>NC_084908.1:6141068-6476693 GCF_949316345.1 Pungitius pungitius
GCCATTCTCCTCTGACCTCTGGCATCAACAAGGCATTTCCGCCCACAGAACTGCCGCTCACTGGATGTTTTTTCTTTTTCGGACCATTCTCTGTAAACCCTAGAGATGGTTGTGCGTGAAAATCCCAGTAGATTAGCAGTTTCTGAAATACTCAGACCAGCCCTTCTGGCACCAACAATCATGCCACGTTCAAAGTCACTCAAATCACCTTTCTTCCCCATACTGATGCTCGGTTTGAACTGCAGGAGATTGTCTTGACAATGTCTACATGCCTAAATGCACTGAGTTGCCGCCATGTGATTGGCTGCTTAGAAATTAAGTGTTAACGAGCAGTTGGACAGGTGGACCTAAAAGTGGCCGGTGAGTGTATGTTGACAAAGTACAGAGTACTATTAGGACCACAGAGGATAGATCAGTTCAGTACCCTGAATGCATCACTGTGGTGCTGCCCTGAACACAAACACTCACATGTAGTCCGCATCCTTCTGGGTGTCCTCCACGGAGACTCCTAGCAGGACACACAGTCCTCGTCCGATTGAACTGATCTCTTCTTCTCCCACTGCAGGAACACGAGAAGCGGTCGATGACATGAGCACTTAGGGTCTTCATTCAGTGACAGGACAGGGGACAGATCGGCGATGGACAGGGGACGGACAGAGGCGGGACTGGGAATAAACACGCGACGGACTGGGGATAGACCGCTGACAGAATGAGGACAGACAAGGGACAGACTGACAATAGACAGGGGAGGCAGTGTCGATAGATATGAACACCCGTCCAGTCTCTGGAGCCATGCCTCTAACTTAGCCACTAGTGCTAATGCTAACCTAGCTAGTTGAGCTAACGCGCATGCCCGTGACGTTGCCAAAACCAAACTTTTTGCCTCGGTTTAGCGCCACTACCAGAGGGGGGGGGGGAAGGACATGCCACCTGCCACAAGTGCGGAGGGTCTCTCACCTGTCACGGTCGCCTTGGTGACCCTCTGGATGATCGCTCTCATGGTTCCGCTCGTGTCTGCCCAGTCGCTCCCTCAGCTTCAACACAGCTCCTGCGTGGACGGGACGCTGGCGCCCCCTAGCGGCTGGAACCCGGATGTGTGGCTACATGTTTATTGTATGAAAGGATCAGAGACGACTTTGTTTATTTATTAGAACACATTTTCATCTTAGTTTATTAGTTTTAGTACACTGATGATTACTGGCTCCATTAGAACTAGTGAGTATTAATATTGAGGATAATAGCTGTGTCTGTAGTAGTATTAGTACTGTGATGATTACTGTCTGTACTGGTATTAGTAATGTGATGATTGCGGTGTATTTTCACTTATTATTGGTGGTATAAGTGGAAAGTTTATGGGGTTCGTCTTATCCAAAGTTTTTGAGAATTGTTTCGTTTTTAATCTATTTGTCTGATGGTGTATATATTGAAGCATAGTTTCAGTGTGTTCCCTTAGTGACGGATGGTAGCGCATTCCTGCATCATCAATGCATGTAGTTTATCAGAATTCATTGATTTTTGTTGTCCCCCGCCTGTTGAGGAGTGACCATAAGTTCACAATGGGATCAAGGCCTGGGGAGGTTCCTGGCCGTGGACCCAAAATGTCATGAATCATACTTCAACCGGTCACATTTAATTCACATAGAAAAACTAAGGATTACTGATGGAACAAAGATCCCCTCAAGAAATCAGATATTTACTCATGTATTCATCAAATATTTCATTTTGTCAGTTTGGATGATAAACTGTAAAAACCATATTTGAAATTCAAATAACATCTCATCTTATGAGGACAGAGGCTGCAAGTCGCTTAAATCGGAGAGTAAAGCTTTTAAAAACACCTTCAATCGTACATCATATTCATTTACGCTGTCATGGTGACGTGATTTGTTGAATCAAAGTGCTGTCCACATCAAGCCCTCCCCGACTCTCACAATCTACCCTTGGTCCTGCCCAGTACATTCGGTTTCAGGGTTTATGGCGTACATTGGCTTTAAGGTTCAGGGGAAACACTTAATAGTACAACAGTGAACTTGGACTAAGCTCATTATACTTTTGTAAAAGTTTTGAAGGCCTTTCACTTCTAATGGAGTATTTTACAGAGTGGCATTTCATCCCTCACTTCAGCAAAGCATCAGACTTTAAATACTACGAAAGTGAGTATAGTAACCTCAAACTGGCAATTGTAATAACAAACCGAGTGAGAGTTGATACAACAGTGTGTGGCCAATCTGAGCAACGATGCCCTGCGCCTTTAACAACATTACGATAGAGTACAGCGTGTTGTTGGGTCAAACCCTACAAACATGGTTAATGTTATTAGCAGCACATAACATTCAGAACAGCACCTTATAAGATGATTTATTTACACGTCACCTTATTCATAGAAGTAAATTCTAAAAATGAAAGGCGATATCCTCACACGAAAGCATCCGTTCATGGTGAATAATAAAAAGCTGGTGCAGACGTGGTCATTTGTTGCCGTCTCCGCTCCCGGGTTCCCCGCTGAAGGATCGGAGGAAGTTGTAGATCCTCGTGGTGTACGGGACAAAGTCTTTCTTGTAGATGATGACCGTTTTGGAGTAAGCCGTCTGGTGGACGTGCTCGTTCGGATCCCGTGGCTCTTGAAGAACCTCTTCAAGGGGCAAAGGGAGAGTTAGTTAGAGCTGACATGGAGTCTGTGTGGATTACATGCAGCGCGACCACTGGGAAAGGCAGCCATGGCTAATTCAATATAAAACAGGTTCAAATGTGACATTTATTTACTGTGAACACTTTCTTAGGTTTATTAAACAATAAATACAAATTTAAATAAAGATAAAGAAAGAAATATTTATCGAAGCAGTTTAAATCAATAGTCGACAAAGCAACTTTTACTGTCAGACAAATGTGCAGTATATCGAAGTCCTTCATGTGAAAGAATTATATTAATAAGAGACAACACTAATAACCAATTACAGCACATCAGTTTGAGTGAATGCTAAACATGTCTCTACATTACGGCGTATCGGCACTGACTGCAGAAGAAAAGCTACGTTCTGTTGAATGTGAGGCTATTTCACATCCATTCCACAGTTCAGTTGGGCAATAAAAATATATCAATATCATACAACATTATTATTGAAGAATAAAAACAATAAAAACAATAACTGAACACCTGCACATTTTGTTTCAGAGAAACTGTAATTCTGACAATATGAATAATTGTATTCAAACATTAACAAACCATTTCCAAAGACTAACCTCAAGTCATATTCATACAGCCAATTGATTTTGGAGTGATGCACACCGTCCCAGATTACCGCATCCTAATGCTTATGGCATGCAAAGGTCAACTTTCATGTGTGTTCATGAAATTATCTCTTCCTATCATGTTGGCTAACTTTAGCCTGACTCATAAAAGTCCCCTGCATTTCTCTTGACTCTGATTTATAGTTATAGAGGAATCTGTCACATGTTTGGCAATACCTAACGTGTCCACAGGGCGGGGCTAGTGAGTTGGTGTGAGATGAATGTCTGTTTACGGATCACTGGCTGTTTATTAGGACCTCATTAACCTCCTACAGTGATACAGTCACGTGGGTTACGGGACGTACGTCACGCCGATAGTCCGCTGTCTCTCACCTGGCGTGTCGTCCTTGGGACGCATGTACCTGTAGTACGAGTAGGACCCGAGCATCGTCCAGATACCGACGGCGTAGACCGCGGACACCCGCAGGTTCCACGTCATCAGGGTTTTCAATTTCATGGCGGAGAACTAGTCTTCCAGACGCGCCGCTTGTCTCTTCTGAGTCTGTGGGCTGTTTCTTCAGTGAGAGAAGGGCGCCGCCATGACAGTCCACCCGGAAGTACAATGGAAAAGGAACACTTCCGGTCGGGCTTTTATCAAAGTTGCAAACGTTTTTTTTTAAAATAAGAAGTATGGATGTAGTCGGACAATTTTAAATGATATTTAAATAAATATGTATGAATAAAAGGAGACAAAGTAATGTCCAACAGATTTTAGGTTAAGCTTGTATTGTCAATTATACACATGCTTGTATACACGTGGTATTACATAGCAATAGCAAATAAAAAAGTGTTGTCTGACTTTTATAACAATTTAAAAAAAAGGTATTTTAAGAAATGTTTATGATTAAAACTGTTTAATAATATACTGATAACATTTTGAAATCTTTGTTCACATTGTACAGAAATTGTTTGTTAAAGTGGCATTCATGAAGCTCCAAATGAATAAATATGTTTTTGCACACTATCAAATGTTGGAGGATGTAGAAGAATGTGGAGCCCATGACCCAATGATGAAAGCAGTATAATATTTATTCCTTTGCAGTATTATGAACTGGGTGTCTTCACATTCAATGTATGACATTTTTTCTAAGCTCTATAAGCTTTATGCTTTAATCATTCATCATTTGAACGTTCAGTCTCTGAATACCAGCTTTGTGTGTTTCTCCATGGATTGAGTTTCAATATTTCTATTGTATCTTTTTTGCACTATAACTTTTCATGAAATACAAATAGCCCACCTCCTGCAGGCCTTTTCAGGCATGTTAGGGCATTTTAGTGCATGCGAGCATGTCTTTTATTGTATCTCAGTGCATGTTAGTGCACATGAGCATCTCCCCGTGGTTAGCTGTGCCCTGTTCTCATTAGCACCGCTTCTGTCTCCATGTTCAGAGCCTTGTAGAGGCAATAGAAGTGCTCTGAATATTGAATGTAGCAGCTTCAAGTCTTAAAAAGTCTGAAAATAAGAAAAATAAGGATTATGGTCTTATGGTCTAAAAATGCATCATATATAATTATTACCCACCTCAGGCTTGCTGTTCAAACACAGTTGGGAAGTAACTTATTTTAGTACAGAACAACAGCCTCCATTTAGTACTATTAGTATTATGTTGTTTATTTTGTTTTAAATTCAAGTGATGCTGAATGATGTCATTCATCTGCAGATGTTCCAAGTATATTTATTATCTCTTGGTGCCCTGAAGCATGAAGGTTTAGATCAACTCCCATCTGCACTGACACATACCTGACTAATAGCGTTTAGCCCTGAGCTTCTTAATGCCACTCACCCAAACTATTTTCATTTATAAAGGAAAAAGATAACGTTTACTTCACATCGGAGGTGTTGAGAGGAAATCAAAGCAGGAATCTAACGCAGCTATATTTTCAAGGCAAAGACAGATGATCCACATTAATAGAGCGAGAGACGGGAGGAAAAGCACACCAGGCTGTGTTCCTATTGGACGGCTGTCACATCAACATTCCAAAACATAAAGAATTCATACATATGTTTTATTCCAGATGTCTGGACCAGGCAGTACGTGAAAGCTAGATAAAGCTGCACTCAACTAACTGAATCACTGGTGCTGAAGCTGTGATGGCTGTAGTTCCCTGGTCATTGGTTTGGGCAGCACACACACACACACACACACACACACACACTCTACGACATCTAACTACAACCACAGGTGTAACTCCCAGTAAGGAAGCGTGCAATCCAGTTGTGTTCTGTAGAGTCTGTTGAACTGTTGAACCAATATACGTGATGTACCTTCTCAGCTCCAGTGAGAATGAATAGGAAGTAGAGCGCCTCGCAGCCCCTGTGAAGCTCAAAGCATGTAAACACACTGGACTTGTGACTCCACACGGGAGCAGTCTGCTGCTGATTGTGATCCATGTCTCTGTCTTCTAACCTGCACGTAAAAGTTAATGGCCATCACTCTTTTGTCCATATTGTTTTCACTTTTCGTTCGCAATGACGATATTTTTTAAGCCATGGCCACATTTGTTTAATGTTTCAGACTCAGTCGTAGTCTTCACACTGGAGACAAGCATGTGATTATAGAAAGAAACCAATTTGATTATCAATAGAGTCATGCACACACGCTTTGTAAGCCTTTATTCGATTGATAGAGCCCCAGGCGTTCTTCCTGCAGAGGGGCTGGCAGGGGCCCGTTCCACTTTGTTGGGACTTGCCGCTGGAGAATGAGTCAGACACAAGCACTGCACGGCGTATTCCTTCAGCACCTGGACTTGACGCACTGCCATGTGCTGAACAAGACGCACTCATCGGGGTGGAAGGATTACTTCTGAACAACTAATCCAAAAGGTAAGAAAACTAAAAAATATTCAGCTTTATCAAATCAAACAGATCTATTAGCTGCTGTGTAATCTTTAGTTAAGACTGAACCATGACCTTCAAAGAACTAACGTGAGTCATAGAAGCCTAATCGTTGTAATTAACAGTAAATTACTGTTGTAGTCATTTGTGTTACACACAACGCTTGAGGCTGCTATGACACATTAGCTTTATTGATCATTAAATACATGCAATAACAAGAAAATAATGAATACGCATTATAAAGTTTACTCAGACAAACACTGTGAGGAGGTCAGACCTTAGAACATGAATGGATGATTGAATGGAATTGTGGTCATTATTTATTATCAGTACCACTATTGCATTTAGAACGGCAGAAACAGAGGAAATACGATCTTAAACAAAACATGCAAAGCCCACAGCCTTTGTGCTTACAGTTACTGGGGCACAGAGACTCACTCACTCATTTCTCCATCATTTCCATTTTTCAAGAGTGAGCCATCCGTTTTTCTACTCGTTCTTGTAGAGAGTTGCACGTGCTCAGTAGCAGTTAGACAAAGAATTTAAGCTAAAGTGCAAGCTAGAGTTCAAATAAATGCCAAAGCCAGATTGGATTGGCAGGTGAAACTTTGTATTATGCACTTTGAGAGGGAGGCGGAGGAAGGGGGCCTGTTTTTCAAAGGGCACATACATTTTATGAAATGGGGAGAGTCATAACAAGAGCTGACGGCATGTCGTTTACTACTGCTAAAAGTGGGAGCATGATGGGCGACGTTGTCGTGGACACAACAAGGAATCCAACAAAATACTTTCAAACTCACCTGCCCTGATTTGACTTTTAGCTTCTTTTAGTTGAAAGGCAAGATCAAGTGTGCATACTGTGACGCCCTTTCTATTCAGCTTCACGGGCGCGTAGGATTCTGAAGAACTTCTACCAAAAGAATCACGGCTACAAAGGAAAGAAATGTGACCCCACAAGATGAAAGTGTATTCCTCAGGAATAACCTTCTGCTCTGTGTAACCAAATTCCACTATTCCACAGTTGTAGGCCGTCACATTTCACACAGGATTCATGCTGCGTTTTCTTTGTGACAGCGAGCATTGGATGGACAATCTATTCAGAGCCACGGCTGTGGGAGGTGTTGGAAGCAGCACAGGTGAGATCTCACACGTGATGGCCTTTACATGCAGCAGCTAAGAATACACATATATATACATATATATACTGTATACATGGACCATGTTAATGTGATAGGAATTCATAACAGGCTGTAATGCAGATGGCAAGTATTAAGTGTCTTGACTGGCTCCCAAGTTGTAGCGGAGGAGCCGTCAGTGTTGTGTACCCGCAGCAGGATGCTTCCTCTGTGAAACTCATCCCTGACTAACATCCCAGAGGAAGAATGAATTATTCACACGCATATTTAGATTGTCCACCTACACATGGAACGGCAGATTGTGAATTTGTTTTATACACCCGGGAATTTACTTCTTCATGACACACCGAGGAGAGGGCCCTCGTAGAGAGCCGCAGGAGGACGTCTGGAGTCCAACAGGAAGTCATCAGCACTTGTTCCCTCCACTGCCAACTGGATTCTTCTGATTTGGGAAGACATGTGTGACAAACAAACATTTCTAGACCGCAGGCGATATTCAACAAAAAGATTTGATAAACCAACTAAGTTACTTTGAATAATGTGAATAATGTTATAATGGCTGATGAATGTCACATGAGGTGGATCATATTGTATGTCAATGTTATATACACAGCTTGTGTTCTTTTCTCAGACAGTCAGAAAACTCATTTTAAAGTCTATAGGCAATTATAATCATATTTTTCCACTGTAGGAAGATTGAGACAAGCTTCCAGATGTCAGCTCGTCTTTTTTTTATGAAGAACTAAGATCATTACAGTGGGCAGTGGCAGCAACCTTATAGAAGTCATAAATCAATCTGATACATTATGGAAGGATTCCTGTTGAATTAAAGCATGTTCAGGCAATATACCATACAAAAGGAGTTAGGATAGGTATTCACGCTATGGGTCACATATGAGCTTTGCCAGTGCAGTCTTGTAGAAACTGGATTCAACCGATTAGTCTTTAGCTAATCTTGGAGTACTTGATCTGCTGCTACAGGTGAGATGAAAAAAAAAGGATGTCAGAAACGATCACTGTACTTGATGGCTCATATCTGCCTCTTTTTTTTTCTTTTCCTTTCTTTCCCTTTAGGGTCTGGTGAGAGAACGGCATCAGGAAGCTCCAGCAGCACCGTTCTGATCACATCCAGCAGCACCTCTGGGTCAGGAGGCCTGGACCTCTCGACTCTACGAGGCTCCTCTGCTGCGTCCTCCGGGGGGGGGAGACTAGGCCCTTCGGGGGGCTCTGAAGCAGGGTTTGGAGCCTCCGGAGGAGGAGGCTCCTCTAGCTTGTCCTCTGCGAGTAGTGGCACAGAAAGGAAGAGGGAAGGGGGTCTTGGTGGGGCGACAAAGACCAGCTATGGTCCAGGAGGACACGGAGACTCCAAGAGAGGATTGTGCTCCACTGTCCCTCACTCACCTCTGAAAGAGAGGAAGAGCATGAGCACGGCCATGGCCGCCGCTCACTCAGTTGTCTTTTATGGTGAGTCGTAGGTCAGAGGTCAAGTCATTCATGCAGTTATGCTAAACTGTTTCTTTTGCGAAGGACGGCAAACTGAAGGCTCACCTGATACTTTGTCAACACTTTTCAGAGAGTTCAAGCCCAAACTCATCTCCAGAGTACAGCAGGAAGGAGTACGGTAAGGTCTACCTGGGTCTCAGGTTATCATCTGGAACGAGCAAACGCATTCAATCTTTCAGGTTTTTCTTTTTCTTTCAGGCCCTTCAAGTGCAACCTCAAGTAGTGCCACCAGAGGGAGAACTCAGAGCAGAGGTATACTGGCGTCTGTGTCACAGTACACATAGTACCAGGTCTGACCTGTACAGCACATGTTGTTATCAAAGCAATGTAATATGTACTCATGTTGTTGTTTGTGTAGAGAGTGAGATCAGAGCCAGGCTTCAGAGCGCTTCTCCACCAGCGCGCTGTGAGTAGGACTCTTCCATATACATCTGGATGGCGATCACGATGCAGGAGTGTAATCCTGACTTACTGACTTCATGTCTGTGCACTGTCTGGGACTAATGCATGCTGAGACATAGGGGACATATGTGTGATGTCAGCTCTGCCCCTCAGGGACGGAGCTGGATGACGTGAAACGTCTGCTGAGAGGAACCTGCTCCCCCAGCACCAGCCCCCCTCAGTCCCCTAACAACACGCTGCCCATCCCCAAGAAGGCCAGTGTGGAAACTAGGACCATGTCAGAGAGCGGCGGCGCAGGTTCAACTAATGAGCCATCAAGTCTCTCTGTGTTCATAAACATGTGATGAACCATTTTGTTCTGTTTTACTAGATCAGTATGATAGCATTTGGTCCGGAGGTATGAGCAGTAGCTACAGTTACAACACCAACCACAACAACCTGTCCTCTCTCACCGCCCTCCACCCGTCAGGTCAGTCATGTATGAAAAGCAGTAACATGTAGCCAGTACAAATATTGTTTCACCCCTCTCAGTCACACCTGAGCAAAGCGACTGTGTGACTTTTCACAAAGTGAAGCGCCTTGGTCCTGTGAGCCGTATTGACCTTGTTACTCTCACAGGCTGAAGTTTCTATGGGGGACTATTTTCACTGCAGACTTGGTTTCCATGAAAGGGTCAGACGTTTGGTGATTTAAAGCGTCAAGACAGATAGGGAGAGTGGGAGGCACTGAGGGACACTGGGGCGCAGGGAAGACACCGAGGACAGTAAGGGGTAATGGGTGCAATGGACTGATAGGACTTTGCTTTGTTCTTTCCTGTGCAGGAGTTCAGAACAACCTGACACCCGGCTTTCCCTCCATGCACAGCGGCCCTTCTGCTAGTAGCTCAGGTGATGCTCTTATTGTTGTGATGTGGCCCACTGCGATTTCAAATCCTCATACTTTGGCTCTGACAGGAGATAACTGTGTTGTTTCCCTCTCCGTCTTAGTTCCTGTGTATGGTGTCCAGAATAACCTGGCCAGTACCGGTGGTATGGTCCTCAGTCCAAGTGGAACCAACCCACAAATAGGTGAAACAGTGATGCTAAAAACAGAACGCATCCATGGAGGTCCTTTTCCATGGAGATCTTTTCCCACTGCGCTATTCAGCGCCTCCCTAAAGAGCAAAAAGACAGAGCCAGTGGCCAACTTTATATGAATGCTTTACTCTGTTTGAAATGTCAGAGTCTGGTCTACAGTCTGCATGTGTGTCTTTGAAATCTCACTGTGCAGGAAAAGGCAAAAAGCCAACTGGCCTCCACCTATATAATAATAACATGTTTTATAGGATAAATAGGGCTGTTAGTTGGGGTTTGTGTGTGTGTTTGTGTGTTTTATATTGATTTATTTCTTCACTAGTAACATATAAACGTATTTATATCTGACAAGTCAGAACATACAGCCAAAAAGAACCCTCAGTAAGTAAAGTAAAAGGGAGTAGACTTTTATGCTCAGATGACCCTTTTGAGAGGTGTCAATATTGAACCTGTCAGTTTCAATGAGTAGGTATTACAGTTACTGCAAAGAAGCTGTGTGGTGTCTTTGGAGTCGTGAATCATGAGCGTTCTTGTCTCCTCACAGTTTATGGTGTGCAGAAGAATGTTTCTGCCACTGGACTGAGCACCACTCCAGGTAAGGGGCTCATAGATGTGTGGTGAAAGAAAGTGATGTACACACTGTAACACACATGGTTGTGTACTGTAGTCACTGTGCCCATCCTTCACTAAGTGTGTTGTCTGTGTCCCACAGTGAGACCCAGCCGTCCCTTTAATGACGACCCCGCAGGCAAAGACTTTAGGTTTGTGCTGACAGAGAAGGAGAACGTTCCCGTCAAAAAGGAGACAGAGCGCCTGGTGATGACCAAAGACACAGGGAAGCAGTTCATGTCTGCTCAACCTGCTCTGACTTCTGGTAACGGTGAATGCTACCACATACTACTGCTTACACTACTAACACTCAGGCAGTGACCCCACTCCCTTGACTGTTGTCACTGCTGCTGTATTTCAATGTCCCCTAGATGTCTTCCTATGATCAGTGTTAACTGTTCTGTCTTGTAGCCACCTACTCGGGGGACTCCCTGAAGAGAGAGAAACAGACCAGCAGAGTGGAGGGAGGAACGGATGCTAAATGTAGAGCTATACGTATACAACTAAACTCTTTGGCCTTTTGGACTCATCGCATGAGTCTTGTTTGATGTGTAATTCTTTGCTCTTTCTTTTTTTATAGCTGCAACATTGAAAGCTGCTACAAAAGACAAAGCCACCTATGCAGGTCTGTATATGGCAGAGGTGGGAACAAGTCACTGTTATGCAAGTCACAAGCAAGTCTCAAGTCATTGCCCTCGAGTCCCGAGTCAAGTCGAGTCAAAGACAAAGCAAGTCCCAAGTCGAGTCCCAAGTCAAAGCCAACAAGTCTCAAGTCGAGTCACAAGTCGTACCACTTTATTTTCGAGACAATTCAAGTCATTTTATTATAGTGGGGACGGGGAACCCTGGGTGATGGTGCGCTGCCTCACAGACCTAGACTACGAAGGGAAGGGTAATGGTGGATCGACTGTGACTGTGTTATAGTACTGTAACGCTCACCCCAATGCTGCAGCGTAAATAAGGAGGCGATGACTGGCTTGCAACTCCGCTGCATTTATTTATATAAAACAACTCAACTTCGGTCACTGTTGGCCGTCACCACGCCGAACGAACACTTCCGCATACACGGCCCCCCAAAACTCGGGTTGTCTCGCGTAACTACAGCTGGTAACAGAGCATAACGTGAACACATGCAACATCTGCATAACTGATTAACTAATAACTTTAACTCAGCTCATTACACTACTTTAATACGGACGTTGACATAATGTTGGCGAGGATTTCCATCGGAGTCTGAATCCGGGTTCAAAAATCCAGATTTTTGTAACCATGAACGAGCTGTCTCGTTGATACGGTCAAATGGACTACAGTGATTGGATGTCGTGCAGGCAGCGCGCGCTCTCTGCGTACAGGTGGCGCACATTTTTTTGACAGATGCAGATAAACAGAGCGGCGCGGTGGTGTGAAAATGTTTTCCCCCAGTTTTCATGGGAAGTAGCAAGTCTTCTCGAGTCAAAAGGCTCGAGTCCAAGTCAAGTCACGAGTCATCGGTGTTCAAGTCCAAGTCGAGTTGCAAGTCTTTGTACGTTTTGTCGAGTCGAGTCTCAAGTCAACAAATTCATGACTCGAGTCTGACTCGAGTCCAAGTCACATGACTCGAGTCCACACCTCTGGTATATGGTGCCTCTATAACTAGTATCTGTTGTATGACCAGGTCAAAAAAGTCCCTTCCTGCCAGAATTGCTGAAAAAGGTGTACAAAGGACATATAAGAATCATGTTGATGGTGAAATTCACAGTCCATGTGGACAAATCTTTGCTAAGTGTCTATCTATTGGTGTTTTGGTTTGTCAGAGATCGGTAAAGACGAGTCCGGCTTTAGCTTCTGCTCCTGCTGCAGCTGGTGGAAGTGGCTGCTCGGCCTTGTGCTCAGCCTGCTGCTCCTCCTCGGCCTCCTCTTTGGACTCATCGCTTTGGGCAAGACCTGCATTCTCCAGCAGCATGTTATATACCCTCACAAGGGTCACTAAAGCTCCTCTCAACAAGTCCATCATCTTCTCTCTGGCCTCACAGGTGAAGAGGTGAAACGGAACAAGAACCGCCTTGATGCTCTTGAAGCCATTACTGGCACTGCCTCAGCCAGGTCCAGCCGACTGTCGGCCACCTCAGCCGTCAACATCATCGACCCACTGGACGCTTCATATATCAGCAGCAGTTCTTCCAGGTCCACCCTGACCCGGTCTGAAAACGGAATAAACCTGGGGGCTGTTGAGCACGGCGGGGGCGGAGGGAGCGGACCAGAACAAGACAGCGCAACCCTGCAGAGAGCCGTTGAGCGGCTGGTCAAGGCCGAACTCCGCTCGGATGCTGTAAGAGGTACAGATGAGTTCTCTTCACAGAATCTCTTCACATATTCTTCCTCAACGTATATGTAAATGTCACTAATCTAGATGTGTTTTCACCACCAGAAACACTTGCATTCTCGCTTAAAGGAGAGAAAGGAGATCCTGGACCTAAAGGCATGTTTGCACCAATCGAAAAATAATTTGGAAACTGATATTTTCTCGTTATCTGACATAAGAATGGTTGTGTCTCTACAGGTGATCCGGGGCAGCTAGGACTAAAAGGTGACGAACAGCCCTGCATATGTATTCAAAATGTCACAATTATAGATTCCCAGGAATAAAGGAAAAACAGGAAGCTGGGTAACGTCCATGAATTGCTCTTTTGCAGGTGATAATGGATTTCCCGGCCAGCCAGGTGAGACTGAGCAAAATATGATGAAGATGTTTCCTTCCCACAGAGGTGACCAACTAACTGCCAGCTGCTTCTGCCCTTTTATATCTCATTTCTTTAGGCCCCCCTGGGCAGATGGGACATCCAGGATTGGATGGACCAAGAGGACCAAAGGGAAGTGGAGGTAGTGTGAAGATGCCTGTCTCTGTTCTTTGAGGACAACCCCACAGTAGGAGTACGAAGAGAGACAGTGAGTGAGTCCCTCCTCCTTTGTGACCCAGGTGAAGCAGGTGCCGAGGGACCACCAGGACAGAGGGGGCGGGACGGGCCAATGGGCCCCCGGGGAGAGGTTGGACCACAAGGCTTTGGAGTGAAAGGAGACAAAGGTAGAAGATGTTTATGTTCCCATCGTTGAATGACAGAAAACGATTCATTGATTAAATGAAACGTGCTTTTGACAGGATCTCAAGGCGAGGCAGGACGTCCGGGTCTTGCTGGTGCTGCTGGTCTTGTGGGGCCAAAAGGTAAGGTTAAAGGTCATGTTGGAGTTATAGCCCCTACCGGATCAAATTAAAAAACCCTTGAAGGACATGTAAATTGCCATGTAAAGTCATGTGCCAAAACAGATGCCAAAATGCATTTCTACTAAGACTTCCTTGTTTGATTTAGGTCCAATGGGAGAGCAGGGTTCCTCAGGAAGCCCCGGTAAAGACTGACTACTGAAGATGAAGCAGTGTTATTTTTCCTGTTGACTGTCGGTCATGTGTTGCATCTGTAATCACTTGTTTGCAGGAGCTCCAGGTCCAAAGGGTTTCCCGGGTGAGGCAGGAGCACCAGGCCCTAAAGGTACCTTTATTGGTTTATCTTCTTTTTCTTTCACGAAAACAAAAAAAAACGACTAAATTAGTTCAGTTTAATAGCTCCACTTCAATCCACATGAGCTATGTCTCTCCTGAGTCGTCCCTACTGGGAGTAACTTAGTAAAACACGCTCCTTGACAATGGCTTCTAAATATAAAATGTTAGATTTGTTTTAAATGAGAGTACATTTACCAGAATACATTGAAATGTGATAGAAATTACATTTTCTTCTTCTTGACACATGGTGACAGATCTTTTTATAAAAACAGGGGAATGTTTTGATCATTAATAAAATGAGATATTTAAATAATTTAAAGTTGAAACTCAATTTAAAACATGTAAATTACAAATACAGATAAAAAATTCAATTTAAGAATATCATGGGAATTTAAGCGAATATTTTCCACAAATGCTGATTTCATGAAATGAGGACCCTTTATTGTTAAGATATGATATTGTTGAAGAAAATCACCACCATATCAACAATTGACATGAAATATAACGGAAATATGGAATGACTCATAAACTAGAGAAAAGAGTCAAAATAAAACTATGAATATGGAAAAAACAAATGAAGACGTCAAACTAAAGGAAAAAATGTAATGAAATGGTAAAGTTACATGTCTTAGCCCAACGATTGATAAGGTTGTTGCACTATTAAGCAATTTTATTATGTAAAGAAATCTCTTTTTGAGTTCAGAACAATTGTCTTAGAGCTGTATTTTTTACACAGGTGATCGAGGAACACCGGGGCTTACAGGAAACAAAGGAGAACAAGGAGAGAGGGGACCGCGTGGACCTGCAGGTGAGTTATAGAAAAAATATATATCATTAACAATATGAGTAATTTAGTGTACTTTATCTTTATCAAGGCAGAAAACCTTGACTACAAGTAGCCCTGATGGTTACAGTGTAAGCTAACATTTAAAAAAAATTGACAAAAATAACAATGATAATAATAATAATAATACCAATGTAAATTCCTTTGAATTAGTTGTCATTGGGTAGAAAGATTTATAATTTTCTTGTTTTCTTGGTTCAAGGTGAACCTGGACAAACTGGACCACAGGGACCAGCTGGAGCAAAGGGTTCTAATGGTATTGCAGGTGAGGAAAAAGCTTCACAAGGGTACTGAAATATATCAATGAGCTAGATTTTAGAGGAATTTTAAGACATATGCATCTTACCTCATCACCCCTGTATTTATTCTGCATTATGTCATGGCCCCCAGAGAAAAATCCAGGATTATTTAGAGGTGCTGTTGAGGTAAAAATTGCGCTGTAATCCGGAGTATTTATGCAGGGGACACAGGTTCGATGGGACTTCCAGGAGTAAGGGGACAGCCGGGAATTCCTGGAGATGTTGGGCCACCAGGTAGGCTACCCCCAGCAGTTTGTGCAGTTGTCATGTATTTATTCAATACTATGTTGAAATGAAAATGATCTTTTATGCAAAGCATTATGAAGATTCATGAAAGCTAACTCATTAACTCTTCTCAAATGAGAGTGGTAAGGCTACAAATTCTAGTATGTGTAACTTTGCTACCATTGGGTACTTGACAAAAAACACGAAACTGACGCCAGTGGTCTTGGGGAATCTCTAAGATGAAAATAATTAAAGTGGTGGAACAACTGCGTGACTTCCAGCATTTCTGGATCACCTTTAGTGTACCCAAAGAAAGCTCGCATACACACTTCAAAATTCAAAACACATGTTTGTGATTCAAGTTGTGTAAACGACAGGTAACTTTTCTTGCCAAAGTTCTAAAAAACTAAGGTATGTGTGCCTGTATCTACTGTATAATGAAAAGTCGAATCATATAATAACATATAGATGTCTTTCAGGTCAACCAGGATCCCCTGGTAATGTCATCGCTCCAAGTGAGAACATGGACAAAGCAAAACTTTCTCCTAGACAATTAAACCTTAGAATACATGAAGTCTAAAATGCAGCTTTCGTTCAGCTCTTGCTTTTTTACTTCTAGTTGGTTCCAATACTGTCACAATACCCGGACCCCCAGGGCCTGCTGGGCCTGCTGGGCCAGCTGGGCCTGCTGGACCTCCAGGTCCTGCTGGAACCCATGGTCTGTCTGGTCCTGTTGGCCCCGCTGGTATCCCAGGACAACCTGGTAAACCCAAACTCTTGACTCGTATTAAGCATCTGGAAACCAAAATGGACTGAGGGATGTGAGGATTGTTGATACATCTGTGGTTTTCTGTGATGGCACATCGATTTCACAATGCAGGACCTAAGGGAGAACAAGGAGAGAAAGGAATAGGAATTGGTTTACCTGGACCCAAAGGAGAGAAAGGAGAACCTGGCAGCTTTGTGCCAACCTCAGGTTGGTGAAGGACATCTTATGGAAAACAAATGAATCAAGAAAGTCATATTCAGCTTTTAGTGTCTTTGTTTGGCCTCTTTAATGTGTTCCTCCTTGGTTTACCACAGAAACCTTTTTTGCTGGACCCCCAGGACCCCCTGGACCGCAGGGTCCAGCAGGTAGGTTTGACAAACCAGATGCTCTGCTTCTGACAACAAAAGTATTTTTCAACATCGGTCAGAGGACTGTATGTATGATGCATTTATGTAAACATAATTGTATTGGTGAATGTAGCAGATCAATGGACACTCTTCTTAGAATTCCAGTGGACAGTTACTTTCTTTCATCTTATCTTTCATTATCCTTAGGAGTCAAAGGACCACAGGGTTACCAAGGTGAGAATTTTGGATAGAGTAGATTACCAACCTTTTAAACGTTTAAAAGAAACATATTTTAATTTATTTACAATTGTTTCAGGTGAACCAGGTCAACCGGGCCTTCCAGGGAGTCCAGGGGAACCAGGGGTTGGTATGTGGAAAACTTTTAGATTAAAGATTATTTTAGATTGATACTGTTGGGAGTACAGCTTTATGTAAGAATATGTTTTATTTTTTAATTTTCTTTTAATATTTGTTATGTTTTCTAAAGCTTTCATCCAATCTTGCAGTTTAATTGGCAGGATTCCAAGAGTCAATGATGAACCTCCAAGATTTCTACTAGATGTTCAATCAGTGTTTTTCATGTCAGGTGTCCCAGGTCAGCCAGGACCCATGGGGCCTCAGGGCCCAACAGGCCCAGAGGGGCCACAAGGACCTCAAGGTAAACTCAGGCCAATGTTCTGATCCTGTCTTACAGAGCTGGTATCAATGCTCTACTTGTATGTGTCTTGTTATAAGAGATGGAGATGGAGTCATTGTGAATTGTAAAACACAATCCTTTCATGTTTCTTCTGCCTGTCAATCCCTGTGTCTCCTTTACCATTTACCTGTTCCTTGCAGGTTATGGAGGACCCCCTGGTGCCCCAGGAGTCCCTGTGCTCAACAATGGTAAGACCAACATTAATATTACGTAAAAAAATGCATTGATAAAAAAACAAAACTTTTAGAAGGTCTCCATGACGGTGAGTAACCAGAAACTGCAGTCAATCATCCACTGTGTAGCATTATGTGGGAATGGAATATAATACAATTAACTATATATTTTTAGGATATTATCCCCATAAACTATGGATTGGTTTATATTTTCATTAGCTTAGAATTACATGTTTACATTTGAAACTCGTCCAGCTGCCGTGTTTCTAGCCTCAATGCAAGATGGCACCATTCCTTTCATAACACATCTTCAAGAATCTGTAACGTATCACTTGGACTCTTCTGATGGATGAATAGGTGTTTTAAGTTGTGTAGGTTGTTAGGGCTTCTCATGTCCACTCAAAAGCATTCTGAGATTTTCTGGAAGGAGTAAATTCCCATAGCAGCTATTTGCAAGGAAACACCAGTCTGTATTTGCAGAAGTCTTTTCTGGCACCCATGAGGAATAAAGGAGGCGTGAATCATTTCAAAACATGGAAGTGACCTTTTGTTTGTACTTAACTAAAATGACCAAACTTCATGCCATTCAAAGTTTGTGTAGCTTCTTATTGGGCTCTCTTATACATACATTATATTCAACTGCTTTGATCCTGACATGATTGACAAGGCATCATATATTATCAAATGAAGACCACTACCTCTATGGTCCACTACTCGTCTCTATTTAACAACTACAAGCATACAAAACAGAAAACACGCATTATGGGAAGATCAAGAACAGCGATGCCGACAATCAAAGATCAAAATTAAAATGATCAATAAAGCTGCAACTCTTCCAACAAAAGTCCAATATCACTTTTTAAATGCAGTTAATGAAAGTCTTCTACAATTTTAACCATAATTTTACTCCAACGAGTACTCCAAAGATTTATTATTGCAATCAGTTGTGATTGAAAAGCACCTCTGCATTAGCTTAACCAACAAGCATGAATAATAAGTAATGCTATTAATTGAGCGTTAATTATATGTGTAGGTGATTGATATTTCATTTTTTTGTTACATGACACTATTTGTGGTGTTGTACCAGGTGGTTCATCCAGCCCTGGAGCCCCAGGCCCACCTGGACAACCTGGACCACCTGGACCACCTGGATCACCCGGAAGAGACGGAAGTGGGTCTGGATCAACTGACGTTGGCCAGTACATAGCAGATTACCTTCAGAGTAGGTGATTCTTGTATTTACTTTGGTTCATGCGCATTTTTCTCTGTGATCGAATTAATTAGACAATATTGTCTTGACATGCAGGTGATGGTATCAGGCAGTACCTGGCTGGACCTCCTGGACCTGCTGGTCCTCCAGGAGCCCCAGGGACTGCAGTGGATGACTTGGCCAACCAAGTTATTGCCTACATCCAGGGTATGACCATAAATCATTATACAGGAGCTCTGTGTGAGACACCGACAGCTTTTCTAACTTTCCTAATAACTTTCACCTCTTCAGGTTCAGGTAGAGGATATGATGGGACGCCTGGTCCTCCCGGTCCTCCAGGTTCACCCGGCTCCATCTCTGTTAATGATGTTATCAACATATTACAACGTAAGTCTCATTTGGAGCTTGCTAAAATACTAAATTGAATGGCAAAGTCGCCACAGTTGAAGGGTGATGGTTTGATACCCTGCTCTTGGAGCAAAGCATGTGAGACTGTTTGTCAGAGTCGGTCAATCGTTTGCGTCCAGGAGAGGACGTAAAGAGATACGTGGCTGGTACTCCTGGTCCACCAGGACCTCCTGGAGCTCCAGGCCCGGGCAGCTATGGATTTAACACCCAGGAGGTAGCTGAACGGGTCCTCGTCCTCATGAATGGTGAGTGTTACTGTATGGCACCAGAAAGAAAGGTAGGGGTTGGGGGGCGGAACTCATTCGTCATGTTCACATAGTCTATACTGGTCATTGGATATTGTAGCATTTTTAAGCCAAAGTTCATTTTCATTGTCCAACTAGGAGTCTATCAGGGGCCTCCTGGTTCCCCTGGTATCCCTGGTCCACAAGGTCCACCTGGACCTGCAGGTCCAATTGGCCCACCAGGATTTGGGAACTACATCAGTTCAGACATTCGTGACTACCTGCAAAGTGAGTCTGACCAACTGTTATTAGCTCCGTCAGACAAAATATACAACAAAAAAAAGTATAAAATGACAATGTAAATTAGTATGACATACATTTTGTCATATGTTCCCTTGTTCAAAAGGGGTTGCCTTCAGAGACCAACCAGGCCACCCTGGTCCCCCTGGCTATGGAGAATATCCCAACGGAGAGACACTGAAGGCAGAACCACAACATTATACCAAGAGTGAGTTTACATCCCTGATTTAAAACCCAGGCAAGTTAGAAAAGATAACTGTACTCCTCACTGTGTTTGCTTAAGGACATGGGTAAGGTCAAACAAAGAATACTTGTCATCTGTTTTCTGCTATATGGCTCTAAAGGTATTGTATAAAACCCTATTTTTGTATCAACCATTCATAAATATTGCTTTAAGCATTTAATTAAATCAATGTCAAAAAATACTACCACAGAAATGTCAATTCATTAGTCATTCTGATTCAACCCCAGGACACAAGGGAGAGCCTGGTGTTGCTGGTCCCAGAGACTGGAACCAGGATACTGAAGACTACACCCAGATGGCTATCAAAGTAACTGATTACATCAAATGTAAGTGACCGTACATCAAATGGAAGTCTTCATCCTTATCACATCACAAACGATTTCTCTTTTAATACATTACTAGTGTGTTTCCCGTTCGGGGAGTGGTTCGAACTGAATAGCTTGGACCCTTGAGCTTGTTACAGCGTCATCGAACCGCTCTCCTCTCAGAATAGTTTAGTTGTATTGCTATTGTGTTTAGTAACCCACTGTCAATGTAAAGGCCTACTGTGGACAACTTGGTGGACTTTAAAGGTTTATTATGACTCAATGTGTCACATGTCCGAACTGTAGCAACTTCAACACTGCCCGTCCTTTTGGTGAAAAGAGATGGGAAATAGATTCCTCATACCCTTGAGTCTGATTTAAAAAGTGTAAAGACTGCTCACACATCACTGATAAAAAGTTTCACCACTGAGTTGATCATCTGAAATAGAATCTTGGATTCGAGTGATTTATAGAAGCAGTGCTAAATGCTCAGACGAGTTGCTCACAGACATGGAGTTAAAAAGCCAGGATGGAAATACTTGCTTCTCTAAACGCTTGCTAGTTTTAACTCTTGATAAGACCTCATTCCCAACTCTTATGAAATACACATACACAGTTTTTTCCCTGTTCAATTGGACTTTTGATCTTTCAAGAGGGCAATAGTCTGACATGTTTTGAAAGGGACACCACCTGCTCTAAATGAGGATTATCCAGTGCTATTTGCTAAGATGAGTGGCTCACAGGCATGGAGTTAAAAAGCCAGCTGTGGACAGATGAAGTAGGAATAAGGGGCAAGGATGGAATGAAACCTCTTCATGTTAGGACACACAGGAATCCTTCATCGGAAAGCTGTTCTCAAAAATAAGCGTTTTAGACAAAAGACAAGTATGAACCAAAATGTCCCCACATGTGTCCTTTTCAAGAAGTCTGTGGGACTTGATTGACAGTCACACAGAGAGCTTTGCTTGGTTGTCCCTGCAGCCCGCGGCCTCCTGCAGGACATTGTGAGGGAATACAGCAGTCGTGTGTTCCAAGGACCCCCAGGACCGCCTGGACCCACGGGGCCACCTGGAGACAGCCGGTGGTTTGGTTCCCATGCAAACGCCACAGATCTGCTGGAATACATCAGATGTGAGCCTGTGTGCAATGACGTTACAGATGTCAAATCAAGAGGTAGACCACTGGTTGACTCTACTCTGCTTGTCCCCAGATCACGGTCTGCTGCGTGACTCGGATCGAGACCACAATGATCGCACCATCCAAGGGCCGCCGGGACCACCTGGCCCCCCGGGTCGACCCGGATACAGCCAGCTGTTTGGTTCCCATTCAAACATCACAGATATAGTGGAATACATTAAAAGTAAAGTTGTTACTGGGAAGAAGGATGACGTCGTTGAGAGATGAGGGGATTTCTGATAACAACTGAACCTGTCATCCACAGCACAGGGAGCCATTGTGGGGCAGCCTGGGAGACCAGGACACAAAGGAGACACAGGATACCCAGGGCCCAAAGGAGAGAGAGGTAAATAGATACAACATGTTCATAGCTGAGTACAAAGTGGGTACAGTGATGCAGTATTCCACACAATATTTCAGCTGCTAGAGCCTTTGTTCAGGTTGTTGAGACTCCGCCTCGCCAACTTTTCCCTAAACATCATGAAACACGTGTACAACAACGTTCCTTGAGGGACCCATTCTTCTCAAACATTTTTGTTTATTGTTTATTATTAAAAGAATCCCCATTAGCTGTCACCAAAGTGGGTCGAGCTAATCTTCCTGGGGTCCAACAAGAAGGAAAATCACTTAATGATAACTACAAGCAGTAAAACATTGTAACATTATAAACATCATCAGAGATATTTCAGAATAAGTTATTATAGTATTACTTTAATTATTTCATTCATTGAGTTAATATGTCCATTCCCTACTCACAAATTTAAATAGTGCATTCTCAGATGTACTTGAAAAAGACTTTCATAATCATTTTCACATATCTTCAGTGGGCAAATATTCCAATCTTTGACAGCACGATAATTAAGTGTTTTTTGTTATATAACAAAACAGGTTGAGAAGAAAAGACAATGTTTCTGAAAAATGTAGTTGTATTGAAAACCAGCCTGTTCTCTACCGTTAACCATGAGAGTCGACGGTGTATACTGATCGTGTTTGTTCTTATGGGACAATGTAATACTAACCTGGCAGCTCTGTTTTGGGCAGTTTGTAATTTCTGTAATTGACATTTAGATGTAGATGACCATACAGGTGCACAATAATCTAGGTGATATAAAATTAGAGATTCAGCCACCTGTCCCACAATGTGTGTAGGGACATAAGAGAGACATTCCCTCACCAAAGAGATACCACAACCCATCTTCTTCACTATGGTGTCAATATGTTCTCCCCATGACAGCTGACTATCTATTATTGTACCTAGTAAATTTACTGCTACTTGTTCTATAGGTTCCCCAGACAAGTGCAAATTCATCTTTGGTGTAGATGACAGTTTATGACACGATCCCAAGATAATTGATTTGGTTTTCGAGATGTTCAGTACCAACTTATTTTGTTTTATCCAATCAAAAACCATATTTAACTCAGCTGATAAAACATTGCCCAGTTCACTGATAATTTTTGCAGCAAAATATAACATGGAATCATTAGCATACATTTGTACAGTTGCTTAAAACAATACTGATGGAAGATCAATTGTGAAGATGGCGAGTGGTAGACTTTGTTTACCATAAGTTTGTACTAACAACTGGTTGTTCATGTTATAAACTAATCTACTCTGTGTGGACACAGGTGAACAAGGCCGTCCTGGGCTGCAAGGACTCAAGGGACAGAAAGGTGAGGGAGGTCACTTGTCAACTTGTTTTGATGGTTGATGATTTGGCCCTGGATCCTGTTACCAAACAGGGAATTTAGTTAAATCATGACAGCTGCATCATGACATCATCGACAACATCAAGAATCTAGTCTCATGAATAGTTCTATTTAGTAACAAATGTATTGGTCATGCATTGATCAATATGTTTTTTAAAAGTAAAAGTTGTTCATCTCTTCTCTGCTAAGTGGGAAACTTTGATTTCATTATATCCATCCGTATGCTGTGTTCCAGGAGAATCATCTGTGAGGAACAGGAGGAGGCGAGATGCTGCAGACTGACACAGTTCCTGACATGGAGTCACTGAGACACAAGCTTGGATTTCTATATTTCTGACTGCGCTGTGGTTCATGAGTAAGAGCTGGTTCCACTCATCTGGGGGGAGGAGTCTCTCTTATGGTTTACGCCAGTCTGCGCTTTATAATTCTTTCTCTATTTTTAATTTTTTATGATTGTGCATGAGACTAAAATGTAGTACAGAGGAAACATTTTTTATTTACAGCACTATGAACATCAATATGACACATCTACTCTAAGAAAACAGACATTTATTTTAATAAACACATCATGATTTTGATATGGATATCATAGTTTTCATTTAGAACGTCATCCATTGACCCTTTTTGTGTGTAGAATCAAACTAACGGACAGAGCAGTACTGAAGGAGTGAACACGGTGCTTCCATAGAAGGAGCTGCTGAGGAAGTTCTGCAGGAGCTGCAACATTCTTCCGCTGGTTTAGTTGTTAAATACCTTTTAGTAGCCAATCAGAAAGAAAAGGAGACGATGCAGCGAACCAATCACCAGTCTAGTTCCTAAGTACATCAACACGGCGTCATTGCAATACATCAGCCCGCATAAACCAAAAGCTGGGAGCTCATGTCGTCTTCGTTTCTTCAGTCACACAGCAGAACACATTATATGTTCATTATGAAGGCTATTAGCTAGCGGGACCATGCAAACAGTTTTTCAATAAGAAGATGGAAGTTGGAAATGGAAATTCAAGTTACATAACTTCCGGAGTCAATGAAACATGCATCTCTTTTGCTTGGCTATAACTGGTTGGTAGCTAAAGAAAGAAAAGAAGACCCACGGACGCTCGTCTCTAATGCATGCTGAATGCCTTCTGGAGAAACGCCTGAAAGCAGGAATCGTGTCTGCAGGAAAAGGTTCCTGAAACCCGCATCTCAAGCGCTACTCATCACAAGCTAAACGTCTAAACACACCAAGGAGGATTTCATCTAATAAACTGAATCATTTCTTCAGCAGGACTCACCTCAACAAAAGGATCCGTCTCCTTTTCCCAAATGCATTCTATGTTATCATCACATAGAAATCACAAAGAAATCAACTATTTGTTTAAGCTGTATAATTATTATTTTTTTAATTCAAATGTACAGAAGCCTTGAGAGGAAGTCTGATCTCAGTGTTTATGTGCCTCCAAGTGTGGAGGTTGGTGGAAACCTTAGTACCTTATCGTGCGTTTCCACCGAGCGGTACGGTACGGTACGGGTCGGGTCGGTACCCTTTTATTTGTGTCTCCACTGAGAAAAGTACCAAAGATCCGCACCGTACCGTACCACTTTTTGGGTACCCTTCCGTTGGGGTACCTGGCACAGTTGTTTGGTACTAAAGGGTGGAGCTAGACTCACTGCAGAGCGTTGATTGGTTGAAAGAGTGTCGTCATTTGCGCGTGCCGCAAGGGGAAAGACAACACACGAAGGAACACCGCGCAGCATTTACTTTAACAGCCACATATCGAAACGCAAGAACAGGATCGGCTGTATGTCCTCCATTGTTGTTTGCGGTTAGCTTTCAGTGTTCGCGCGATCGAATGACGTCAATCTACTTTCCGTCCAATACCACGCCTATCAAGTAAGGGTACTGTTGGCGGTGGAAACGCTCGCCAAATCATGGTTAACAGACCCAACCCGTACCGACCCGACCCGTACCGTACCGCACTGCTCGGTGAAAACGCGCCATTAGTATCGCTTAGAAACCAGTGCTGACTGTCTACTCACAACACTTAGTTACAAAACAGCCTGGATCACCACCATACCTCATCTTTTCAGGGCCTCCGTATGAATGTCTACATAAGAAACAAAGGTTCCTGTAAATGATGAATTTCACAGCCAAACAAAATTAATTCTACAGGCAAACAACTATTACTCACAGAAGGGCTTCTTCACGGCAACACTGAAAGTGAAATTATCCTTCAAAATATCTGTAATAGTTTGAAAATATGCCGTTTGCGCGTCTGCTAGAAGCCTGTGGAGTGGACAGTGGGGATGGGGTAGAACTTGGAGATGCGGCTCTGGCTGGACGGGTTAAGGCACTCTGATTCGCCGCTCATCTTAAAGAACACTTCCTGTTCCTGCAGCTTCCTGGAAAACTTCTCCTCCAGGGCCTGCAGGTAGACATGCAGACATCCAGTTGTGTGTTAGTCAGAAGAGGCATAGCCACAGTACTCTGGGCAGGTTAACATTGGGCACTGATGCGATCGGGACTCCTCAAGTAAATCACACTTCTTAAACAGAATAAGACAGCAGGGGGTTTGGGGGCACGTAGTTGTAGAGCAACCTAACCAACAGTCTGAATGCCATCCCATAATATATGGTAAGAGGAGGTTATGTGACGGTGCTGAGCCGTGTTTATTGAGTCAGTGACAGTCTGATGTTGGTTCCCCCGAGAAAAGTCCGCTGTACAAAAACGAAGCTCATTACCAAAAACACAACATTGCTTTTACACTGTAAAATATATATGGTTGAAAAAAATATCGCCCAAGTTAACGGTTTCCGACAATTTTTCAGTACTGGTTTTTTAACTGCTGCTTGAACAGCTGGTGTTTCTCCTGCAGATGGCGCTCTATCCTCTCCAACCTCTTTTTCTGCCTTTATCTCTACTGCCAAAAGCTATCTCGACTAATCCACATGAGAGTTTAATTTTCTAACGTCAAAAACTCTTCTTCTCCAACCTCGAACTCCCCAGTCCTCCTCCCCCCTCCATCTTTCTTCCAAGAGACTTTGTCAGCTATTTAACCATGAAAATTGCTGACATACGCTCCTCTTTTTCAAACCCATCTTCCACTACTTATGTCTCACCGACTTGACCTCTAATGCCCTTACTTCCCTCTTTCACCCCTGTCTCCTAACGAAGTTCTCACCTTAGTAACCTCTGCCCGTCCGACCCCCTGCCCTCTCGACCCCATTCCATCCCATATCCTACAATCTATCGCTCTTGACCTTCTTCCTTTCCTCACCTGTCTCATTACCAATGCACTGTTGTCTGGCTGTTTTCCCAACTCTCTGAAGGAGGCAAGAGTTAACCCAGACCACCAGTCAGGACCCCTGGCGGGTCATTCCACAGAGACTGCTCTCCTTGCTGTCTCAGAGCCGCCTTTCTCTTCTCTGTCCTCATCCTTCTGGACCTTTCTGCTGCATTTAACACAGTAAAACACCAGATCCTCATTTCTTCCCTTCAGGAACTCGGTGTCACAGGCTCTGCTTTCACATAAAGAAGACTTCCAGGACTGCCATTTTTCATCTACGTAATATATCGAAAATCAGGAACTTCCTGTCTCAAAGTGATGCAGAAAAACTAGTTCATGCATTTGTTACTTCTAGACTGGATTACTGTAATTCTTTGTTATCAGGCTGCTCTTGTAAATCGCTTAAACCTCTCCAGCTGATTCAGAATTCTGCAGCACGTGTATTAACAAGAACTTAGAAATGGGATCATATAACTCCTGTATTAACTTCTCTGCACTGGCTTCCTGTTAAATCAATAATAGAATTTAAGGTACTTCTCCTCACCTACAAGGCACTTGCTGGTGTGGCACCGTCTTATCTTAAAGAGCTTGTTACACCGTATTGCCCTACAAGGCATCTGCATTCCGTAGATGCTGGGCTACTTGTGGTTCCTAGAGTTTTGAAAAGTAGGATGGGGGCTAGAGCCTTCAGTTATCAAGCTCCTCTTTTGTGGAACCAGCTTCCACTTTCAGTCCGAGGGGCAGACTCGTTCCTCTTTGATATTGCTTATAGTTAGGGCTGGCTCAGGTTAGCCTGGACCAGCCCTTAGTTAAGCTGCTCTAGGCTTAGACTGCCGGGGGACTTCTTAGGACACACCGAGCCCCTCTCTCACGCTCACACTCTCACTCTCTCCTTCCACAATCATCCATGTTTTATTAATGTACATCACTAATTAAGCTTCTTTCCGGGAGTTCTTTGTGCTTTCTCGCCTAGCAGGTCTCTGTGGATCATAGTTTCGTGCGGACCCCGGTTCTGACTCCTGGTAGGGCTCTGCTGACACCTGCTGCTGCCATCATCATTACTTTAAATATGATTCATATTACTGTCATCATAAACCAACATATTTCTGTTCTCCCTCCCCACAGAAGCCTCTGTGAATGGTGGTTCGACCTGATGGTGGTTGTCCCTGCAGTGGTCCTGCCATACACCTGTTCTGCTACTTGCAATTACTTGTATCATTTCTGTTAGAGAAATTGAATGTATTGTACATCTTTTACATTGTTGATTCTGTACACATGACATTTATTGCAGTCTGTCCATCCCGGGAGAGGGATCCCTCCTCTGACGTTCTCCCTAAGGTTTCTTCCCTTTTTTCCCCATTGAAGGGTTTTTTCATATTTTGGGGAGTTTTTCCTGTGCCGATGTGAGGGTTTCTGGACAGAGGATGTTGCATGTCTACAGACTGTAAAGCCCTCTGAGGCAAATTTGTAATTTGCGATTTTGTGCTATACAAAATAAAATGAATTGAATTGAATTGCTTTCTCCCTTCTCTCATTCTACCTTGATGGCCGCACCTACTGGGTAACCTGGAGAGGATCTGTCGGAACCTTGTCCTCTTACTACTGGAGTTCCTCAGGGCTCTATCCTGGGTCCCTTCCTCTTCTCTATCCATGTCATTTGCATGGTTTCTCCTACCACAGCTATGCCGATGACAACAAACTAATTCTCTTCTTCCCTCACTCGGACACTCAGGTGGCGGCACGGATTTCTGCCTGTCTGACTGACATCTCTCAGTGGATGTACGCTGAAAATCAACCCTGATAAGACAGACTACTACTCTTTCCGGGAAAAGACTCTCCCACCCAGGACCTTACTGTTAATTTCGACAACTCTGCGTTAACGCCAACTTTCACTGCAAAGAACCTCTTGACACTTGACAGCCAAATCTCCCTGACTCCCAACATTACAGCGACAACACGATCCTGTAGGTACACACTCTACATCAAAATGATTGTCTAACCACCACGTATAGGTTAATGGCCATCACTTGATTGTCCATACTTGCTTACACTTTTCATTAGCAGTGATGATATTTTATAATGGTCCCATTGTTTTTATGTTTAGGGCTAAGGACTTACTTGGTTTAGTCTTCACACTGGAAACATGAATGTCATTATTGAAATAACCCAATTTGATGAAAAGAGTTGTGCAAGACACTTTGAATGTCTTTAATAATGAAAAACCCCTGGGCTTATTTCACTTCGTTGGGACTTGTCCCCTGAAGAATGAGTCAGGCACACGCACTGCACAGCGATTTCCTTCAACATCTCGAGTTGATGCACTTTCATTTGCTGAGCAAGACACACTCATTGTGGTGGAAGTATCACTTCTGAACAACTAATCCATAAGGTAAGAACTCGCGGACAGGTAAATGTCTGTGGACCTTTCTGTAATTCCCACAATAGAAAAGTCGTCCGGGGGGCTGTCCAGACTCCGGCAACGGGCAGCACTGGACGGCGTGGGTTTGACATATGTGTTGTAGAAATTTGCACATGCTGAGAAACGGTCAGACAAGGTTTGTGAGCTGAAGTGCAAGTTCAAATAATTGCAAAAGCCAGATTGGATTGGCAGGTGAAACTTCGTATTATGCAGTTTTTCACAACTTTGAGAGGGAGGCGGAGGAAACAGGCAGAGGTGTCAAAAGTATTTACATTTATTACTCAAGTAGAAGTATAGATACTAGGGTTTATAAATACTTTTGTAGAAGTTGAGGTATCAACTCAAGCTTTTAACTTAAGTAAAAGTATAAAAGTACTGGTTTTAAAACTACTTAAAGTATAAAAGAAAAATTAATTTAAGGGAGAAAAAAATCCATTAAGGACAAACTTTTAATGTGTAACCTCGCTAACAGAACATATCTGTCTGTTACAATATGATGGGAAGGCGCTTTTAGATCATGTCACCTGCCGAGACATATGTATCGACCTGCATGCTATATATATATATATATATAGCATGCAGGTCGATACATATGTCTCTTTGTTGTTTTAGCGTTGCCTCTCTGAAATTCGCCATGTTTCCATCATTTATATATATATATATATATATATATATATATATGCTATATATATGTATATAGCATAACCAGAACCCATTTTCCAGTGACAGCAAAATACAGAATCCCTTTGTGTTCATTTCTAAAGCTTTGCATTAAGACATACACCACTTTATTTAAGACGCTGCGCTACTTGCAGCTCGCTGTGTTTTACCAGATTCTCAATAAAGTTAAAAAAAAACATTTACAACTAACCCATGGTCATGAAGACTCATGTGGAATTTGCATGAGGAGGAGGAGGGACGTTCATGTCGCTAGATGCCAAACTGAGTGAGTGCCGTTCTGAAAAGGATCCTTCCACCGACCAGCGCAGGAACCGACCACTGCAACCTGCCGTTCTGAAAAAGAACCTTCCCCCGACCACTTTACCCACTTAACGAGTCACTTTGTGTCATCTGCAGGCGCATCACGGAGAAAACCAATAGGGTGTCGGAATGGTAAATGTGAGGCTAGGGTTTCCACCCGTCCCTTATAATACGGAATCATTCCGTAGGCTATTTGAGCATGAAATAGCACGTCCTGTTTTGAATGAATACAGGACGGGGTTTGTCCCGTATTTTCCGAGTTGTCTTCTATGCAAATAATCCCACCCGAATTCTGTGAAGACTCGTCCTATTCGTCCCTGATTGGGTATTTCTCGCTGCCATAGTTGCATCCGTCACGTGATGTCTGTTCCCCCCCCCACCCCGCCCGCCTGCCCCACCTCGCCCGTAGAGTCCCTTTTGTTTCTGTACAAAAGGTGGCGACCCTAAAGGAGGCTATTTTTATAAACTACAGATATTTGTGTCAAAATGTAAGGGGTAGAAGTAAAAAGTCGAAAAATAAATACTCTAGTAAAGTATAGATACCCAAAATTTCTACTTAAGTAAGATAACAAAGTATTTGTACTTCGTTACTTGACACCTCTGGAAATGGGAATGTTTTTTAAAAGGCACATTTTATGAAATATGTTGCGTGGAGAGTCGAGAGCTGACGGCATGTCGTTTACACAGCAAAGAGTAGATTTAGAAGTTCTAAAAGTGGGAGCATGATGGCCGACGGTGTCGTGGACAGTGCGGCACACAACAAGAAATGGGCAAAAGCAACACAGACCGTTCACTGGAACTATTCATCCAAAAAAAGACTTTAAACGGCAACTCTTCTGATTTGCCTTTTACCATCTTTTAGTTGAAAAGAAAAATCAAGTGAGCATCGAGCAACGCCCATTCAATACCGCTTCAGGGCCATGTAGAATTCTAAACAGCTCCTGCCAAAAGACACATAGCTACAAAGGAAAGACATGTGACCCCACAAAATGAAAGAATGAATTCCTCAGGGATAACGTTCGGCTCTGTGTAACCAAAATCCACCACTTCACAGTAGGCCGTCACATTTCACACAGGATGAGGAGGGTGCAGCCCGCGGCCTCCTGCAAGAGGGGAAGGTGGGGCTGCGTTCTTCCTGAAGTCCACGACCATCTCCACTGTCTTCAGGGCGTTGAGCTCCAGGTTGTTCTGGCTGCACCACGTCACCAGGTGGACAGACTCCCACCTGTAGGCAGACTGGGGAGTCCAGATGTTGGAGGATGAAGTGGAGGACCATGTTGACAGCATCGTCTACAGACCTGTTGGCTCTATAGGCGAACGGCAGGGGGTCCAGGAGGGGGTCGGTGAGGGTCTTCAGGTGGGACAGAACTAGCCGTTCAAAGGACTTCATGACTACAGAGGTCAGGGCGACGGGCCTGTAGTCATTCATTCCTTTGATCCTGGGCTTCTTGGGAACAGGGATGATGGTGGAGGCCTTGAAGCAGGCTGGAACGTGGCATGTCACCAAGGAGATGTTGAAGATGGCGGTGAACACAGGAGACAGCTGGTCAGCACAATGCTTCAGGGTTTGGGGTGAGACTGAGTCCGGACCGGCTGCTTTACGGGGGTTCTGTCTTTTAAAGAGCTGGTTAACATCTCTCTCCAGGACAGAGAGGGTCCTTGGGGGCGGTGGAGGGGCGGGTAATACAAAGGTGTGAGCTACTGATGGGTCGGGGGAAGGAGGGGTGGTGGAGTTGTGGGGGATGGAGTCAGGACATTGTCTTTCAAATCTGCAGTAACACTCATTCATAAAGCCTCTACAAACTCATGCAGAGTCATTAGCTGAGATCTTATGTTGGAGTCTCTCAGAGTACAGTCGTTTAGCTTCTCTCACCGCCTTGCTAAACCTGTATTTTGACTCTGTGTCTTTGTCCCCACTCCTAAATGCCTGATCCTTCTGCAGACATAGTTTTCTGAGTTCCGCTGTGAACCAGGGTTTGTCGTCGTTATAACTCACCCTGGTGCATGATGGTACACAGCTGTGCTAACAGAAGCCGATGTAAGAAGTTACAGCGTCTGTGAACTCATCCAGATTGTCAGAAGCAGTCCTGAAAACATCCCAGTCTGTGCACGCCAAAGATCTTCTAGAGCCTCGCTGGTCCACTTCTTGGATTCCCTCCCCACAGGTTTGCAGAATTTAGTTTCTGCCTGTATGCGGGAATCAGGTGGACCATGATGTGGGCTGAGTGTCCCAGCACAGCACGAGGGACGGCGTGATAAGCCCTGCTTACTGTAGTGCAGCAGTGATCCAGCGTGTTCTCCTCTCTGGTCGGGCATTTAATAAACTGTTTGAACTTAGGGACTTCATGGCCGAGGTTTCCTTTGTTAAAGTTTCCGAGGACAATAACCAAGGAGTCCGGGTTGGTCCGCTCCACACGGCATATCAGGTGGCGAGTGTCTGCTGTGCCTCGTGCACGTTGCCCGCCGGTGGAATGTAAATACTGACCAGGATGAATGAAGCTAACTCACGGGGGGAGTAGAAGGGTTTGCAGTTAATGATAAAAGATTCCAGAAGAGGAGAACAGTGTTGGATCACTGTTACGTCGTTGCACCAGCTGTTGTTGAGGTAGAAGCAGATTCCTCCACCCTCCACCCTTCGTCTTTCCGAAGAGCTCTGAGCAGCTGGAGCGCAGAGTCCGGTATCAATCCACAGAGCCACGTCTCCGTGAAACACAAAACGAAGGATGAAGAAAAGTCTCTGTCTCTTCTCACCAGCAGCCGAAGTTCGTCCAGTTTGTTGCACAGTGAGCGCACGTTGGAGAGAAAGATGCCTGGCAGCGGTGTGCGAGAACCAGAATGTGACTAGAATGTCCAGTAATTCCACAGAGGAAAGAAGAGGAGTTGGAAATAACTCTGGAGTTGTTCCATGGATGTTCAAGAGCTCATTTCTGGTGAAAAAGCTCTGGGAATCGCAACGACAAAAACAACACAAAACAAAGAGGACCGAAACACAGAGGCAGCCGTCTGCGACGCCATCTTGGAACATGGGCCATCTTGGAACATGTGAATTCATATGTGATATGAATTCATAATGAAGACGGCTTTTCATTGCAGTATGAAGTGTCTTGACCCTCGGCTGGTTCCCAAGTTATAGCGAAGGAGCCTATGTATCTGCAGCCGGATGCTCTGTGAAACTCAGCACTGACTGACATCCCCGAGAAAGCGGTGCCACCTTCCTACACATGGAACGGCAGATTGCAAAGTTGACAGGAAGTCATCAGCACTTGTTCCCTCCACTGCCAATTGCATTGTTCTGATTTAGGTTTCTTACAGGGGGAAATGTGGGTCAAAAAAAGGTTTTCTAACAGCAGGCGGTATTCACTAAAAAGATTTAATAAACCAACTAAGTTCTAGTTTTCCTGAGCAGAGCAAAGTAGATGCACAACTTAATGAAAGGGAAGTTAATCATGGTATTTAGCCAATGAAAAACCCCTCAAGCTTCCAAATGTCAACTCGTGTTTTTTTATTAACAACTAAGGTAATTACTGTGGGCAGCGCGAGCAACCATGTTTTATGTGTTAGTGGAAGGATTCCTGTTTAATCTAAACTGATCTAGGCATATTTGATGAGAGTTTTGATAAGATCTACTGCTACTGATGAGATGGCAAAAAAAAGTCAGAAACGATCACTGTATTTGATGGCTAATATCTACTAGTCTATCTAGTTTAGAGCCTCCGGAGGATTCCTCCAGCATGTCTTCTGTTGGTGTGAATAATGGTAGAGAAAAAAAAAGGGATGGGGGTCTCGGCACGGCATCAAAGACCAGCTACGGTCCAGGAGGGTATGGTGACTCAAAGAGAGGATCGTGCACCACTGTCCTTCACTCAGCTCTGAAAGAGAAGAAGAGCATGAGCACGGCCATGGCAGGCGCTCACTCAGTTGTCGACGGTGAGTCTGAGGTCAGAGGTCAAGTCATTCACGCCGTTTCATGTGGGAATGACAGCAAACTGAAGGCTGATCTGATCTCTACTTTGTCAACACAGTTTCAAGCAGAAACTCATCTCCAGAGTACAGCAGGAAGGAGTACGGTAAGGTCTACCTGGGTCTCAGGTTATCATCTGGAACGAGCAAACGCATTCAATCTTTCAGGTTTTTCTTTTTCTTTCAGGCCCTTCAAGTGCAACCTCAAGTAGTGCCACCAGAGGGAGAACTCAGAGCAGAGGTATACTGGCGTCTGTGTCACAGTACACATAGTACCAGGTCTGACCTGTACAGCACATGTTGTTATCAAAGCAATGTAATATGTACTCATTTTGTTGTTTGTGTAGAGAGTGAGATCAGAGCCAGGCTTCAGAGCGCTTCTCCACCAGGGAGCTGTGAGTAGGACTCTTCCATATACATCTGGATGGCGATCACGATGCAGGAGTGTAATCCTGACTTACTGACTTCATGTCTGTGCACTGTCTGGGACTAAAGCATGCTGAGACATAGGGGACATATGTGTGATGTCAGCTCTGCCCCTCAGGGACGGAGCTGGATGACGTGAAACGTCTGCTGAGAAGAAACCACACTAGCCCCCCTCAGTCCCCTAACAACACGCTGCCCATCCCCAAGAAGGCCAGTGTGGAAACTAGGACCATGTCGGAGAGCAGCGGCGCAGGTTCAACTAATGAGCCATCAAGTCTCTCTGTGTTCATAAACATGTGATGAACCATTCTGTTCTGTTTTGACTACTAGATCAGTATGGCAACAGTGGAGGTATGAGCAGTAGCTACAGTTACAACACCAACCACAACCTGTCTTCTCTCACCACCCTCCACCCATCAGGTCAGTCATGTATGAAAAGCAGTAACATGTAGCCAGTACAACTATTGTTTCTCCCTTCTCAGTCACACCTGAGCAAAGCGACTGTGTGACCTTTCACAAAGTGAAGCGTCTCGGTTCTGTGAGCCGTATTGACCTTGTTACTCTCGCAGGCTGAAGTTTCTATTTTCACTGCAGACTTTGTTTAAATAAAATGGTTGGAACAAAAAAGTCACAGTTGGTTATTTGGGGGACCAGACCATTCAAAGCCACAAGAAAGATAGGGAGAGTAAGAGACACTGAGGACAGTTAAAGGCAGTAAGGTGTAATAGGTGGACTGATAGGACTTTGCTCTGTTCTGTCCTGTTGTAGCGATCTCTGGTACCAGTGCACGAAAGGACCCAAAAGCACGACTTAGACAACAATGACAGAGACGGGTGGATTTACTTAAAGTTCAGGCAAGGTCAAAACCATGAGACAAATCCAGAGGGGGAGGCAGGGAATGCGTAGACGTTGATAATGTGGCGGGATCTGAAATGATAGGAGAGTTAGTAAACATGCAGGTCCTCTACTACGGTCCTCTCTCCAAATGGAAGCAATTCACAAATAGGTAAAGCAGTGATGCTAAGAACAGAACGCATCTACGGAGGTCCTTTTCCATGGAGATCTTTTCCCACTGCGCTGTTCAGTCTGAGAGCAAAAGGACCAAGCCAGAACCGAGCCAGTGCCAACTTTGAACAAGAATATATGAAAGCTTCACTCCTCAAAACCTTAGTCTTAGCTACAATCTGCACATATACGTTTGAAAATACTCAAAAGACAACTCCAACAAGTTATGAAATATGTTATGGAAATTAGTCCAGATAATTTGCTTATGTACATTTTTCCATTTAAAGTTAGAAGCTAACTTAGATGCAGGTTTTAAGAAATGGGGGGGGTTCTCAGCCGATTCTCACTAGCCATTTTAACTTCTGAGTGGCAACGGGAGCTCTTTTACAAGTGGTGTTGGTTGGATACAATAAGATTAGACAATAAAAGTGCGGAAAAATAAAAGGAAAAGGTCCAGTTTTTGATTCCTGTCATGAGCCCTGCACAAAACCCTCCTCTGGAGTGGTTTCAGTGCTCTATCAACTTGAAACCTTCCATGTGTACTGTCCACACACAACGCTAGCACATCAATGTGTTTTAGCCTGGTATCTCCATGTTTTATACGACTTATAGGGCTGTTTTTCAGGCAATTCTCAAAATACGAAGGATTGTAATTTAAATTTAATTTTTGGAGTAGAAGTTTAAAAAAAAGCCTCAGAATAAAGAGGAGTACACTGTGTTATGTTCAGATGACCCTTTTAAGAGATGTCACAGTTTATGGTGTGCAGAAGAATGTTTCTGCCACTGGACTGAGCACCACTCCAGGTAAGGGGCTCATAGATGTGATTGTGAAAGAAAGTGATGTACACACTGTAACACACATGGTTGTGTACTGTAGTCACTGTGCCCATCGTTCACTAAGTGTGTTGTCTGTGTCCCACAGTGAGACCCAGCCGTCCCTTTAACGACAACAAAGTTACTAAGTTTGTGGTGATAGAGAAGGAGAACGTTCCCGTCAAAAAGGAGACAGAGCGCCTGGTGATGACCAAAGACACAGGGAAGCAGTTCATGTCTGCTCAGCCTGCTCTGACTTCTGGTAACGGTGAATGCTACCACGTACTACTGCTTACACTACTAACACTCAGGCAGTGACCCCACTCCCTTGACTGTTGTCACTGCTGCTGTATTTCAATGTCCCCTAGATGTCTTCCTATGATCAGTGTTAACTGTTCTGTCTTGTAGCCACCTACTCGGGGGACTCCCTGAAGAGAGAGAAACAGGGGCTATCATCCAGCAGAGTGGAGGGAGGAACGGATGCTAAATGTAGAGCTTTACGTATACAACTAAACTCTTTGGCCTTTTGGACTCATCGCATACATCAGGAGGTCTTCAACAGGGGGTCCGCGACCCGCAGGGGGTCTGCGGAGGTACCGCAGGGGGGTCGCGACATTTTTGGTTGATAAGACCATTTAAAAAAAAAATCTTATCCAGATATTTAAATGTCTTCAGAATCAGAATTGTATTTATTGTCTTTATATACACATGAACATGAATCCAACATATTGTAGCGACAGCACAGGCACTAGCCAATCAGATTGCGTTCATGCTCATGTCTAAAGAGGACAAAGCTCAAAAATAAAAGATGGCAGACCAAACTCCGTAGAATAGGGGGTCCCTGCTCCATCTCGCCATCAGATGGGGGACCTTGGCCTAAAAAGCGTTGACCCCTGAGCAGACCCCTGACATACATCATATGTCTTGTTCAGTGTGTAATTCTTTGCTCTTTTTTTATAGCTTCAACCATGAAAGTTGCCACAAAAGACAAAGCCACCTATGCAGGTCTGTATATGGTGCAGATTTAGTTTTCTTCTATAGCTAGTACTGTATTTGTTCGGTCTAAAGTCAAATGTCCAATGTGAAAGATGTCCCAAATCTCTGTTAAGTGTCTGTCTATTGCCATTTTTTGTTTGTCAGAGATCATTACTGACGAGTCAGGCTTTAGCTTCTGCTTCCACTGCAGCTGGTGGAAGTGGCTGCTCAACCTGCTGCTCCTCCTCAGCCTCCTCTTTGGACTCATCGCTTTGGGCATGTTATATACATTCTCCAGCAGCATGTTATATACCCTCACAAGGGTCACTAAAGCTCCTCTCAACAAGTCCATCATCTTCTCTCTGGCCTCACAGGTGAAGATTTGAAACGGTACAAGAACCGCCTTGATGCTCTTGAAGCCATTACTGGCACTGCCTCAGCCAGGTCCAGCCGACTGTTGGACTCCTCGGCCGTCAACATCATCGATCCACTGGACGCTTCATACATCGGCAGCAATTCTGCCGCCCTGCAGATAGCCGTTGAGCGGCTGGTCAAGGCCGAACTCCGGTCGGATGCTGTAAGAGGTACCGATGAGTTCTTTTAACATAATCTCAGGGATCACACCACAGCATATTTATATTTATATAAATGTTACTGATCCGGATGTGTTTTCACAACCAGAAACACTTGCATACTCGCTTAAAGGGGAGAAAGGAGATCCTGGACCTAAAGGCATGTTTGCACCAATTGAAAAATAATTTGGAAACTGATATTTTCTCGTTATCTGACATAAGAATGGTTGTTTCTCTACAGGTGATCCGGGGCAGCTAGGACTAAAAGGTGACGAACAGCCCTTCATATGTATTCAAAATGTCAAGGAAAAACCGGAAGCTGGGTAACATCCATGAATTGCTCTTTTGCAGGTGATAATGGATTTCCCGGCCAGTCAGGTGAGACTGAGCAAAATATGATGAAGATGTTTCCTTCCCACAGAGGTGACCAACTAACTGCCAGCTGCTTCTGCCCTTTTATATCTCATTTCTTTAGGCCCCCCTGGGCAGATGGGACATCCAGGATTGGATGGACCAAGAGGACCAAAGGGAAGTGGAGGTAGTGTGAAGATGCTCGTCTCTGTTCTTTGAGGACAACCCCACAGTAGGAGTAGGAAGAGAGACAGTGAGTGAGTCCCTCCTCCTTTGTGACCCAGGTGAAGCAGGTGCCGAGGGACCACCAGGACAGAGGGGGCGGGACGGGCCAACGGGCCCCCGGGGAGAGGTTGGACCACAAGGCTTTGGAGTGAAAGGAGACAAAGGTAGAAGATGTTTATGTTCCCATCGTTGAATGACAGAAAACGATACATTGATTAAATGAAACGTGCTTTTGACAGGATCTCAAGGCGAGGCAGGACGTCCGGGTCTTGCTGGTGCTGCTGGTCTTGTGGGGCCAAAAGGTAAGGTTAAAGGTCATGTTGGAGTTATAGCCCCTACCGGATCAAATTTAAAAACCCTTACGAATGTTTTTTCAAAAACAAAGGACATGTAAAGTGCCATGTAAAGTCATGTGCCAAAACAGATGCCAAAATGCATTTTTACTAAGACTTGTTTGATTTAGGTCCAATGGGAGAGCAAGGTTCCTCAGGAAGCCCCGGTAAAGACTGACTACTGAAGATGAAGCAGTGTTATTTTTCCTGTTGACTGTCGGTCATGTGTTGCATCTGTAATCACTTGTTTGCAGGAGCTCCAGGTCCAAAGGGTTTCCCGGGTGAGACAGGAGCACCAGGCCCTAAAGGTACCTTTATTGGTTTATCTTCTTTTTCTTCAAAAAAAACGACTAAATTAGTTCAGTTTAATAGCTCCATTATAACGACCAGTTGGTCCACATGAGCTATGGCTCTCCTGAGTCGTCCCTACTGGGAGTAACTTAGTAGACATGTAAAACATGCTCCTTGACAATGGCTTTTAAAAATAAAATGTGAGATTTGTTTTAAATGTGAGTACATTTACCAGAATACATTCTGCTGGACACATGGTAACAGATCCTTTTATAAAAGCAGGGGAATATTTTGATGGTTAAGAAAATGACAATTAAATAATGTAAAGGTGAAACTCAATGGCAAGGGATATCATCGCAATTTCAGTGAATAGTTTCCACAAAATGGACTGATTTAATGATTCGAGTACCCTTTAATGTTAAAATATGAAGAGAATCACCAAACAATGGACATGAAATATAACACAAATAATTAGCCCAATAATTGATAAGGTCATTGCATCATTAAGCATTGTGACGTCACGGGAGGCCACACCGCTCTCTGCGGAGCAGTTCAAGGAGTGCTAGGACACCAGGTTAACGGAAAATAATGATCTGTGACAAACTTAGGTAGACCCTCTCCTTGAGGTAAAACTAAAACACTGGTTCCCTCCGGCAGGAAAACACCCTTCTTCTGTCTTACTGGTATGTCGTGGTCTGGTCCTTTGTCCGGCGCCCAGTCTGCTGCTCGTTTCTTTCAGCTTTCTTCCCCCCCTACTCCCTCTCTCTGTCTCTTAAAAACCATTCAGTTCATTAAGTGTTGGTCAGTCTCAGGTGTGCGGGACTGGAGAGGTGGGGTTCCCGGGTCCACCAGCAGATGGGGCCATAGCTGTCCCAGGACACAGCCATCTTCTGGGGATGTAGCGTCCCTCCAGGACCCAGCCTCTCGTGACGCCACACATCCCTCCCCTCGAGACAGACGTCCTCGTCGGGGCAAAGGAGGTGCAGAAGGCGTCCCGTCTGGAGAGGGCATCCGCATTGCTGTGGCTCTTGCAGTTAAATGCTTGCAAGCTTAAAAACCACCGGGTAACTCAACTGTTGGTTTCCCTGTTCCTGGCCATCCACTGCAGAGGGGCATGATCCGACACCACCGTAAAGCGTCTGCCCAGGAGGTAGAATCGCAGGGATTCCAGGGCCCAGGTAATCGCAAGGCATTCCTTCTCCACCGTGGAGTAGTTCTTTTCTCTTGGAAGCAGTTCTCTGCTTATGTAGAGGATGGGATGTTCCTCCCCATCATGTGTCTGTGCAAGTACAGCTCCCAGCCCCACCTCGGAGGCATCTGCCTGGACAATGAATTCTTTCTTGAAGTCAGGCGCCACCAGGACTGGAACGGAACACAGCGCTTGCTTCAGGTTGACGAAGGCCGCCTCCCCCTCCGGGTTCCACCTCACCATTCGTGAGTGTCGTTTGGTTGTCAGCTCTGTTAACGGTGTAGCGATGGTAGCAAAACCCGTAATAAAACGTTGGTAGTAGCCCGCTAGGCCTAAAAACGATCTCACCTGTTTCTTGGCGATGGGCTGGGGCCAGTTCTGTATAGTCCGCAACTTTGCTTCCTGAGGCTTGACCAACCCCCTCCCAATGGTGTACCCCAGGTAGTTTGTCTCACTGAAGGCCAGCCTGCACTTCTGTGGGTTTGCTGTGAGGCCTGCATCCCTGAGCGAATCAACCACAGCTTGCACTCTGGGTAGGTGGCTGGCCCAATCCGGACTGTGGATGACCACGTCATCCAAGTATGCCGCTGCGTACCTCTTGTGGGGAGCCAGGACTCGATCCATTAGCTGTTGGAATGTGGCAGGCGCTCCGTGGAGACCAAATGGGAGCCGGGTATACTGGTAGAGCCCCTCTGGTGTGGCGAAGGCAGTCTTCTCCATGGACCCCGGTGTCAGGGGCACCTGCCAGTAGCCTTTTGTGAGATCAAGAGTGGTTAAAAACCGGGCATGCCCTAAAGAGTCTACCAAATCATCAACCCGCGGCATTGGGTAGGCGTCAAATTCCACCACTTCGTCCAACTTCCTAAAGTCATTGCAAAACCGTATCTACCCATCTGGTTTGGGAACCAGTACAATGGGGCTTGCCCAGGCACTTTGGGACTCTTCGATTACCCCGAGCTCCAGCATCTTCCTTACCTCCTCCTGGATGGCCACCTTATGAGCCTCCGGCACCCGGTACGGGCGTTGGTTTACCGTTTTGCCCAGCACGGTGCGGATCTCATGTTGGGTTACTTCTGTGTGCCCGGGCGGGAGGAGAACACCTCTCGGTTACGATTGGACCCACCTGCACCTCTTTCCGCGCCCTTGGGTTCCGTGGTGGGTAGATAATTGAATAGCGCCTCCGTGGCGTGCCACTTCTTTAAGAGGTTGACATGGTAAATCTGTTCAGGTTCTCTTTTATCCGGTTGCCTTACCTTATAATTTACCTCTCCCACCCGCTCAATGACTTCATATGGTCCTTGCCAGGTTCCCAGGAATTTACACTCGACGGTAGGTACCAGGACCAGCACTGTCCCCGGGCTTGAACTCTCTGGGTTGAGCGGACCTGTTGTAGGTGGCCTGCTGTTGCCGTTAAGCGGTCTCCATGTGCTACCGCATCATGGGATAGATGGCTTTCATTCTCTCCCTCATTGCCCCGACATGCTCAATTAGTGTTCGCTGTTGGCAAGGCTGCTCCTCCCAGGCCTCCTTGGCAATGTCCAGCAGTCCTCAGGGTCTGTATGAAACCAAGAGCTCAAAGGGTGAAAAACCAGTGGATGCCTGCGGAACCTCTCTCACCGCAAACAGTAGGTATGGTAGCAGATGATCCCAGTTGCGCCCATCTTCCCCCACCACTTTTCGCAGCATGGATTTTAGCGTTTTGTTAAAACATTCGACTAATTCATCGGTCTGGGGATGGTAGACTGAGGTTCTCAGCGGTTTGATCTTCAGTAAAGCGCAAAATTCTTTCATTACCCTGGACATAAATGGCGTGCCTTGGTCCGTCACTATCTCTTTTGGGATCCCCAGACTAGTTGAGAGGAGGAATAGCTCCTTCCCGATGTGCCTGGATGTAGCCTTCCTCAGCGGGACGGCTTCTGGATAGCGGGAGGCATAGTCTAGGATGACCAGAATGTACTGGTGTCCCCTGGCGCTTTTTGGTAGGGGCCCAACTATGTCCAGTCCAATCCTCTCAAACGGAGTTTCGATGATGGGTAAGGGAATGAGCGGGTTTCTATATGTGGGTTTTGGCGCCATCTGCTGACACTCCGGGCAACTCCGAAAGTAATTCTCTACCTCTTTGTGTACGCCTGGCCAAAAGAACTGCAGGATTCTTTCCTTAGTCTTCTCTACCCCTAGGTGAGCCCCGAGAGGGTGCGTGTGTGCTAGATTTAGTACGGTGGCTCGATAGGGCTGTGGTACAAGGAGCTGCTCCTGCACTTCATTTTTCTTAACTACCTAATAAACTAACCCCCGGCTTATTGCGAAATGAGGGTAACTAGGGCTAGTCCTACCCCCCATTACTACTCCCTCTACTACCTGCACCCTTCCTAAGACATTGGTAAGAGTGGGATCTTGTAATTGGGCTGTACCATACTGGCCTGTGAGAGGGGGAGGTTCCTTGGGGCCCCGGGCGTCTTCCTCACTGGAGATCGGAGCGCTGTCCTGGGCCCTGTTCTCGTCGCCTGTGTCGGGACCCCCTTCGGGGTCCGCCTGGGCACCTGCAAGAGCATAGGCCGGAACGCGTGATTCGGCGGGGGGCACCTGCGTATTCTCATGGGTCTTACCTCTCCGCTTCCGAGGTGCTTAGATTGGCCTCTCCTGGGTCTCCCTCCAAAGCGGGTAGAAGGCAGGGAGGTCTCGTCCAATTAGGACAGGAACAGGTAGGGAGTCAACCACCCCCGCCTCTGTGAATATGGTTCCCCGGGTAGTGGTCAGTTGGAGTTCGGTGGTGAGATAATCTCTGGTGTCTCCATGGACACAGGAGACGGGGAGGACTTTTCATGGGACCAGGCACCCCGGGCTCACCAGGTCCTGACGTACCAGGGTGACCCAGCTACCTGAATCTAGCAGGGCCTCCACGTCATGGTGATTCACCATCACTGGGCAGGTCGGCGGTCGATCTGGGTTGCCCTCTATGAGCCCCATTAGGGAGGCAGAACGGTGGGCGGGTGGTGAGCTGGATGACTCAGCAGTGGGCATAGGTTCATCCGCCGGAGCCCCAGACTCCCAGGAGAGGTGCCCCACTTCCCCACACCGGTAACACTGTCGGGTTTCCCGTTCTCGGTGCACTGTTGCTGGACTTCTGGCTCCCCTTGGCGTCGGGGCAGCTCCTGAAGAGGCTGGGTTGAGGAGCTGGGGCCGGACTCCTCCCAGCCGGGGCAGGGATGCAGTCCTGGGTTCTTTTCTTGAAGCACGAAGCATCTCTGTGGTGGCCTGGTATTTTTCAAACGCTTCCACGGTTAGATCGGCCGTGGTCAAGGCCTGATGGCTGAGGACCCGTTTCGCCTCATAAGGTAGGCCCGTAGGTAACGATCCACGACAATGGCCTCCACCACCGCCGGCGCTGTATTCTTCTCCGGTTCCAACCACTTCCGCGTGATCCGGAAAGCTTATGCATCTGCGCACTTTACACTTTACTGTGTGGACATTCTGGGCGGCCATCTGTTTCTGCAGCTGCAATTCCTCTGCCTTCAGAAGGTTGGCTTTCTTTTGTTCCTCCACAAGGGCCTGTTGTCCAGCAATAAGGGCTTTCAAAATGTCCTCCATTCTGTGGCCTACGGTCAATTTAGAGAAGTGGGAAATAAAACTTTCAGTGTCCTCCTCTGACATGCACTATTACCGCTTGAACAGTGCCCGCATTCTCCACCATATGTGACGTCACGGGAGGCCACACCGCTCTCTGCGGAACAGTTCAAGGAGTGCTAGGACACCAGGTTAACGGAAAATAATGTTTAATTGCTGTTCGGGGGGTTCTAACAGAAATTAACGTTCTCTGTGACAAACTTAGGTAGACCCTCTCCTTGAGGTAAAACTAAAACACTGGTTCCCTTCGGCAGGAAAACACCCTTCTTCTGTCTTACTGGTATGTCGTGGTCTGGTCCTTTGTCCGGTGCCCGGTCTGCTGCTCGTTTCTTTCAGCTTTCTTTCTCCCCCCCCCCTACTCCCTCTCTCTGTCTCTTAAAAACCCTTCAGTTCATTAGGTGTTGATCAGTCTCAGGTGTGCGGGACTGGAGGGGTGGGGTTCCTGGGTCCACCAGCAGATGGGGCCATAGCCATGTCCCAGGACACAGCCATCTTCTGGGGATGTAGCGTCCCTCCAGGACCCAGTCTCTCGTGACGCCACAGCAATTATATTACGTAAAGACATCTCTTTACGAGTTCAAAAAAGTTGTCTTAGAGCTTTATGTCCAACAGGTGATGAAGGAACACCAGGGCTTACAGGAAACAAAGGAGAACAAGGAGAGAGGGGACCACGTGGTGAGTTATAGAAAAGAAATATAGCAACAATAAGTCATTAAGTGTATTTTATTTTTCATCATGCCTTCACTAGTAGACCTCCACTGTCATGGGTACTGGTACCGGTACACAAAGGAACCCAAAAGTATGACTCAGACAACGACAGGTGGATTTTACTTAGAGTTCAGGTGACGTAAAAAACCGGGAGATCCGTCAGTAGGCAAAAAAAATCCAGAGGGGCAGGCAGGCAGGCAGGGAGTCCAGAGATGAAAACAGGCAGGGTCGGAACCAGGATGGCAATCAGACAGGCAGACAAATCCGAAAAGGGGCAGGCAGAGAATACATGGTCCAAAGGCAGGTGATGTCAGAATTGCGGGCTGTTGGCTAATTCAGAAACACTGGAAAACATGGCATACACAAGATGTCAGGAAACAACAGAACGTGACGTGGCTGACGAGGGGATGTGCTGCAAGTGAGTAGGGCAAGGAGAACCAGGTGTGGGTAATGAGCTGATATTATGGCATGATCTGAATTAACAGGAGGGTAAGTATACATGCAGGTGGGATGAAAAACAAACTAAGATGGGGTCAAATGTGTGACGTCCAGAGACTATATTATATAGAGGTGTTGTTCAGGTAAAAAAAAAATGCTCTGTAATCCGGAGTATTTATGCAGGCGACACAGGTTCGATGGGACTTCCTGGAGTAAGGGGACAGCCAGGACCTCCTGGAGATGTTGGTCCACCAGGTAGGCTACCACCAGCAGTTTGTGCAGTTTTCATCTTATCAACTCTTGTCGTGAATTTTGTCTAGGGAATCGAACAGCAGCTTTTTTTCAATACGATGTTGAAATAAAAATTATGTTTTATGCAAGAGTTATGAAAGCTAACTCATTAAACTCTTTCTAATGAGAGTGGAAAGGCTACAAATTTGGTGTGTAACTTGATACCATTTGGTACTTGGCAAAAAAACACAGCTGACGCTGATGTGGTCGTCAGCTTTAGACAATCTCTTGGGAAATCTCTAAGGTGAAATAGTTAAAGTGGTGGAACAACTGCGTGACTTCCAGCAATTCTGGTTCACCTTTAATGTGCCCAAAGAAAGCTCGCATACACACTTTACTTCAAAACACATGTTTGTGATTCAAGTTGTGTAAACTACAGGTAACTTTTCTTGCCAAAAAAGCTAAGGTATGTGTGCCTGTATCTACTGTATAATGAAAAGTCGAATCATATAATAACATATAGATGTCTTTCAGGTCAACCAGGGTCCCCTGGTAATGTCATCGCTCCAAGTGAGAACATGGACAAAGCAAAACTTTCTCCTAGACAAATGAACCTTATGATACATGAATTCTAAATGCAGCTGCGTTCAGCTCTTGCTTTTTTATTTCTAGTTGGTTCCAATACTGTGGCAATACCCGGAGCCCCTGGGCCTGCTGGGCCTGCTGGGCCTGCTGGGCCAGCTGGGCCTGCTGGACCTCCAGGTCCTGCTGGAACCCATGGTCTGTCTGGTCCTGTTGGCCCCGCTGGTATCCCAGGACAACCTGGTAAACCCAAACTCTTGACTCAGATTAAGCATCTGGAAACCAAAATGGACTGAGGGATGTGAGGATTGTTGGTACATCTGTGGTTTTCTGTGATGGCACATTGATTTCACAATGCAGGACCTAAGGGAGAACAAGGAGAGAAAGGAACAGGAATTGGTATACCTGGACCCAAAGGAGAGAAAGGAGAACCTGGCAGCTTTGTGGCAACCTCAGGTCTTAGAGAAAACAAATAAATCAAGAAACCTGTCATATTCAGCTTTTAGTGTCTTTGTTTGGCCTCTTTAATGTGTTCCTCCTTGGTTTACCACAGAAACCTTTTTTGCTGGACCCCCAGGACCCCCTGGACCGCAGGGTCCAGCAGGTAGGTTTGACAAACCAGATGCTCTGCTACTGACAACAAAAGTATTTTTCAACGGTCAGAGGACTGTATGTATGATGCATTTATGTAAACATAATTGTATTGGTGAATGTAGCAGATAAATGGACACTCTTCTTAGAATTCCAGTGGACAGTTACTTTCTTTCATCTTATCTTTCATTATCCTTAGGAGTCAAAGGGCCACAGGGTTACCAAGGTGAGAATTTTGGATAGAGTAGATTACCAACCTTTTAAACGTTTAAAAGAAACATATTTTAATGTAATCACAATTGTTTCAGGTGAACCAGGTCAACCGGGCCTTCCAGGGAGTCCAGGGGAACCAGGGGTTGGTATGTGAACCTTTTAGATAAGATTCAGTTTTGATTGATACTGTTGGCAGTTCAAAATATATTTTTGTAATATTTGTTACGTTTTCTAAAGTTTTCATCCCCATCTTACAGTTTAATTGGAGGGATGACAAACCTCCAAGCTTTTTTACTAGATCAGATGATCAATCAGTGTTTTTCATGTCAGGTGTCCCAGGTCAGCCAGGACCCATGGGGCCTCGGGGCCCAACGGGCCCTGAGGGGCCACAAGGACCTCAAGGTAAACTAGGCCAATGTTCTGATCCTGTCTTACAGAGCTGGTATCAATGCTCTACTTGTATGTGTCTTGTTATAAGAGATGGAGATGGAGTCATTGTGAATTGTAAAACACAATCCCTTCATGTTTCTTCTGCCTGTCAATCCCTGTGTCTCCTTTACCATTTACCTGTTCCTTGCAGGTTATGGAGGACCCCCTGGTGCCCCAGGAGTCCCTGTGCTCAACAATGGTAAGACCAACATTAATATTAGGTAAAAAAATGCATTGATAAAAAAACAATGGTGTGCTTTTAGAAGGTCTCCATGACTGTGAGTAACCAGAAACGGGTTGCTGTCAATCATCCAGTGTGTAGCATTATGGGGAAATGAAATATAATGCAATTAACTATATATTTGTTAGAATATTATTCCTATGAACTACGGATTGGTTTATATTTTCATTAGCTTAGAATTACATGTTTACATTTGGAACTCGTCCAGCTGCCGTGTTTCTAGCCTCAATGCAAGATGGCACCATACCTTTCATAACAAATCTTCAAGAATGTGTAACGTATCACTTGGACTCCTCTGATAAATTCCCATAGCAGCTATTTGCAAGGAAACACCAGTGTGTATTTGCAGAAGTCTTTTCTGGCACCCATGAGGAATAAAGGAGGTGTGAATCATTTCAAAACATGGGAGTGACCATTTGTTTGTACTTAATTAAAGTGACCAAACGTCATGCCATTCAAAGTTTGTGTAGCTTCTTATTGGGCTCTCTTATACATCCATTATATTCAAATGCTTTGATCCTGACATGATTGACAAGGCATCATATATTATCAAATGTTTGTACTCCTCAATATTAACTGGGTGGAGGGTTTGAGTGGCCCTGGGAGCTGTGTTATCGGGGGCAACAGATCAAGGTAGGGTATCCTAAGGCAGGGTGGTCCCAAATGGAGGGGCCAGAAGAACAATGATTCACTGGCCAAATATGATTTGCAAAGAAAACAGTTGTGGCACCTCAACCAGAACCATAGTTTTAAATGTTCACCACCTGGAGTAGTTCACAGTAAGAGCACGAGGGCTCAACAATATGAAGATATAGTATCATACAAATACCAATTCCTTTTCCTCGAAGTAAGTTGACTAATGGTTAATATATGCAAAATATTGGCTGTTGGATGAAGACCACTACCTCTATGGTCCACTACTCACTATTTAACAACTACAAGCAAAACGGAAAACACGCATGTTGTCAGAGGGGGGACGCGGTCGAGGGCAAGGAGGGAGGACTCAGATGCAGAGTTGAAAAATAAAAGACTTTAATTGTCAAAAAACTCAAACTCAAACTCAAAATCACTCCAACCAAAAAAAGGGGAGGACGGAGGCAAAAACAAAACAGACAAAAAAACAGGGACCTGGACTTGAAAACATAGACTTGACTTACTTGACGGGACACAAGAACGTCAACATGTAATGACGCCACACCAGACAAGGGACTCACAGGGCTTAAATACACAAGGGAGGTGCAGGTGATTGAACACAGGTGGAAACGATCAGGCACGGCAGACAATTACAGGGGAAGACAGGACAAGGCAGGAAGTGAAGTTACCCAGGAACACCAGAGACATGAAAACTACAAAATAAGACAGAGCAGACCCAAACCGTGACACATGTTGGGAAAATCAAGAACAGCAATGTCTTCTACGATTTCATAACCATAATTTTACTCCAACGAGTACTCCAAAGATTTATTATTGCAATCAGATGTGATTGAAAAGCACCTCTGCATTAGCCTAACCAACAAGCATGAATGATAAGTAATGCTATTAATTGAGCGCTAATCATACGTGTAGGTGATTGATATTTCATTCTTTTGTTACATTATTTGTGGTGTTGTACCAGGTGGTTCATCCAGCCCTGGAGCCCCAGGCCCACCTGGACAACCTGGACCACCTGGATCACCCGGAAGAGACGGAAGTGGGTCTGGATCAACTGACGTTGGCCAGTACATAGCAGATTACCTTCAGAGTAGGTGATTCTTGTATTTACTTTGGTTCATGCACATTTTTCTCTGTGATCGAATTAATGAGACAATATTGTCTTGACATGCAGGTGATGGTATCAGGCAGTACCTGGCTGGACCTCCTGGACCTGCTGGTCCTCCAGGATCCCCAGGGACTGCAGTGGATGACTTGGCCAACCAAGTTATTGCCTACATCCAGGGTATGACCATAAATCATTATACAGGAGCTCTGTGTGAGACACCGACAGCTTTTCTAACTTTCCTAATAACTTTCACCTCTTCAGGTTCAGGTAGAGGATATGATGGGACGCCTGGTCCTCCCGGTCCTCCAGGTCCACCCGGCTCCATCTCTGTTAATGATGTTATCAACATATTACAACGTAAGTCTCATTTGGAGGTTGCTAAAATACTAAATTGAATGGCAAAGTCACCACAGTTGAAGGGTGTTGGTTTAATACCATGCTTTCAGCAAAGCATGTGAGCAGTGATGCCAGGAACGCCTTACCTCTAATCTGACCACCTTTTTCAGTAACGAGTAATCTAAGGCAATAGTATGTCCAAACCGGTAATCGGATTAAAATTACTTGTCCAATTCACTAATAGTAAAATATATATTTGATTACTTGTCTCTAGGAGTGAAGCCACGTAGATGCGACCATTAGGTCACGTTTTCAGCATGAGGGTCACGTCACATACACGTGTACATACACAGACCTGCCACACAAACACCAATGGAGGAGGAGAAAAACAATCACTATTTTGAGTATTTGTCAGCTAAAGATGGAAATATCAAGGTTCGTTGTACACTCTGTGCTGGTGGCGACAAAGTGCTATCAAGCCAGTGTTTCCCCTACCGTTATAACAGCGGGGCGCGTGTGCGCATATGTCCGTAAATGCGCACACGCGTACCATGGACATCTATCAGCCTTCGCCGCCGGTGTGCGTCCGGCCCGCCGGGTCAACGACCCGTCAGCCGTACCGTTGGCCGGTCGGATCGTCAGCAGCACAGCAATCCCCTCCTAACTAATAAAGTAACTTGTAATCTAATTTAGTTTTAAAATCAAGTAATCTGTAAAGTAACTAAGTTACTTTTAAAGGAGTAATCGGATTACTTTTTCAAAGTAACTGTCAACACTGCATGTGAGACTGTTTGTCAGAGTAGGTCAATCATTTGTGTCCAGGAGAGGACATGAGGAGATACATGGCTGGTACTCCTGGTCCACCAGGACCTCCTGGAGCTCCATGCCCAAGCAGCTATGGATTAAGCACCCAGGAGGTAGCTGAACGAGTCCTTGCCATCATGAAAGGTGAGTATTACTGTATGGCACCAGAAAGGGGGTGGCAGGTTTCCTGGACCACCACGGCTTCCTGAAAACGTATCAACCAAGAAATAGCATACGAACAGTTGGCCATGCAGTAAAATCAGGTGTTTGAGCTCTTTCTGTCTTGTTCACGTAGTCTATACTGGTCATTGGATCTAGTAGCATTTTCAAGCCAATGTTCGTTTTCATTGTCCAACTAGGGGTCCATCAGGGGCCTCCTCGTTGCCCCGGTATCCCGTGTCCAGCTGGACCAGCAGGTCCAATTAGCCCATCCAGATTTGGGAACCACATCAGTTCAGACATTCGTGACTACCTGCATAGTGAGTCTGACAAACTGTTATTAGCTCCATCACTTCATGATGAGTTTATCTGCCAAGATTTACAAAAATAAATAGTATAAAATTACAATGTAAAGTAGTATAACCTACATTTTGTCAACCTTCACATCTGCTCCCTTGTTTCAAAGGTGTTGCCTTCAGAAACCAACCAGTCCACCATGGTCCCCATGGACCCGAGGGTACCCGTGGTCGATATCCAAACGGAGAGACGCTGAAAGCAGAACCACAACATTATACCAAGAGTGAGTTTACATCCCCGAATTTAAAACTGGGGCAAGGTTTTAACAAAGACTACTTGCTGGCATTGGGGTCCAAAAATATTGTACAACAACCCTAGTTTTGTGTCAATCATTCACAAATATTGCTTTGAGGATTTAAATAGAGCACTATATCAACAAATACTCCCACAATGATTTCAATTCATTAGTCATTCTGATTCATTTTTCCATCTGACCTAATAACTAAGGAACTGTTTCTTCTTTCTCATGTTGTTTGATCTCCAGGGCACGGTCTAAGAGAAACTTTGTTTGGTCTTCCTGGAACCTCAGGATACAAGGGAGAGCCTAGTGTGGCTGGTTCCAGAGACAGACACTTGGATACTGAAGACTACACCCATATGGCTATCAAAGTAACTGATTACATCAAATGTATGTGATCTAGAGGAAGTCTTCATTCTTATCACATCACAAACGATTTCTCTTTTAATACATTACTAGTGTGTTTCCCGTTCAGGGAGTGGTTCGAACTGAATTGCTTGGACCCTTGAGCTTGTTACAGCGTCATCGAACCGCTCTCCTCTCAAAATAGTTTAGGTGTATTGCTATTGTGTTTAGTAACCCACTGTTAATGTAAAGGCCTGCTGTGGACAACTTGGTGGACTTTAAAGGTTTCGAACAGTAGCAACTTCAACACTGCCCATCCTTTGGTTCCCAGAAATATACCCAGGAAGTGTAAATACTGGGCCCAACTATGTTAACAACCTCTTGAACAAATGTATTTAGTGTAAAATCCAGACTATCTGTGTTTGGCCTATGAGCTAAAAAGGACAGCAATACAGGTTTCAAATAGCTACAAAAAGAAAATGTATTTAAATAATAAAACACAGTCCGGGATGATGATTAGATATTTAATGGATGGAAGGGGCACAAACAGTTCATGTCCGGGGTGGGAGGGGTGAGCTACAATCCTACTGGCTGCTTCAAGGTCCTGGAGAGACGGCAGATTGCAGCCGATCACCCTCTCTGCAAAGCGGATGACACGCTGCAACCTGCCCTTGTCCTTGGCTGTGGCTGCAGCGTACCACACGGTGATGGAGGAGCAGAGGATGGACTTGATGATGGCCGTGTAGAAGTGCACCATCATCGTCTGTGGCAGGTTGAATTTCTCCAGCTGCCTAAGGGAGAAAAACCTCTGCTGAGCCTTTTTGGTGATGGAGATGATGTTCAGCTCCTACTTGAGGTTCTGGGTGATGATGGAGCCCAGGAAACGGAAGGAATCCATAGAGGTGACGGGGGAGTATTACAGGGTGAGGGGGGAAGGTGGGGCTGCGTACTTCCTGAAGTTCACCTCCACTGTCTTCAGGGCGTTGAGCTCCAGGTTGTTCTGGCTGCACCACGTCACCAGGTGGACAGACTCCCACCTGTAGGCAGACTCATCCCCTCCAGAGATCAGTCCAATGAGGGTGGTGTCATCAGCAACTTCTGGAGCTTGACGTACTGGTGACTGGAGGTGCAGTTGTTTGTGTACAGGGAGAAGAGCAAAGGGAAAAAAACGCAGCCTTGGGGGGGAACCGGTGCTGATGGACCGATAGGCAGAGACATGTTTCCCCAGCTTGTCATGCTGCTTCCTGTCGGACAGGAAGTCAGTGATCCACCTTCAGGTGGAGTCAGGCACGTGCAGCTGAGAGAGTTTGTCCTGCAGCAGAGACGGGATGATGGCGTTGAAGGCAGAGCTGAAGTCCACAAACAGGATCCTGGCGTAGGTACCTGGGGAGTCCAGATGCTAGAGGATGAAGTGGAGGACCATGTTGACAGCATCGTCTACAGACCTGTTGGCTCTATAGGCGAACGGCAGGGGGTCCAGGAGGGGGTCGGTGAGGGACTTCAGGTAGGACAGGACTAACCGATCAAAGCACTTCATGACTGGGGGGGTCAGGGCGACTGGCCTGTAGTGTGGCCTTCAGTCCTGTGATCCTGGGCTTCTTGGGAACAGGGATGATGGTGGAGGCCTTGAAGCAGGCTGGAACGTGGCATTTCACCAAGGAGATGTTGAAGATGGCAGTGAACACAGGACAGTTGGTCGGCACAATGCTTCAGGGTGTGGGGTGAGACTGAGTGCGGACCGGCTGCTTTACGGGGGTTCTGTCTTTTAAAGAGCCGGTTAACATGTCTCTCCAGGGCAGAGAGGGACGGTGGGGGAGGGGAGACTAATCCAAAGGTGTGAGCCTCTGATGGGTCGGGGGAGGGAGAGGCGGTGGGGTTATGGGGGATGCAGTCAGGACATTCAAATCTGCAGTAGAACTCATTCAGCTCGTCTGCCAGGCAGAGGTCATTCATGGAATGGGGGGTTTTCGGCTGAGTCGATCAACTGAAATAGAATGTTGGATTCAAGTGATCTGCTAAAAGTTGGATAAGATGGAAATACTTGCTTCTCTAAACGTTTACTAGTTTTAACTCTTGATTAGACCTCATTCCCAACTCGAAATACACGTACACGGTCTGTCAAGGCTGGCAATAGTCTGACATGTTTTGAAAAGGACACCACCTGCTCTAAATGGGGATTAACCAGTGCTCACAGGCATGGAGTTAAAGACAGCTGTGGACAGATGAAGTAGGAATAAGGGATGAGGATGGAATAGAACCTCTTCATGATAGGACACACAGGAATCCTTCATCTGAAAGCTGGGGGGTGAGACCGTTTGAGTTTCTGCTCCTGTATAGTATGAGGGAGGCTACAAGATACGTATGAACTTAAATGTCCCGACATGTGTCCTTTCAACTTGATTGACAGTCACACAGAGAGCTTTGCTTGGTTGTCCCTGCAGCCCACGGCCTCCTACAAGACATTGTGAGGGAATACAGCAGTCGTGTGTTCCAAGGACCCCCAGGACCGCCTGGACCCACGGGGCCACCTGGAGACAGCCGGTGGTTTGGTTCCCATGGAAACGCCACAGATCTGCTGGAATACATCAGATGTGAGCCTGTGTGCAATGACATTACAGATGTCAAATCAAGAGGTAGACCACTGGTTGACTCTACTCTGCTTGTCCCCAGATCACGGTCTGCTGCGTGACTCTGATCGAGACCACAATGATCGCACCATCCAAGGGCCGCCGGGACCACCTGGCCCCCCGGGTCGACCCGGATACAGCCGGCTGTTTGGTTCCAATTCAAACATCACAGATATAGTGGAATACATTAAAAGTAAAGTTGTTACTGGGAAGAAGGATGACGTCGCTGAGAGATGAGGGGATTTCTGATAACAACTGAACCTGTCATCCACAGCACAGGGAGCCATTGTGGGGCAGCCTGGGAGACCAGGACACAAAGGAGACACAGGATACCCAGGGCCCAAAGGAGAGAGAGGTAAATAGATACATGTTCATAGCTGAGTACACAGTGGGTACAGTGATGCAGTATTCCACACAATATTTCAGCTGCTAGAGCCTTTGTTCAGGTTGTTGAGACTCCGCCTCGCCAACTTTTCCCCAAACACCCCCTCCCCCCGCACGTTACCTTGTGCATATGATGAAACACTTGTACAACAACGTTCTGTGAGGAACCCATTCTTCTCAATCATTAGACTTCTACCATAAGTTTGTACTAGCAACTGGTTGTTCATGTTATAAACTAATCTACTCTGTGTGGACACAGGTGAACAAGGCCGTCCTGGGCTGCAAGGACTCAAGGGACAGAAAGGTGAGGGAGGTCACTTGTCAACTTGTTTTGATGGTTGATGATTTGGCCCTGGATCCTGTCACCAAACAGAAATTTAGTTAAATCATGACAGCTGCATCATGACATCATGATAAGAATCTAGTCTCATGAATAGTTCTATTTAGTAACAGATTTATTGGTCATGCATTGATCAAGATGTTTTTTCAAAGGAACCTTTGATTTCATTATATCCATCCGTATGCTGTGTTCCAGGAGAATCATCTGTGAGGAACAGGAGGAGGCGAGATGCTGCAGACTGACACAGTTCCTGACATGGAGTCACTGAGACACAAGCTTTGATTTCTATATTTCTGACTGCGCTGTGATTCATGAGTAACAGCTGGTTCCACTCATCTGGGGGGAGGAGTCGCTCTTATGGTTTAAGCCAGTCTGCGCTTTATAATTCTATTTTTTACATTAATTGTTTTTTACAAAGCTTTTTCTGTCAGATGACTAAAATGTAGTACAGAGGAAACATTTTTTATTTACAGCACTATGAACATCAATATGACACATCTACTCTAAGAAAACATTTATTTTAATAAACACATCATGATTTTGATATGGATATCATAGTTTTCATTTAGAACGTCATCCATTGACCTTTTTGTGTGTAGAATCAAACTAACGGACAGAGCAGTACTGAAGGAGTGAACACGGTGCTTCCATAGAAGGAGCTGCTGAGGAAGTTCTGCAGGAGCTGCAACATTCTTCCGCTGGTTTAGTTGTTAAATACCTTTTAGTAGCCAATCAGAAAGAAAAGGAGACGATGCACCGAACCAATCACCAGTCTAGTTCCTAAGTGCATCAACACGGCGTCATTGCAATACATCAGCCCGCATAAACCAAAAGCTGGGAGCTCATGTCGTCTTTGTTTCTTCAGTCACACAGCAGAACACATTATATGTTCATTATGAAGGCTATTAGCTAGCGGGACCATGCAAACAGTTTTTCAATAAGAAGATGGAAGTTGGAAATGGAAATTCAAGTTACATAACTTCCGGAGTCAATGAAACATGCATCTCTTTTGCTTGGCTATAACTGGTTGGTAGCTAAAGAAAGAAAAGAAGACCCACGGACGCTCGTCTCTACTGCATGCTGAATGCCTTCTGGAGAAACCCCTGAAAGCAGGAATCGTGTCTGCAGGAAAAGGTTCCTGAAACCCGCATCTCAAGCGCTACTCATCACAAGCTAAACGTCTAAACACACCAAAGAGGATTTCATCTAATAAACTGAATCATTTCTTCAGCAGGACTCACCTCAACAAAAGGATCCGTCTCCTTTAGCCAAATGCATTCTATGTTATCATCAAATAGAAATCAAAAAAATCGTTTAAATTGTTTAAGCTGTATAAAATTGTTTTTTTTTTAATTCAAATGTACAGAAGCCTTGAGAGGAAGTCTGATCTCAGTGTTTATGTGCCTCCAGGTGGAGGTTGGTGGAAACCTTAGTACCTTAGTATCGCTTAGCAACCAGTGCTGACTGTCTACTCACAACACTTAGTTACAAAACAGCCTGGATCACCACCATACCTCATCTTTTCAGGGCCTTCAGATAAATGTCTAAATAAGAAACAAAGGTTCCTGTAAATGATGAATTTCACAGCCAAACAAAATTAGTTCTACAGGCACCGGAGTTCATAAAAAACTATTACTCACGGAAGGGCTACTTCACTGAACACTGAACGTGAAATTATCCTTCAAAATATCTGTAATAGTTTGAAAATATGCCGACAGAAACAAAAGGAGAGTGCAGACTGAGGAGCAAAGTCCAGAGATAGAAATGCTTCCCACAGCCTCCCAACAGTCTCCAGAGAAAGAGGGCAAGGCAACTTGGTTCGGTCTGTACTGAGTGTGTGTGTGTGTGTGTGTGTGTGCACGCTCATCGTGCCCATCGTTCCCGTGTGCACGTCTGCTAGAAGCCTGTGGAGTGGACAGTGGGGATGGGGTAGAACTTGGAGATGCGGCTCTGGCTGGACGGGTTAAGGCACTCTGATTCGCCGCTCATCTTAAAGAACACTTCCTGTTCCTGCAGCTTCCTGGAAAACTCCTCCTCCAGGGCCTGCAGGTACACATGCAGACACGAGGGAATCAAGGTGGCTCCTTTACATCCAGTTGTGTGTCAGAAGAGGCACAGCCACAGCACTCTGGGCAGGTTAACATTGGGCACTGATGTGATCGGGACTCCTCAAGTAAATCACACTTCTTAAACAGAATAAGACAGCAGGGGGTTTGGGGGCACGTAGTTGTAGAGCAACCTAACCAACAGTCTGAATGCCATCCCATAATATATGGTCAGAGGAGGTCATGTGACAGTGCTGAGCCAGGTTTTTTGAGTCTGACAGTCTGATGTTGGTCCCCCGGAGTAAGTCCGCTCTCCAAAAACGAAGCTCATTACAAAAAACGTTGCTTTTTCAACGTGGAATATTTTACGGTTGAAAAAATGTAAATTAAGATAATGCTACCCAAGTTAATGGTTTGATTTTGTCTGGACTAAACCGGGCTGCAGTCCTGCTTTGACCATCACATCAGTCCCAGCCGTCATTTGGTGAACCAAATGGTTGTTTTACTTCACTGGACTGTGTGGGCGTTTTAGTTATGATATGGAGCTGATGTAATAGGGTGTTATGCTATTGTTGACTGCATGGTGTCCTCATGTCTCCGTGGTTGATCCAGATCAGACTCTTTATCAAGTAAGAACACGGTGAGGCATTGATGTCATACTACTAAAAGCAACTTACTGAAATGAACATGGACCCTCAAGTCTCCCTCTCTTCATCAATGAAACCACAAGACAACGTCTTTGGACAATGTCAATGCAATGTATTTATAAGAATGTAATGTAATCCCACTTTGCACCATCCTACCACAGTCAGCCTCGCTCTGAAGCTGCCTCTGTTACACATGTAGGTACGGTTATGTCATCAGGAGGAACACGTGCTTTACCTTCTTCCTCGGCCGCAGCTTCTCCCTCCACTCCTTGAGCTCCAGACTGTGCTCCTCGTCCAGTTCCTTCAGCTTCTGGGTCTCGTGTTCAATGAGTAAGTGGCACTTCTCATTCTGAAACGCACACAGGCATATGAAACATGTTACCTTGTCCAGGGCTGCGTGTAACAGTAGGTCAGAAGAGCCGGATCGGTACCTGGAGCTGCTGAAGCTCTCGGATGTTGGCGTCACACTGCAGCTGCAGGTCTCTCATCTGGTTTTCATGTTTCTGATGCTGATGGAGCCTCTCATTCTTCTGCCTCTTCTCTTCCTGAGCTGCAAACTGGAGAACAGAGACACCGTGAGGCTTCCACATCTTTGAAAAGGACTGCCGGCTGCGGTTTTTGGTCTGGCACTCCATCCGAAAGTAGACAAAAGGGTGGATTCAGTTGACATCCAATTCCAGTTGGTATCCCCTCCTCACCTGTTTGACCTTCTCCCTCTCCTGCTCTGGGGTGATGGCGGCTCCAGTGATACGGATGCTCTTCTTGAACATGGCCATGCGGGTCTTGGCGTCGCTGCGCTGGATCTTGGGCAGCCTGGTTCTCTCCTGCGTCTGCTTGTTCTTCATTTCCTCGATCAGACGCTGGTTGTAGCGCTGCATCTGCTCCATCTCCTGCACGGGCCACGCAAGCACACACAGAACATGGAGAAGAGAGTCCTTTCAAGGGGGAACAACCTAAGAGCAGGAGTGAGGCCTGGGGTCGGCCCGTACCTTCTCGTGTCTCTTCAGCAGCTGATGTCTCTGCATAAAGTACTGGTCTTTGAGCTGCTGCTTGAACAGCTGGTGTTTCTCCTGCAGATGGCGCTCTTCCAGCTCCCACATGGCAGCCTCCCGCGCTAGGGAACGAAAGACAGAACCAACTCATCAACATTAAGACGTATAGTGACAGCTGTGGTCTGAAATGGCTTTGAACGGCTGAATCGAATATTCAACTTTGGTGATGAGGTTTCCGCTTTAAACCGTCTCACAGTCGCCAGGCTCCTCCAGCACAGCTCTACCCTCAGGGAGTGTTTCTCAGAAATGTTTCTGTTGTGCAGTTACCGTTCTTCTAAGCACAGATTAGGTCCCAGGCAGCGCTACCTGCCAACGGGCTGCAGTGGTGTCAGACAGAAGATTTCAGGCTGGTTTACTGCTGACTCCCTATTCCATTGTATGCTGAACCAAGCCTTCTGCTGCCACTGAGAGGATTACTACAATCTAACCTGCCTGCAGTGAGACATACGGTAAGAGTTCTACAAACACCAAGATACAGATGCACATGCCCTGGGAAGTCTCATTTCTTTACTTCGGGCCTCAGGCAGCAACATGCGCTTCAACTAGATAATTAAACTCCAGATGGACCAAATGTTCTTAAACGTCCACATCTGCTGAAAGATGAATTCTAGTGACAATGAATAGATTATTAATATTACATTAGCATCATAGGCGTAACCAAGTATCCATTGGGGGGGGTTGTGTCCTGCAGAGAATTTTCTTCATTATCTGTTTGTGTCTGTGGACCGATACCGGACTCCGCGCTCCAGCTGGAGGGCTTCCAGCTGCTTAGAGCGGACCGCGACACGGAGCTCTCCGGCAAGACTAAGGGTGGAGGAATCTGCTTCTACTTCAACAACAGCTGGTGCAACAACGTAACACGGATTCTACAACACTGTCCTCCTGATCTGGAGTCAATTCATTAACTGTAAAGCCCTTTACTCCCCGCGAGTTCGCTTCATTCATCCTGGTCGATGTTTACATGCCGTCGGCTGGAAACGTGCACGAGGCACAGCGGACACTCGCCGACCAGATACGGTATGGAGCGGACCAACGCGGACCCCTTGGTTATTGTCCTCGGAAACTTTAACAAAGGAAACCTCAGCCACAAACTTCCAAAGTTCAAACAGTCTATGAAATGCCCGACCAGAGAGGAGAACACGTTGGATCACTGTTACACTACACCTGCCCACACCAGCCCAAAACCCGCTTTAAAAAAATTATGGGAAAGAGTATTCATCTGGACCCCCCCAATGTCTAAACCATGGTTACGCCCTTGATTAGCATTAGGTAAGAGCAGCTGTCAGGAGAAGAAGGGAGATTGATGAACTTCATGTACACATTGGATTTTCTCCATAATCCCACCATCATAATCACGAAAAAACGTTCATAACATAACGAAAAATAGTCCAAATGGCTGTGTGTTCACTAAAATGTTATTCAGGGCAACAAACACATGAATAGATTCTGGAAGTAATCATCAAACTAACCATAAAGAGGATTTCTTTGAAAGAGACAAGTGAAACCCGAGTCACAGGTTCAAACCCCACTGTTCACGCAGTGGAGGAAACAATGATGAGGTGGTTACACACTGAAAGGCTCCTGTGTGCTAACTAGGGTTGAAGTGGAACCATAGGAACATTCCATCACACGGGACATGACAGCAGGTCTATATCGAGTGATTCTTTTCACCTCGGAGCAGCTGCTGCTTGTGGTTGAGGCAGTCCCTCTCGATGGTGGCCAGCTCGTGTTTGTGCTGCTGGATGATCTTCTTCAGAGCCGTGTCCAGATCCTGCTGCTGCTTCTGAAGGAACTCTTGTTCCTGGACAAGGATTACAGGCCACATGAGCAAAACAGGAAGAGGCTGCTCATCTACAATTCACTTATCTGGGGAACCACGGAGCCTCCGTGACGACAATCATCATCATCATCATAATAAGAAGAAATCTTAGCGTTATCAGTGAGACACGTCTACAGAGACCTTTCAACCAACCCTATAGGAAGCAGGATTGGCTTTATGAGGCTGTGTGTGTGTGTGTGTGTGTGTTGGCCTTCAGGCTTTCTGCCAAGTTCCCCTGAGGATAAGCTCAGTTTGAGCTCACCAGCCAGATGGTAATAAACTGTGTTTCACATTAATCCAGCCTGCCTGGCTCACCTCTCACAGAGTGATAAGCGGATGTGTAGTGCTCATTGAGAAAACAGGAAGCACCTGTCAAGGTCCCTATTGACACATGTCTCCAAATGGCCATTTCAGCATGGCTTGTTCTCATAGGGGAGGTAGAAGAGTAAGGCCTCACACAGTTCTGACCCAAGAGACAACAGTGACTCTCTCTGGCCAGTATTTTGATGATCTCGGAGGTAGAAACCGTAACTCAAATGGTACAGACCGGTCCCAGGATCATTGTCCTAATTGATAATCCTCAGCAGGTCCTTAAAGTGCTGTTAAAATGAGAGACTCTCTGGGTCTCTGCAGGGATGGTAGTATTGGGTTTTTAGCTATAATGTTTCAAGGTCCTTATGGATGCCCTCATTTACACACAGGTGTTATTCTCCATTTGAACTCTAATAAGTCACACGGCCATCTGAAGTTCAGAGAGTTTTCTGAATCCAAATGGACCTGGACAGCCGTATAGAAGAGGTGGGTGTGGTCTCAAGAGTAAAGATTCATTCTTTGAAAGTCACAAGAAATCAAAAAGAGAGTATCGCAGGGCTTTCACATCTGAACTGGACTGAATGATAACATGGACCACTCCCTGTGGATCACAGCGCATGACCCTCCTAAACACTGCACACACACTCACTCGGAGCCTGTGGTCAGCTAGGCTTTGGAAAAGAAAAGGAAAGTCATGGAAAGAAGACATGTGGGCTGGATAAGTGTCCCTGCAGTGTGGTCTGTTCCCACAAATTACAGAGAAGATCAGAGAGAAAGTCTGTGTTTGTGTCAAAGCTCAGGACTCTAAACAGGCCCTCATTACCTCCCCCGGCTAGATTGGATAATATCCTCTTTAATACGTTTCAGGATTGCATTTGTCACGTACTTTGGATAAAGTCCCATTTCCTGTTTGCCCTACTTTAGGTCAGCCATGAGCAAAAGATACGAAGAGAACGAGAGAGAAGCTGTTAACACTGACACTAACAAAATGAGTGTCAGTGACAGAGCTTCTGTGCAGCTAAACGCTAGTTATGCACTCACAACAGATCAGAGAGGCCTGTGTGTGTGTCAGAGTATCAGAATAACTTCCTATAAATAGGAAGTGTACAAGCTCTCCTGCCCCCCTCGGGGTGTGCATGAGGGCGAGGGGCAGGGAAGGGTGTGGAACATGCCCACCTCTTTCTTGCGGTTCTTCAGCATGTTCTGGTGCTTGGACAGCTCTTTGTCCTGCTCGGCTTTGATGCGCTTGGCCTCGTCCCTGAGCCGGTTGGTGTGCTCCTGCTCCAGCCTCTCGATGGTCTGCTTCTGCTGCCGCTCCAGGTTCTCCACCTCCTGGTCGTACTGACGCTTCTTACTCTGGAAGGCGGCGAGGGTCACGTCAGTTCAACGAAACAACGGAGCCAATAAAGTCATTAAAGAGTCAGCAGCATGCGAGTGGCTATTAGCGTTATGAGTGACACCCAAGATGAAGACGTCTGATGACTAAGATCCGACACCCACTAACGCCAGTGATGGTGATGCGAGTACACAACATCTATATGTAGAAAACTAATGCTGAATGTTGGAGTCCTCTCATTCACACTGATGCTTGGGGCTATCATGGAGGTTAGTTAAGCAGTCACACACCAATGCAAAGTCTCTTCAAAGTGTCTTCTCCAAACACAATGACCGGAGGAGTAAGGGATCAAACCGCCACCCTCAGCTTCAACAACCCACTCTACCTCAGAGCCACAGCTAGGTCTTGTCCCTTTTGGACATTTGAATTTGACCAAGTTACATATTTTAGTGAAGGACAGTTTGAATAATTTCAGAAAATATGATAGACTTGTGAAAGGATGAAAGGGCCGTTTGTTTGGATGCATCCTCTGTGAGACTCACCGTGGTCTCCTGCTCAAAGCGCCGGTAGATCTGCTCCTTCTGCTGCTGCAGCTTGTTGCTGAGCTGCTGCTGGGCCCTCTGCTCCTCCTTCTGCAGGAAACGCAGCTCCCTCAGCTCCTGGCGTCTGCAGAGGAGGAGAGCAATGGTCATCTGTGCATTGTTTGGGCCTAACCAGGGTCAGAGTTGTGAACGTGCACGGCCACTGATTGAGAGGTTGAACACAGAGGTTACTAGGTAACCTGTGTCTATGATGATGATATTTGTACTGAACGGAGGCAGGTGAATACCTCAAGAACCTCATCTCCTCGTTCTTGGTGTCATTATCAGTGATGATCTTTGATGTAGTCACGCTAACTTCCACTCCGTCCACAATGAATTTGCGAGTCTTTTTCAACGTCTTCTTCTGGCGCTTGTTGTCCTGGAGAAAAAAGAAGAAGAAGGAGAAGAAGAAGAAGAAGAAAGGTGAATGCATGTTTGTGTAGCTGTGCTGACATGAGAGTGTGGACTGTGGGGGGTACCTGTATGGAAATGGATCCTGGCTCCTTTGTTTTGGACAGAAAGCTAGAGATGGACAGATTTAGGTCCACACTGCTGTTATCTGCAGCTGAGCTGCCCCCCGAGTCCGAATCCCTCTCTTTGTCATCCTTGGCTTTGTCTGGAACCGTCTTCTCATCTTCTGCGTTCAGCTTCTCCTTCTCTGTGGGCTTCTCATCATCTTCCTTCTTTGGAACAACGTTATCTTGCTCCGGTAGTGTCAGTGTCACCTTGAGATTTCTGTAGCGCTCTTGCTCTTCTTCTTCGTCTTTCTCTTTCTCTGCCTCCTCCTGCGCTGGTGCGTTTGACTCCTCCACAGCAGTTATGTTCTCTTGGTGAGGAGGCTCAGTGACCTCTGAACCCTCTTCTGTGCCCTGTGGATTGGCTGCAACCTCTGATGTGTCTACTTCCTTTTCATCCTCGACTGCAATCTCCAGCTGCTGCATTTCCTTGGCAGGGGCCTCTGGTTCTGTGAAGGCAACATCTTCTGGGGGCTTCTCCTCCAAACCTGCATCCTCATCTGGACTACTTGAAGTCTCCTCAGCTACAGGTGAAGCGACTTCCTCAACAAAGCCAGTGTCCACCACATGGTTGGCCACAAGGAGCTGGGTGGGTGTGGGCACGGACACGGCTGTCTCAGCCCTCTCAGGGACCGACTCCAAGCTGGCCGGCGAGAGAAGGATCTTCTCATCCTCTGAGCTGGCGAGGCTGATATTGGAAGGGGCTCGTTTGTGGCCCTGAAGCAGTGGTAGAGACAGGTAAAGAACATTAAAAACAACAGGGCAGTACCCTGTATGTAAATATCAATCAATCACCCAAAAAACAATCTCCTTCACAGAATATCTTTGTGTTGTTGGAATACATCGAGAGAACAATCAGCAGGTTCATTTTAAATTAAAATAATTGTTGCCCAATCACTTTCTGTGAAATACTTAAACAAGATTTTTGCAATGAGCATTCACCTATTAAGAATGATCAGACTTAATTTAAAATACATAGTCCTAAAATGGTAGGAATGTTGTATCGACTAATTAATTTACCAGCACTAGAAAAAAAAAGTCAGAAACTACTAACAAGTTCCTTTTGCAATTGTTTACACACCAGGTGCGCTTCTGTCTCCTCCTCCTCTTCTTCCTCTTTGTGGTCTTCAATCTCCTCTGTGACCTCAGCCTTTGCCTCAGCGATGAGCTCCCTCAGAGGCCTGCTGTCAGTCACGCTGGACACAAATGGATGCTGTGCAAAACAGTTCAAAATAACACCATTAGTAACCAAGATTTTGTCTCCATCTCAACAGCAAGTTCACAGTGATGTTGTTACATTCTAGGCGCTGCAGCGACAGCTCTTCAACATAGTCGGCGGTGAGGACTGGACACCCCACGGACCACTAATCCCATCGACTTTGAGATATAAATTGCTCATAGTAGAACCACACTGTTCTGTAAAAAAAAGCACACTAAACAATCCCGTCTTTCATCTCAAAGAGAAGACACCCACAGCATCGACATGACCAGCTCACCTTCTTTGGCGTAGAAATCTGCTGCACATATTCTATCGCTGGCCTAAGAATATGCAGCTTCTTCGATATCAAAACCTTCATCGGTGGCAGACCGACGTGTTGTATTTTCAAGCCCATGGATTCTTCCTTTGTACGGCACGATTAGGAAATCTATTTTGTGTCTGTGTGCCCTCACTGCTGCTCGGTAAACAAGTGGCTCCGACTGGACGAGCACCTCAAAGCTGCACCGCTGACGTCGGCGTGGGCAGAGAGGAGGAGTGTCGGTGTTACCTGACACGGACAGACAGGTGAACAGACGTCCTCTAGGACTCTAAGTAGCAGCTGGTGCATGGGTATGAGATGGGAACGAGGATTAGCAGTCCACCTTGGTGGACGCCTACGGGCCAGTCTGGCTTGGAGCGATGCCTTTGTGTCTGATCCAATCAGCATCCAGTGAGGATCTCCTGGTAGCTAGTGGCGTGGCTTGGGTGTGTGCGTCAGCCGAGAGGAAGGAGACTAGAACGTTGGCTGCTCTTGAAGAGGTAAGTGTTGATGCTGCGAAGCCATCAGTTCTTCATTGAAAACACTTTTCTACAACCGCGCTTTGGGGAGAGTTCATCGAAACAGTGTCTCTCTCATTCAGGTTAGAATAAATGTACTTGTCAAACTGAAGGGGTCCTGGCCACTGGGGCTTGCTTATAAACACATCCATGCTTTCAGTGACAGAGTGGGGAGAACATTCACAGAAAGGTACCTGCAGCAGTTGTGTGGGACTCCATCTGTTGTCCACATACTTGTCCAAACAGCGCTTTAAGAAGTCACTGAATTCTGGGGACCTTAAAGGTGCAATTGGGGAAAAAAAAGAATTACTGTTCTCCATCAAGGACCTCTGCAAATAATGATATTGTGTCGAGGTAAGACTGAAAGCTGGGACTCACCAGCGGGACGGCTGCATCAGGGTCGGAGGGTCAGCCTTGGCTATTTTCAGCAGGACTCTCATGGGGTTCATCTCGTGATTGGGCGGCTCAATCTGAGCCAGCTCTATCAAGGTGACCCCGAGGGACCAGACATCCGCCTTGTAGTCGTAAGGACGGTCCTTGGACGTCTCGCACATCACCACCTCGGGAGCCATCCTGGAAGGACACAGGGAAAGTCACCGGTCAGGAGTTCACGGAGCTCAAGAAAGGCAAACTGAACGCAAGAGTCTGTTTGACACCCTTCATCAATGACTGACAAAATGGTTGCCATTGACTACCACGACATGTGTTGTTGGATATTCAACTCACCAGTAAGGCGTCCCAATGAAAGAGTCTCTCCTCTGCAGGGTTTTGGTGTTTTTGGCAGACACACCGAAGTCAGCTGGAAGTCAAGGCAAACCACATATTTGTCAGAGGGACACCGCTGTGATCCAAATAAACAAAACAGAGAGCAGCACAACTGCTGCTCTCGTCGCTGTGTGAACAGAGAAGGAACAATGTGCCGTTGTTACGTCAGGCGTACATCACGGCTCGTCTGTGTTGTGTGTGTGAGCGCCGTGTGTGTTTTGTGTCCCTGAGCTCGTTCCTTCCACCAGTGACTCCTGCCCATATAAGGGCGCTGCATACACTGTACCTGCTGCTGGATGCAGGTCTGTTTACACACTGTGCAGCCACTGCTATTGTGCACGATGCTCACTGATTCATCGAGACCTCTGCAGCGCCAGGCAACAGGGGGAAAAAAGGTTTTCAGTCTGCAGTTTTGTATCCAAAGGGCTCACAGTAAATAATAAACAGGACTTCATGTGTCAATCACTTACGCCCTCGCCCTGCTGTAGTGTGCATGTGACAGAGAAAAAATATTTGGTTACATCTTTTTTTTTAAATAAAAAATTTAAAGACAGCATCTGCTGCATTTCATACATCTTTAAATTCTAGTTTTGAAATACGTTTTTATCGCTCAGCATTTCATTAGCAGTAATTCATTTTATTAATAATAAGTCGCAAAAACTGGCGCTTTTTGATGGACGACAACAGCCGTGGGTAACCGTGGTGAAGGTCCACTTTAGTGTGGACATACATATATCCTGCTTTCACTGTTGTAAAAAGTAAGCCTACTGCTATACAAACAAACCCGGTATGAAAATGAACATGGCTTCAGTTTACCAAGTAATCAATATGCTCTGTGATGACAAAGACGTTCAGAAACAACACAACGTTTTATGTTACGTTTCTGGCAGACAATGTTCCCAGCTGCCTCCAGGGTCTAGCTAAGCTAAGCTTGCATAGTCTTGTCCTCAACTACATGTTCCCTGTTATATGCTTTTGCAAAAAGAAAATGGTAAAAGTGTCCCAAATTCCCAAGCTTCGCCTTTGCAACCCTGCCTCTCTGCATGAGAGGCCCACATGAGCCGGTGAGCTTTGCGCATTAAAAGTGTGTCAAAGTGCTCAAGTTGTTTTTCTGCTCACACAAGACCACATGATACAGCCACTGGACACAGAGCGTCTTTTGGAGAAGCCTGTGCGTGAACCACGAGGATGAGAACTGGAGGATGCGTATCGTGGAGACAATGAGAACTCAGTCATGGTTGACCCTACTGTTAACTCTCTCCTGTCCCCTGTTTGTATGACACAGATTACAGTGGTCCTTGGGGTGGGATTGGGACCGTATCGCTTGTGTTGATGGTGGGAGACGGTTTGATACGGTGCCTCTAGCTGGACTTCCTGTTGTTGACTCTGCCCTTACCCAGCTTGACGTCCCCGTCCAGCGTGAGCAGGATGTTTCCAGCCTTCAGGTCTCTGTGGATGATTTTGTTGTCGTGGAGGTAGACGAGGGCCAGCAGAGTCTGCTGACACACCACCCTGATCTGAGGCTCTGTCAGAGGTCTCTCCAGTTCTACGTGGGATCACACCAAGACACATGCTTAGAATTCATCACTGTGGAGCACACACACATGCAACCTAATCATAGGTAGTAGGAGTTGAACTGCATTCACTGTATCATTGTACAAAGAGTGTAACGTGTATGTGCTACGTAGGTTTTTTGATGTCTTTAATCTGGTTTCCACTCAGCTAGATGCTGCCTCTGGCAAACAGTGACAAGGCATATGTCTAGGGCTTTTATTGTGAAAGGTAAGAGAAGGAGTGGACCTGTTCGGCTGTCTTTTTCATGTTGAACTGAACATGAAAAAGACAACTAATAACTGGATACTTAGCTTTGGGTTGCTGTATGATGCAGTGTGCAAACACTGTGAATGATGGATGCATTTATTTGTGTTCTGTCAGAAGGTATTAATGCCAATTCTTCCAAAAACATCATGTGATGGGCAAATTCCTCACACAAAAACCATCTCGGTGTGCTAAAGAGTTTACTCTGCCCTTTTCCCCTCTCACTGTGCTGTTTAGTGTGTACAGTAGGACAGCAGTTTTGTTTTCCACATTCTAAGCTGTATGCAAAGTGGAAGTGCTGACTCACCAAGCATGACTGCATCCACAGCCCCTCCCGCACAGAACTCAATGAGGATCTGCCGACACGGGCAGAGGGAACACACAGTTAATGTTTGTCCATGTAAAACAGCGTGCATCAAATAGTCTCCATGAAATCAAACTCTTTATGTGTCTTAGAGGTAAAGTGACGCAGAGCCGTGCTGCTGGGCGGGAACACAGCAATGAAATGCTCATCTCTGTAGGGACATGCATTGTATACCTGCAGAGCTGAAAAGGGGACGTACACCTGCATACTCAGTGGAATAAAGCAATCTGAGAAGGAAGCTCCATGCAGCCTGCATGAATGAAACACTCTGAGGGCGTTTAGCAGCTCGCGGTAGGGCTCTTGGTGTAAGAGGATTGGCCCAATTAGGGGCCACGTCGTGGAAGAGGTTTCACACAGCGGTTAGGTCACTAGCTGGCTACATGGCCAGACTTCAGCCTTGTGCTGTAAATAGGATTAAAGTTTCTATGGACGCAGAGCTTGAGCAGGAGGCAGTATGTTTAGTAGGTAAGGTAAAGCATCTGGAACACAGGGCACAACATTGAGCCAAAGTTGACACATTAGGGAAGAGGAAGTGAAGCACGCAATTCTGCTATTTTGCAACCATTGAGAAACGCATTGTGGTTGATATGTTGGTGCCTGCATTCAACATGGAAAGCTACCAAATCCTCCCATTTCCCTAAAAACAACCTGTAACTTTTCATCAAGGATCAATGACAATCCTCTATTCAGTTGAACTTTTTAAGTTCTACTTCAACACCAAAGCCCTTACAGGAAGCCCAATGCCTCACAACAGTCCACACACACGCACGCACGCACGCACGCACGCCCGCCCACAGTTGTTTTAGCGCCTCTGCTGTTCTACAATGGCTCCACAGTGGTCGTTCCCCTACACACACTTTGGAAGTGTGCACAGACACAAACAGAACATGAACTGGAAACATAAGGTCAAAGGGTGACCCAATTCAAGTTCTCTCAAACCGTCCACAGCCTTCCATCTCCAGGAGGATTAGTTGGTTCACAGGCCACGATGAAAATCCAGTCAAACTCCATCAGGCTATGCCATTGTTCAGAGGACAATGAGAAGGAAAAGGGCCGAACAGTGAAACGAAACACCCAGGTAGTCACCAGAGTTTATAAAGACCCCTCTGTCTCCTTTGATGCTGGTGTACGGACTCACATGAGTGAATGTGTTACTACAAAGTCATTCTACAGGGAGTATTCTAGAAGAAAGAGAGGACCAACCTGCAATAACGCACACACACACGTCTGGTCTAGGGCTGAGGTAAAAGCACTACTTCTACACATATTTTGCAATCCATAAATGCCTCTTGGGTGTGACACTGAAAAATTGGAATCAGTGTTGCAATGAAAATATATATATAGATACACACACACTAACGGGCTCCCAAAGATAACAGCAGACCACATTTTAAAGAAGGCTAAAGTGAAGAAAAAGAGCATTTCAAAAAGCTCAAATCAACAGCCGATGGGCTGTAAACCGGTGTGATGATTAACAGTCTTAAAAACGCCTTGTTTCTGCTGTTCATGTGAACTTTGGCCTCATATTTCAATAAGAATACGTAGGAAAGACCGGTTTATAAAGCCTTGCCATGATAGTAAAGTCTATGCCTTGTAGGGTCACAGGGTCAGCACTCTCGACGGTTCCCTCCTCAGCACAACGTTTAGCTCTCCCTTCCCAGACCTGACCACATATAGGATCCCTCCGGTGGGTGCTCGGTGTACTCACACTATTTGAACATGCGCGCTAAAAAGGGATGAGGGTCCTGAAGTCAGCGGCTGTACTCCCTACTGTGAGGCTGAGCCTAGCCACAATATGAAGGAAGCTCCTTTCAGGATGTATGTCTGAGGTGTCACTCTCTCGCTCACCAACCACAGCTAAGCACCTCGGGGGAGGTTATCCGTCTCTGGCTACACCTTCCCCTTACAGGGATTTAGATTATCAACAATAGTCTCATTTGTGATAAACCAGAGAAGTCCACGCGTTTGTTTACTAGAGTGGAGACATGGATGACCCCCCACCCCCTACTCACCCAAAGTTTGCTCTCATAATAGAAAGCGTCGAGCAGTTTGACGATGTTTGGGTGGTCGCAGGAGGCCAGGATTTCAATCTCCACCATGTAGTCTTCCAGCTCCTCCTCGGTCTTTGTATCGATAACTTTGGCTGCAGCTAGAGTTCCCGTCTGTTTGTTTTGGGCCTGTAGGATGAGAACACTATCAGACGGCTGGATATCAATGCAGTTATTCAGCTCTTTATTTTTGTCTGCTCTAATCTACTGGAGAACATTTCCCTGTTCAGGATGGGCTCATGCGATGTTAAAGACTCAGAAAAACGTTGTCTTTAGACCTCCACCAAACACACCCATTAAAAGGATCTACAACCATCAAATAAACCCCGTCTGCTTTGCTGAGGGCCAGAGTGAGTTAGCAGGTCTCGTTAAAGTGGACATTTCTCCTGTTTGTTTTGGCTCCTCTGCAGGCAGGATGTGCTCAATGGAGTCCCTGCTGCAATGTGGGATGCAGCCACTTCCTGATGACCCGCCCAGGTTGCACGATCAGCCACACACACCATCCAAAAACACGTAGACCCTCAGAATGTACTCATCAATGGTTTTTCACAAGGAATCCCCAAGGAAAACTATCCAAGTGATGCCTCAGTGCAGTTCGCCATTGTTAGATCTCCTTTAGCTCGACTCTGGAATCATCAAGTGTATCCACAAAACCACAAGGGTTAAGGATCCGTTTTGGTACTTGGTTCCTTTCTTCGACAGTCGGCCTAGTTAACGTGAGCCTTGCTTGTTGGAATGCTGGGAAATTGGCAACATGTGATGAAATCATTGTGCAAAAAGATTAGGATTAGTATGATACAATATAACACTGAGTTGAAATCTTGGGTAAGTCCAAAAATAGCATTTGGCAACAAAGAGCCAAACAGCCCATGTAAACCGTGTTGGTCCGCCACAGACTTCCTGGTGTCGGACTGGGTTGAGCCCTCATGGGAGGTAACATTTACTGTCACTCATGCAAATGGCACTTGTGGCTCCAGCGATGCATCAGGGTCAAAACAGACAATGGCTCGATTTAAAATGATGACAGGGGGGGGGGCTCGCTGTGATATTGGGTCTGAAGATGTACAGGCAGAATTTTTCAGTTTGCCTGCTGCAGCTTCTAAAAAAGCATCTGAAGAGTGCATATGAAAATCCATAGTATTGTCTTATACATGAATTCAAATGGCAAATACAATGTCAAAGAAGTGCTGAATGCTCAGCTGTTTCCAGCCATGAGGGCATGTGATGTCATTTGGATGTCATGTGTAAACAACCTTCCCAGGGAGAGGCGGGTAGGTTAAGACTGGAGGGACCTCAGCACTCCTATTTACAACCACCTGTGCTCTGAGGGGTCGCCGTGCTATCTGGGGTCCGGATCCAGACAGAGGGCTGGTGGGGACAGAGAGGACTACAAGAGCACGAGAGGAAAGCCACTCACTACAAGGAGGAACAGCTCTGAAGCTGACATGTCCTACCTTGAACACTTTTCCAAAGGCTCCATCTCCCAATTCACCGATTATGTCCCATACTTCCTCTGGATTTTCGTCTCTGCGCACGTGCTCGTACTGTTTCTTCCTCTTCTCGGCTCCCAGCTTAAAGATTTTACGGAAATTAAAAAACGACATGCTAATTCCTATGGTCCTTCGATCACAAAGTTGACAAAGGAATTCCAGAATAGTGTTGCTTGAGCAGTTTGAGAGACTTTAGTAGAAGTGGTCGGAGCGGTACTCGTGTCCCATTAGTTAGAAGTACCCGCTTGGATAACGTAACGTTAGTGTGTTAGCTTTCATAATAGTTCCTAAACTAGCCTAGCCTTCGACACCGTTGTGTCTGGTCCGGAGAACAGCTCTTTGTCCCCGGTCATCGTAAACCCCTTACGTTAAATGAACAGTTTAGGGTGGATGTAGACGTCTCCTAGCATCTGCTATCCACCGGTACAAGACTTTATTCTAATAAGAAGTAGTAATACGCAGCTCGTCGTTGGTCACCAACTGGCCCGAAAACCCCCGTGGGGCTCTTTTTCCACCCAAAGAAACAAAAGATGATACGGCGTCCTCCCAAGTAGTTGTATTCCACTGAACACTTCATCCGTTCATTGAGGCTTACGGTACTCCGTACGTTAACGTGAGCTATAACAGCAAAGGAAAGACAACGCTCATCGTTCCCTTGGTGAGACACGGCTTTAGTAATCTAGCGGATTTAGACTATGTGCGCGGTCCCGCGGGCGCGCGGCCCGGTTCTTTCTTTCTCTCCTTCGTCCTCGTGCTTGACAGTTGGTGTGGTAATGTCAGCCTTATGCCGCCCCCATCCGTTTATGTGACCAAACACTACGTTACACCTTTAGTCCGAATGGCAGACGAAATACTGCGTTTACACATTTAGTTTCATTTAAGAGAGACAAAACGCTGCATTTAAACCGTTCATTTATCTTAATGGGAGGCCAAACACTGCGTTTATACCTTTAATTGTCTTAATGGGAGATGAAACACTGCGTTTAGACCTTTAGTTTTCTTAATGGGAGATGAAACACTGCGTTTAGACCTTTAGTTTTCTTAATGGGAGATGAACCACTGCGTTTAGACCTTTAGTTTTCTTAATGGGAGATGAAACACTGCGTTTAGACCTTAAGTGTTCTTTATGGGAGATGAACTACTGTGTTTACACCTTGTGTGTTCTTCGTGGGAGACGAAATACTGCGTTTATATATTTTTAAGGAAGTATTTCCTCCGGAAACATGAGCAGTCAACTAATTGTTCGTACTACCTAAATCTTCCACCATCACCTCAAAAACACTGGAAGGTCCCTTTGTTTCCCAGAAAACTACATGTCCCACAAACCATTGCGAGAAATGACCCCGCCGAAGCGGCAGTAAATGCTAAAATGACTCTTTTAAACATATACAAAATCTTAAGGCTATCTTGCTAACATGTTGTCCGTATGTTATTAACGCACCAGAGCCAATGTGAACTTTACATACACCTTTAATGTAACCATGCAACCCGTCACGTGACTACTATTTTGGTTCCTGTCGAGACGCTCCAGTACTCAGTCCGCTGGTTCCTCGCCGCCAAAGCAGAGGTTAGATATTCCACCATGACATGCAGCAGACCACGATGGACCCAGCCGAAGAGCCCCCGTCCATGCTGTGGGGACTGGACCCGGTCTTCTCCGCATTCGCCAGGCTGTATGTCAGAGACATCCTGGTGATGACGGAGTCTACACAGGTGCCAGGTAATAACTGAAGTAACGTTAAATACGTAAACAACAGCTAACGTTAGCGGTAGCGGGGCGAACGTCGGACTGTGTTTACACGTTGAGAGTTCACGAGGAACACCACAGGTCACACGAAACCACGTGGCTAAACACAACGAGCAGTCCGTCACCAAGTGATGGCAGCTAACTGTGACGCTACTTCGATCAGCTGACATCAACTACAACTTTCGACATGTTATACAACGTTTGCCAAGTATAATATTATATATCCTTCTTTATATGTTAATAAAGTGTTGGCGTAGCAATAATGACATTGCAAAGATTGTTTAAATAAAATGAATACTTTATTATAAGTTTACAACATGAGCAACAAAATTCTTCTGCAGTTTGTCAGCAGGATCTCAAAAACGTTTGAACATCTTTTTATAACTTTTTTATAAAGTTTTAGTTCTTTTGTGCAGTTTATATATTTCTATGTATGTATGTGTACATATGTCACATTAGTAGATACACATGATAATAACGAATACCTGGTATCCACCTTTGTCTCACAGGTATTTATTTCTACAAACTGCATCCGATCTACAAAGTAGATGTTCTCGGCACAGTGGTTTACAAAAGAGAAAGAGATGACTTCTTCTGTTATGGAGGTAATCCCCCTGTATGTAACAAACGTATCAGTGCCTAATCAGGCTTGGCTGTGGCTAGTGAAAATTGAACTCAGCTTTCCAAAAAATGTGGTCAATCAATAATTACCCTTTTCACATTTTCCTCCCTTAGTCAATAAAATCATTATTCAAAAACTGCATGTTATACTTACTCAGGTTACTTTTGTCTAATATAAAAAGTACGACTGTAACATAAACGCAATTAATCCTGTGCGATTAATGTGGCCGAATTAATGCAACAAAATGATATTATATAGTATGTTTATTTACTTCCGGAGTGGAAATAAACCGGAAGTTGACCGTGGAAACGAAACGGCCCTATTTACATACATGGAGATAGCTTTTTGCATTGGAAGTAAACCTACATCGGACCTACAACCTACAACTGTGCAGAGGATATCCTGCACTTGTCAAACAGAAGGTGGATGAGTGTCAAACAGACCACTTCGGCTAAGCTAGCTGCTAGGCTGCTTCCATCTCAATTACCCTGTGCGGCACACAGTCTGCAGAGGACCACCACTGTGTTCCTAAAAGACCGTGGTTGGAAAGCATCCTGGCTAAATGTGTGGAGATTGTAGGCACATTCATTAAAAAACAACATTGTAACCACAACAACAACATTCATTAATCGCCATTAATCGTGATTAATGAATTTCAAAATGTGCAATTAATTAGTTAATTTTCATTATAATCTATTGACATCCCTGGAGAATCGCTCCTTTGTTCACAGTGGATGATGGTACTGGTGTAATAAACTGCCTCTGCTGGAAGAACGACCTGATGAAGGAGGAGGATCCTTCCCAATGTGAGTTTGCAAATGTATAAATTCCAGCGTTTGTGCAAGTTACTTTTCAGCCATATTGATACATTTGTAATTGCTTATATGAGCCTTATAGCAACCTCTTAGTTGTTTGTTGTGTAAATAAATTAAATGTTTATTAGTGCAGCTTAATACTTCATTATCCATTAGTTTGACCATTTTCAAAGGTGCTGCATAAACTCAATGTCATTCATTCATGTATTACCACAAGGTATTGTGTGCTATCGTATAGAAATCTTTGATCTCCAGCAGGAGCACAGCACGGTGACGTGGCTCCAGGAGGCTTCAACGTGGTCGCCGAACTGAAGAAGTTGAGACAGACTCAGCAGAGCCGCTGCCGCCTGGAGATTGGAGAGCTGCTCCGAGTGAGAGGACCGGTGAAGACGTCGAGGCAACAGAGAGAAATCATGGCCTCCACCTTCTGTGAGTAGAGGAGGCTCCTCTGCCCACCACAGTGTCAGTTTGACACCAGAACCCATCGTCCACTTTCACCATCTACCTCCCAGCTAATCCCACCATTGACGCCATGTCTCTGTGTTCCCAGATAAAGTAGACGACCCGGTGATGGCGGCCCAGGTAGCGTGGATGATGGAGGTTCCTCGGCTCTACAGAGAGTGTTACGACAAACCGCTACAGCTTCAGCCTAATGCAGCGGGGTACTAAAAACATTCAGCTCTTAATGGACCATCACAGTAGTATCCAAGAATTTACATAAAATTGGCAAAAGTAAATGTTTTATAGTGAGTTTCTATCCACTTTACCAAAACGAATAGTTGAGTGTAATTAGATTGCAGAAGAAGAGCAGCAACACGACGAAAATAAGAGCGGCAGGCAAAGTTCAGTGAAAGTGGAATGCTAAATGGGCGTGTGTTTTTATTGCATACGTCTCTCTGACCACTCAAAAGTCTTCACACTACATGTCATCACTAACTCACACTTAAACAAGATTTATTTAATTTCACCCTCTCACGTTCCTGCTGGTTCTAAAACAACCAGATGCTGACTGAGAGGAGTCCAACCTTTAAGCTACAAACCTCTCATCAAGCCAATGGGTGATGACAGTCTGTGGTAAAATCAGATGGATTGAAACTCAAAGACCAGGTGTTTATTACAAAAGAGCCATGTATGACAAGTGGTAAAAACACATTTGATTTACAATTCATACTATTAGAAGTTTGAATTGGACAGAAAATATCTTGCATCCCTATAATACATGTAAAAGAATTGACATATTCGAAACTTTCAACGCACACTGGCTGCATCATGTAGCATCCAGCACAATGTGGAGTGTAGGTCAGGACAACAATATTAAAGTTAAGAATCTATCTCCACGTAAATTGTGCTCCTCATGCAATGTCAATATCAAATTCATACTAAATCTGTGGCTTTACAAACATGCACGTACCCATTAGATAGTATGAAATATTACAGAAAGACATTGCGCACACAGTAGACCACCAGTGAACGCAGGCTCTAATCTAACCATATGTACATAGAGCGCGAGCTGTCATCCATTCTCTGTAAACATATACATAAGCATTGGTCTCAACTGAATCACAGACAGATTTTTTCCCATTGTTCAGTGACTCATCCATCAGCTCCATCAGCAAGGCCACGAATATCATCAAGGATTTCTTTAAGCAGAAGTCGGTGACCAGATTCAGACCCTGTGATGTTCAGGACTTCCTGCAGCCTCTGATCTCCTGCCAGCCTCAAACCGCAAGAGCAGACCAGGTACAGCCCAACAATAATAATGGAATCCTTTCTTTATTGAAGAACTGTGTTGGTGGAACCGAAGGAAATTCAAACAAAATTTTGCAATTGTGTCTTTATGTATCCCTCTTATGTGCAGTGCGTTTTGAACATTCTGGAGATCTAAAAGTGACCCCTCAGCACCCATAGCTTCATGCCTTCGCCCATCCCTACCCACTCGAGTGTGTAAAACAAATGTAGCCTTGTGTCAGCTCTGTTGTGTTACTGTCGCTGTGAAGGAGCCAGTGGCAGGTCCATCGGCGTGCCAGCAGCTACGCCAGCTTCTGAAGGAGGCCCTGCAGATTCTACAGGATGAGGGAGTCGTGTACCGCAAGGTCAAATCTCAGGATGAAGTCTATAATGTAAGGACCAGCAGAGATGTCTCCATTACACTCCTCACTCGTCACTTGGTCATGTTCGTGAGGATTCATGCTGTTGCCCCTCCCCAGGTGACGGCACATGACACAGATCTGCTCATAGCTGTCAAAGACGTCATCAGAGAGGACTCTCGGAGAGAAAAGTGTAAGTGCACTTCCTCCTGTTGCTCTTGATTAGTGGGAATAAGGTTGCAGCATTGACGTGGATGTCTCATGAGTCTGGTAAATGCAAGCTCTGTGTCTGTATTAGGGGTGTATTATCGCTTTAATTAAAGCCATTGAATAATATATTGCACATAAACATAGTTTAAAAATATAATTTTTCTTGATCCGTTTTGTTGAGTGCAGACTAGTGACTACCAGACTGGTGTTGAATCTACTAGTCTGGTTTTCTGGGTCAATATAGCATTGCTTGTCAAATATGTCCAATACCAAATGGATTTTTGCAGTGAGTATTGTGTTTTCTGCCATAGAATGAAAAAAGCTTAACCACTTTTAGGGTCTTGGTTTTCTGTGTGCTGATGGGTGCTTCCTCCGGTGCCCGTAGATGCAGAGAAGGGCTGCCACGTCCTGCACATCCTGTCTGCAGTCCGACAGCGCCACAGCCTCAACGTCAGCAAGGCCACACTGCAGCTGGTCCTCAAGTCCCTGGAGTGCAATAGCGACATCGTCAGCACCAGCGAAGACCATTACACCGCGTTTTAGTGCCTAGAGTTACTCTAGATACAATGTGTATCACAGCTTATTGCTCCAAAATGTGAGCGTCTAGACATGACTGCTGCATAAGGACAGATGTACGGGAAGGTTTCAGGACGACGTTGTCATTGTAAACAATCATGATCGAACACACGTTAAAGTAAATAAGCAATAAATAAAAAAGCGGGGCTGAGTTAACCCGCTAAAGAGGCACCTCGGGGCAAAATGTAAGGTCTGCGCCAGGGCAGTTTATTTTATGCCAAAATAGTTACCATCTATTAGGACTATATGTTTTTCATACTGGTTTTGGTCACAGATAGTTATATTCAGAACTATAAAAAAATATTTATTCAAGAACCATACTCTCAAAAACCAATAAACCAATGCATCATGGAAAGAGGAGTTAGACCATACGTTTTCTGTGATCAGGTCAACAGCAGAGGTGATTAAATCCCTGCTGAATAACGATGCCACCTAAATCACAACTGAACATCTGACTGATAATTCAAGGACAATGTTAAAGAGCTCTGAGCCTCAAATAGCTTACTCATGACCAACAGAAAAAGTTGCTTTTGTCATCAATTCAGCTATTCATCCTTGTAGATGTACTTGAAATCCAAAAGTTAGTTTTGAGCTGTACAATATCACCCCCTCTTTAGCCAGCTAGCAGGATGTCTACACCGTTGCAGCATTCAAATAAACCATCAATCATTACAATGATATGAATTATGCAAAGGTGAAGTTGCTATTATTGCATCTGGACTCCTTCAGTACAACAGCATGCCCTAAATTCAAAACGACAACACATGACTTGTTCTGAACCTGCCTTTATCCAACATGCAGATGTATGCTCACCATCCACTTCATTAGGTCCACCTTAGAGTGAAAGGTTGGACCCCCTTTTGCCTTCAGAACAGCCCCATTTATTTTTGGCATACTTCCAACAAGGTGTTGGAAACATAACTCACAGATTTGCCGGCTGCACAACTACGATGTGAATCCCCCGTTCCAGCACATCTCAAAGTTCTTTTGAGATGTGGTGGTTGTGGAACAGTCAACTCAACAACAGTACTCGAGTAGGCTGCACCACTCAAATGATGCTCAATTGGTAGGACGGGGCCCCACAATGTGCCGAGAAAATATCCCCCACACCATGACACCACCACCAGCCTGAACCATTGATACAAGGATGCTTACATGTTTTTATCGGCACATTCTGACCTCATCAAGCAAGACCATTTTTCCAATCTTCTATCGTCCCATTCTGGTGAGCCTGTGTGAATTGTCTCAGTTTCCTGTTGTTAGCTGACAGGAGGGGCCCCGGGTGTTCCCCTCTTCTGCTGTAGCCCATCTTCTTCAAGGTTCCACGTGTTATGCGTTCAAAGATGGCGTTGTGCATTACTTGGTTGTAACGGTTATTTGAGCTACTGTTGCCTTTCTATCATCCAGCCAGTCCAGCCCGTTGTCCTCGCTGGATATTTTCTCTTTTTGGGACCACTCTCTGTAAACCATAGAGATGGTTGTGCGTAAAAACCCCAGTAGATCAGCAGTTTGTGATGTTCTCCGATCAGCCCGTCTACCACCAACAACCACGCTAGGTTCAAACTCACGAAATTCCCCTTTCTTCCACATTCTGGTGCTCGGTTTGAACTTAAGCAAATTGTCTGGACCACGTTTACAGGCCTAAGTTGCCGCCATGTTAACAAGTAATTGAAGAGGTTTACCCCATTAAAGTGGCCCGTGGGTTATGTTGTTTTAATGTATGGATATCAGCTAAATTTAATTGCATTATAAGTTACTTGCATATTTAAGCATGTGAAATGAAAAAGAATTGTACGTACCGTGGTGCCGGTGTCGCTGCGGCCACAGGGTGGCAGTGTTCGGTCGTTAATTGGCTCTCTCCTGGAGAGCAGGCGGCTGCTGATTGGTCCGCCGTTAAACATCTGTATCCATATCTCCGGCCAGAGTGCAGCGCGTGAGTCAGAGCGTGGAGCGGCGCTATCCCGTCATATCACACGGGAGGACAAGCAGCCTGGCTCCGGGGGGGTGACCGACGTGATACGGACACACCGTCCCTCCGCTGCTCGAGGAGGGAGCCCCGGACTCATGCCTTTTTGTCTTTTTTCTCTCGCGAGCGCTTCATCTAGGTAGCCTCGTGGACGTCCGCGTGTAGCCCATCCCACTTGGTTCCCCAAATTGCCCCGCTCGTGCTGAGGCTCCCTCCCGAGCAGACAGCCCGCCGTAGGCTTCTGGTATGCGGCTGTCCCCCTGGTAGGCACCGCGGCAGACACAAAGGACAGCCGCTCACTGGGTTTCCTCCGCCGACCACACCGCTCCCTGCTCGGATACTCCGCGGAGCCTCTTCCACGTACCGGGTCGAGCTGACACCACTCGGCGATGCATGTCGGGATCTCTCTCCCGCGATAGGAGGCGGCTGATCCGGAGCAGCAGCAGCAGCAGCAGCAGCCTGTCTGTCGCTTCTATGCAGAGCCGTTGCAGGGTCAAGATGCAGTTCCGGACGGTGCTGGACGTGAAAGTCGTGGACGTGGAGAAGAGGCGCAGTCCGTCTAAACACTACGTGAGTCCTCTTGTTCCCTGTGGCCTGCTCACAGTCCTCTCCATGGAGCTAGCTGCTGCTCAGCAGCATACCTGCTTCCTAAGAAAAGTCAGTAGCTGACACAGGTGACTCCACAGCATACTGACCCACAGGCTTTAGACTCCCCTCAGGTCTATTATGACCACAGCCCGAAGGTTCAGCCTCACAGGGGTGCTTTAACCCCTAGTACAATATTATATTCATGGAGAAGTAGAATTAGCGTGCATTGTAACAGGTCCCAGATTCCGATAACAACCAATAATCCAGGTGTTTACCATCATCTTGTTCATGGTTGACACCATGTCTGAAATGGACAGTTCTCCCCGTGTCTGGAGGTTACTTCCTGTATCTCCATGACAGCCTGTGAGCATCAACTCATGAAGGGACCATGGAAAGATTTAGTCACAAAAACTAGGTCAACTAAAAAAAGGTGTCTGGTAACCGGCTGATAAAATGATCTCACACATCTCGCTCATTTAGTTGTTCTGGAGTGTATTGGTCACACACGTGATCTTGACCAGTAGATTGAGTTACACTTGAGTACATTGTGGTTTATTTGCTCCCTTGGCTTAACCGTTGAGGTGGTGTTTGTCCTTGGCAGCGGCAGTCGTCACAGTGATCTGACACATTTGTTACACGTACTTTCCGTCTTGCTCCAGTGGTCATTATTACCTTCCCGATCCTTTTGCTGCTGTGGCTTTCCTCGTCACTCTAATTGTTATGAGAGAGTCTTCTGTTGGGGCTCTGCCCGGTTTCCCAGATCAGGTCATAAAACGTTAATAACAAGTCAAGTCAAGTCCCTCCCTCCCCCACCCCACATTCGCTGGGTAATCCTGCATGTCCTTGCATTTGAGTAGCCATCGGAGGCAGACATGGAAGCCTAATTACACTTTGCCTGGAGCTGGTGGAAGCCACCAGTTGTCCCTGCCCCCCCGGTTTGCCCTGTGATGGATGCGTTGTGTTTGTTAGATACGCAATAACTTCTCTACTTCTGTCTGTGAAATAACCACAGCCTTTAAACTGGATGTCCACGTGGCTTTGAGATTACGTAACGATGTCGCTGAGAGCAACGCTCTTTGGTCCACGTGGGGTCTTTTAGTGCTTGAGGATCTTGAACAAATGTGGGCCTTTGCATGAGATCACACAAGCACACAGAGAGAGAGAAAGAGAGAATTGTTCTCACTCTTGGTTCCTTTAAACTCCCCCATTGAAAACTAATAATTGTGCTATATGCAAATGTGACTGAAACCCGATTGGTTGCCGGTGCTGCTCTCGATGCCTAATGACTGGTTCAGGGATCTGTCCATCGGCATCACGAGACTGTGGATTGATATCCGGGCCGAGAAGAGCTAAAGTGTAACAGGAGCTTCTCAGAGCTGAGTTCAGCTGTGTTTTGGGCCCCTCGGCCCCCCCAGGGGGGGCGGCCCTTGGCCTAGTTTCCCTGGCTACCCCGTCTCAGGAGTCAAGGCCTGTCACTGTGGGAAAAACGGAGGGAGGGGAACCGAGACGAGACGCTATCTGTGTCACCCATCAGGTGTTTGTGATGGCTGTGAAACCAGCTGGACATGCTCGTCTTAGGAGACGAGGGGCTTCGTGTCATCGGGACATGGGGGGCAGGTTGTACCATTGAGAGCACAGACATGTTTACCTCCAGCTCCGGTTTCCCTACAAGTGGCCGAGCTGCTGTTGTTATTGGGCACCGTAAAACACGTCTTCAGAGAGCTGTTCCAAACTCAAAGTATGTATTTGGCCATCAAACAAATAGGGAAAGGCTCCCCGGTCTCAGACGCTCACCCCTAACCAGGAGGCTGATGTGTGTCAAGGTTTATGAGGCCCAGCGACTGTTTGCAAGAGTGTGCTGAAGGCCTGTGTGTGTGCGTGCGTGTGTGTCAGTCAGGTCCCTGTTTGCAGAGCCGTCACCCTGACCCCATACTGACTGAGTGTGTACCTGTGCTACATGCCGAGGGTTGTTTACATGGCTTCAGTACCAGATGTTGTTTGTGATTATGGAACGTTTTATGAGTCTGAAAGAGTGATTCGCATAGCGAGATGTCTCCTGCGCTCGGGTGGAGAAGCACGCGCCCCGTGCCTCATTGCGGCCTGCGGCATTCCCTCCTCAACAGCTTGACTTATGGTCCATGCATCGCTTGGAAGATGCACTGGCTCTGGTTTCTGGGGACATGAACGTCTCATATTTACGGACACTTGAAGAATCAGGCTTGACTATAGCGTTGCTTCCCTGTCCATAAACGTAACAAATGAACAAATGTATGCACATTTCATACATTTGATGTATAATCAAAACAGTTAGACACGACAAGAGACTTATTTCTGAAACTATTGAGCACATTTCTTCTCCACACATGGTTTAAAGTGGTGCTTTTGTGTGAATCTTTAAATGTGTGGATTAGTGTACCAAGACCTTCCTTAGTGGAGAATGGCTCTGGCCTCAAGTCATCTGGTCACAGCTTGGGCCTCACTGGAGATGTCTCATGTTGCTTTGGAAGTCACATGCCTTAAAAAACGACTGGCTTCCTCCCTCTCGTCTTTAATCTGAACCGATGAGAATGATATCGCGGTGCACAGGACGTGTCACTTCCTGTGTCCACCACAAAGGCAGTTCTTCAGAAACAAACCCGCTGTCTTCAGTGGGCTTCCTGAGGGACTCTGCCATAGCTCATGGCTGGGACGGTCCCACAGTCCATTTCCCCCATGGGGACGTTCTTGTTGGCCCTGCTGAGAAACCTCTGGGAGAATTTATTAAAGGTCATTGGTTGATGTGGAGAGATAGTTTGGGACGTGTGAGTATATTTAGCCTGTGGTTCCGTATGGAAAGACTTAACTTCAATGCAAAGATAATTTTCCATGTGGAGGAGCATGTGCGCTTCCATGCCCTGTAAGTATGTTGTGAGTGTGTTTTATAGCTAAGTTTAAGTCTTGTGGTTTAGGCGGGGCTCACAGTGTTTAGTGGCTAGCTCCACGTTCTCTGCACTCTCCTGCCTTCTTCACTTCAGAACGGGCACACTGACTCCTGACTTTCCCCCCGAACTGTAAGTTATTGCTCTCTCTCTGTATCATTGAATGATCTGAAGTTAATAGAGAAATGGTTATTCTGTCAAGGGGTGGAGGGGGGGGGAGTTAAGCTGTAAACTCCGTTTGTATATTCATAGCCTGATTCATGAGAACATGATGAAATAATCAGAGGTCTTATTTGTTCCGTCACAACAATTCATGTTTGTGTCTTTGCTTCTGAGATTGAATCAAGCGTGTTTTCAAGTGTTTTCAAGACCCTCTTCCTCCGTGGGAATAACAGGCGTACCAGGGCCTTTCTTCCTATCTGGGACGTTGGAGGCCCCCAAGCCTTCTTAGACGCGTTTAGTTCCCCCTCCCTGTTTCCCTGTTTATGAATCTTTTTTGACTCCCTTTCTAGAACAAAGTTGACAAGTCAGAAGAAGAACATGGCGTTTTGACACGTTAGGGACTGCAGACCACTAGTTTGTGACCAAGAAGCGGTCAGTGAAATGTGAGTAGAAATACTACAGCCTACTCACACTTCAGGTCCTGCCTCCTCGTTGTTTCCAAGTGAGCTGTGCTTATTGACAGCTAAGTGGTGGAAATCCTGAGGAGTCCAGCCTCTCCATGTGAGCTCTTACGCCTCATGTTGGAACTGCGGCAATGCCGTGGTGGTCCAGACCTCCTGCTGCTGTGCAACAATGTCCAGCAGCAATCACAGCGTTCCGCTGAGATCTCTCTGTGTTTCTGTTCCCCTAATACCGCCATAACAACATGGGCAGTACATGTGGTAGGACGGGGCCCCACAATGTACTCATGTGGATGTGTAGAGTGGTGAACAGTGTAGAGACACACACATGTAATGATGTAAAGCGTGTCTTCGTCGTGTTTATCAATACAATACACTTCTAGTCTAGAGCTTAATACAACTACTTCAGTGGGTTATAAAGCATCCATTGCTTGTTTATATAATGCTGCACACTCAAACTCACAACTGGCTGTAATGGAACTCTGAGTCAGAGCGTGGGCTGCATGAGAGAGGTGAAGGCGAAGCAGCCACCATGTAGTATGCAGAATAGAGTCCGTATGCAGAAAAAAGTCTGTTTGCAGAATAGAGTCTGTATGCAGAATGAAGTATGCAGAAGGAAGTCCTGAGATTAGATGAGGGGAGGCTCACTGCCTGGAGAGGTGCAGCAGCTCAGACTATTCTACTTCACTGGGAGTGTTGAGGAGTGACTAGTGAGTCTATTTAGAGACGGGCAAAGGGCTTGAGGTCCAAGCTTGATATTTTCAGCACAAGCAGACCATGGATGGTTTTTGGTTGGGTTCTACACTGCAGCCTCCATTACTTACCCATCTGCTCCTGGGGTTTGGATCAGTTCACTGAGTTCACATTTTACCACATGGCTTCACACATGAAGGATTGCCTTCAGGCATTATGGGAGGAGTTTGTGGAGTACATTAGGTCCCAATCCCCACACTCACTGTCTTTGATGCACGCTACAGATTAGGGCTGTGCTGTTTAAGGAGGCCGTCGTGTTGCCTATAACTCATAGCCATGTGACGTCAAACATGGGGTTACCAGTGGAGGCATGGAGATGTCCAAGAAGGTACACAAAGAGGACATCAAATTAGTGTTTAAACTAGAATATTATTTTTACTCAAAAATACTAAAGCTGGAACAAAAAAACAGAAAAAATCAGGAGAATGGAAGCAGAGATGAGATCATTATATCAAACATTTCATTTTCTATATTTTGACAGAAACAAGTTAATACAACCAGATCTCATTTTATGAGGACAGTGCTTGGAACATGTTCAAATCAGGGAGTAAAAAGCATAAAATAAAATGTTAACAAAAATTGTACAATTTTGTTGGGGCGGTTGAGCTTCCTCCAAAGTGGGTTGTGACAGAAAAAGTTAGTGACCTGTTCAGTTAGAGGATGCTCCACATAGAGAGGCTGACCTACTGTGGATATTTGTTTGACCACAGACGTTAGCCAAAAAGTAATTAAAGATATATTTGGACGGGTACTTACCACATTGCTAGCAGGCCCAAGCAGTACTGGGAGCTGAATAGGCCTACAATGTTTAGAATCATTTCAGTATATAAGCTAAGTATCTCCAGGAATCTGGTCATAAACCAATGAAGAGTTAAACTGTTACAATCTACCGTGAGGGGGAAATTTCACCCTAAACCACAGATGTCAACCCCCCTGATATGGAATTAGGTTGTTGAGACATGTTACTCCAAGACACATGTTTGCATGGTGGCTCTTTAGGAAAAAATAAAATCACCAGGATCTCGAGGGCCATGAATGTGATCATTGAATATGAGTGAGAATACATTCCGATTATTAACGCTCTGTCACTGATTGCGAGCCATTTCTGAATGTAGTGATGTGAGGAGCACATTTTGGTGTGTCAGTTGCAGTGTCTGTGTTCTGCATGGCAGTGAACATTCTGGGGCGGCTCCTCGCCAGCACAGCAGCAGCCACGAGGCCTTTTAACCCCTCAGCGTTGTAGCGGAACCTCTTTTATTCCAAGCTGCTTCTCTCGGCACTTCACTTCCCCTCGTTGACCGTGGCTCTGCCCGGGAGCCTCCTGGCAGGTACAGAGGGGTTGGGGGGTTGTATGATCAGTCAAAGATGGAGCCTGCTGGAGTGTGGAGCAGCAATGCCTCAGCAGGGACACCCATTGACTTTATGCCATCTGAATGCTGGAACCTGCTCGTTCACGGAGCCTTGGCGCCGAGTGGATTTCTATATGCGCTGTGTCTGCGTCCACTTAGCTGGGTGTCTTGATTTATCGAGAATCACTTTATAATGGTTATTTTAGATGCTCCTTGATTACACTCCAGATATTTAACAGAATGCAACATATCTGAGAGCCCTGTGAATGCTTTTTGTTTAGCAACGTGAGCCTGTCCCTAGCAGGAATCTTCAGCCCTACCCCCATCAGAGTGAGAGCGTATCAATAGCACCTCTAGATCACATTCTGGGTGCGTGCTCTGTTAACTCACCGTTATTAACCCTTCACAAGTTGGCAGGCTAATGTTATGGAACAGCTCATCCACTTGGGGGCCCTTTAACGCAAATCAACTGATGAAGACTCAGAAACGTTGGCCTCTAGATGAATTCATTGAGACTAGAAATGACGGAGGCATCGCTCCCCTCCTCTGGATGGATTGGTGCTGCAGCCAAGGGTGAAGGCCAACAGGTCAGTGTGCTGACATAAGAGGGGGGGCCCGTCCGTCCATCACATTTATGAGCGGGTGTCATTGAATCTTTGTGTGGGGGAGGTGGGGGAGGTGCTGTTGGGCCGTGGGAGCTCGTTGCAGCCTCAGACACACGTTTATCCGATAACAATCCATCCATAGAGGAGCAGGGAAGAAATCGTTTTGTCACTTATCATAAAAAAGGACAAACCTTCTTTCCTCTTTGCACAGATGGCTGCACAAACACGATGGTCACAAATGTCAAGAGGGCATCTGTGGCTCATTGGAGAGCAGTGTCTCCTCTCCAGCACAGGATCAGTGGTTTGATCCCCATCCCCACTAGTGTCCATGTCGATGTCTCTGCCCCAATTTGCTTGCATAGCTGCAACCATGGTCTGTGAATGCTAGGTACTGATGGGCAGGTGGCTCGGTGTGTGCTAGCTTGTGTCATAAATGGGTGAATGATGACATGTGACAGGGTTAAAGAGCTTTGAGTGGAAGGGAGACTAGAAAAGACTTTTACCAAAACTCTGTTCTTCTTCTCTTGGCAGGTGTACCTCATCAATGTCACCTACTCGGACAACACCTCCCACATCATCTACAGGAGATACAGCAAATTCTTTGACCTCCAGGTAATCCTCCTCCTCTCATGTACTCTGTGAGAGGTGTGCTTGCAGAGCGATCCCTCCATCGGCCCGGTGAACACCCTGAGAGCATTGTTTTGTATAGATGAATGTGTTAGCCCTGTGTCCTCCACACCTGGTCGCCCCAGTGAATCCATGTGAGTGTTAGTAATTGGTGGGGGAGCAGGGGAGACACCTCGTACAGAAGCAGCAACGCAGCATCTCTCTCTCTCTCTGTGTCTCTGTCTCTTCTTCCTCTCTCATCTAATCTCTGCCGTACCCTCAAAACGTCATGGAGCTGACGGGCTCCTTTTTTAATAGTACGAGCACAAATCCACATGGAAGTCAGTTTAATGTGCCGTGCCTTATAGTGGGCTGCTGCTAGATTCTCTAATGCAGGCTGCTCTGATTGGTGGCCTCTTGAAGTATTTTTTCTGTTTTCACTTGGTGTTTAAAGGGTCAAGTTTTCTCTCATTCTGGACTATTTATTTTGGAACGCTGAATGAGTTGCAGTGAAAAAGCTGCCTTGTATCTCTCAGGTGGACCGCTCCAGTCTGAGAAAATGTCTGTGTGCATACACCGGCCCACTGCAAGCCGATACCACATGTGTGTTGGACTAGAGGTCTCTGGGTCACCAGTGAATATGAAAGGGCTGCTGTGAGAGAGTTACAGGGGGCCACATCTCAATGGCCGCAGTGTGCACGTCCAGAAGGAAATGTACCAATCAGTAGAGGAAAAGGTCCTTTCTGAAAGCTCCCATTGATAACCAGTGGGGCAGTGTCCCCGATGTGGAATAAAAGATGGAGGTGGAATAATAAACAGGGTAAAGGGAGTGAGGCGAATCTTCCTCCTCTATGGAAAGGTCCGAGACGTAGCCGAGTGGACTGGAGGTGTGATCTTTTAAGCCAGTGGTTCTCAAACATTTCATGTTGAGGCCCCCTGCCGTTCGTCCACGCACCCCATTTTGGGAAGCACTGTAATAAGATGTCGAGAGGTTGGTTCTAGAATCCTGGGCTGCACACTGGGGGGAGTTACCAGCTGGAGATCACCACTCACACCTTTATTTAATGGTGGTTTGGGGCTGCAGCTATTCTGCTGGAACAGAGCTTTGATCTTTTATAGTACTGCATCAACTCAGCAATCAATGCAGCTGAATTCCAGGCAGGCAACGAGTGGAGGCTTGTAGTCACACAACCAGAACACTGTAGGCCTTTGCATGTGCTTTTTAACAGCAGTATGTCCTTAGCCGTAGCATTTCTTAAAAATCTTAACTTAATCGCGATTAAATAACATGTAATAACCCAGGAGCAGGTGTCCCTGTTAGTGCTGAACCACTTCACCTCACTAAGTACACAGCTGAGGTTTACTGTTCAGTCCATGCGTGTACTACAAGTCGTTAAGAAAATTAACTTGCCCAGTCCTTATATATAAAAATATATACATATATGGGTGAGGACGGTTGTGTTTTCAAGGTGATGCAGGACTCAAAGGAGATTTTGGACGAGGGCCATGGTTTTGTTTTCTGTCCTTTCCTCCATATTTTTCTCTCTTTTTCCATGTTTAGAGTAAGCTTATTAGCTTGGTTAGGTTCTAGAGTCGGCCCTCAAGGTTGATGTTTAGTCCTTTTACAAATCAAGTCCTTTACTTGATGGATGCTAGCAGCACGCTGTGGGCACGGATCATCTTATTTTCACCTCTGACAATTATACTGATCCTGCGCTCAAATTGTTGAAGAGAAGGTCGTGGAATTGTGATTGTCTGAGCTCTAAGTGGGCCACTTGAAGGAAACATATGTCTACACCACAAAGCGTCATGGCTGTGCCATCCTTGAGGATGCATTTGATGAATAGCAAGGCCACTACCGTCTCCTTGTCCTTGAGGTGCTCATACTGTAACTCAACTTAATGAGGGAGCCTATTGTTTCAGGTCCAGGATGAAGGACTGATTCTATTTCATTTCTGTGTGCCAGAAAGAGAGGAGCAGAAAACAGACTTTAAGCTCCTCGTGGGATGCAGAGGAAGGAGAAGCCATACAAGGGCTTTTCTGGTGGCTTACAATTGGGCACTGAAGCGGACGGCTAAGATCGGGTCCTTGCTGGCCAGGGAGCAGAGGGGTGTAAAGTATGGAGTGTTTCCCACAGCAGAGGCGGAATATAGGAAAAATGAGCACATTCAGCTGTTTGTGGGACAATTCTTCAAAGTGTTCGGTGTGACTGTGAGGGGACGGGGGACACAGTGGGGGAGTGTGAGACAGACAGAAAAATACTTTGGATGAAAGACACACCAAAAGACGGCATGTCTTTTGATAGAAACTTCAATGGGGATATTGGAATAATGTTTCAGAGAAAGATGTAATTTTATATGATAAAATATGAAATAATGCTGGTTGGCCTGAAAATAAGGGGGGGGGGGGAAGTTCTGAGTTGCTGTGTAGGTTCCCCCCTCTTATAAAGAACAGATGGAGTGGTTTGTCACCACTTTCAAGAGGGATGTTGAAGGCCTATTATGCTCCACACTAACACTACCTTTCACAGGAGCTCTTCCAATCGCCCGCATGCTACAAAATACAAAGTTTTACTGGGGTCATGTTTGTATTATTTCTAACTTTTTGGTAGTTTCATTGGCAGACTTCCATCAGTGACATCCACCGTGCTGTTATAATGGCGTGGTGCAGGGGAGGGGGGGGGGGGGGGGGGGGGATAGTTCTCTACCGTTGTCTTCCCTAACTCCTGTTGAACCCTCCTTCACATACTTTTCTTGACTTGTGCATTTTACTACACGCCAAGTAGGGCCAAAAATCCATATCACAGTATTAAGAAACATTATGATGGTATATCACGGTATTGCTTTTTCAAGTAAATACATTCATTCATTGACCCCCCAAAATGGCCGCGGCCACCCCAACAGCTTGCTCACAACTGGGCGACGACTTAGCACGTTAGCACGTTAGCTTGTTGTGGCTGCAAACAGCCTACTCGAACAGCTGTTCACCGCTGCTGGCCAACTTGCTCGCAACTGGCTGGCGAGTTAGCTTGTTAGCGTGCTAGCTTGTTTTGGCTGCTACTGTTGCCACCAGAGGCTCGACAGACTTTGTGTAAAAATAAAATCTGCCGCCTGCCGAAGAGCAACTTCAGTTGTTATGGCGTAACACTGGTATGATTTCATTCCGTAAGGATCTTATACCGGTATTCGTTTGAACCGGCCAAGGAACAGTGGTTACGGAGACACTTCCTTCCTCTCTCCATCTGCTCTTGCTGATGATGTTGGTTACCGTATTGGATCAGTGTATTGATTCCTGTGTTTACTCGGTTATCGGCAGACCTAGACGTCCGTCTGGACTGGTCTCCAACTGAAGGGGATGGGATGTGGACAGAGGATCTCCTGCTCTGCCTTTGTTCACTCTTCTTATTTCAATGTCCCTCTGTGCATCTCGCTCACAGAGAGCACTGTCGAATAGACAAGGACATGTGATGAAAAGGAATGTGAAACTGTGTGGAATGAGTTCACACAGGTATAAATAAGTGCTTTTTATGTCTGTGCCATAGTGGAACTTAAAGAATAATATTCCCTCCTGTAGATTAGATCCATTTGTCCATGGGTGCTGGATCAACAGTAACGTGTTCATAAATCACACATTAACATCTAGTCTTGAAACAGGTTTCTCTCTAGAATTGTGTCGTTATCCCACAAACAAGAGTTCATAGATACAATGATGAATATAGAAAGTGTGTGTAGTAATAATGCTTATGTAACATTCCACAAACCCTCCCACGTTTACAGCTGATCAGCACAATATACAGACCGCTTCTGCTTATCTACAGTATGGGGGCGACTGCCCCCCCTTCAGGTTAATGAACAGTGCGAGAGTAAACAGCAGACAGGACGGGACAGAGAGAGAAACGCCAGGTGCCTGCATGTGGTCTTCTGCGTCCACTGGTCTCACACACACACACACACACACACATCCATCTCACATCTCATTCACACAATTCCCTCCCCACCATGTGTTAAACCTGTCTGTGTGAGTCGCTTTACCAGTTGGCAGTGGTTCCATCACATGATGCCATCTGAAAGACAGATTACACAATGCAGTCAAATGTAGCTAAGTAAGTAAACCACAAAAAGTCGCTATAAGCAAATGGTAAGAATTATTCTTAAATGTATTTTCTGTTATTTGTAACTCTACTGGCACAGTCAAAAACATTTAAACTTCTTGTCCACCCCGCTTCTTCTCTCTGCCCCCCCCACATTCCCTCCGTAAACACACACAAACACACACACACACACACACACACACAGACAGCCAATCTAATTCCCTCCTCAGGAAGGGACTGGGGTTTAGCCCCTTTGCTTAAGGGTTGTCCCGGCTGTCAGCATTGAAACTCTAGAGACCGTCAGCTCGGCTAAATCCGTCCCTACGCCCCTCTGTTAGCACTGAACCCTGGAACAGGTGAGAGCCCATCCCCCGCTGCCCGCGCCGTCTCCACAGCGTGTTGGCTGGCCTACTTACTTCAGCCAAAGCAAAGCCTGGAAGTCCACACTGTTCTTTGTCTCACTTTGTAGTGAAATGGCTGAGAGTGCTACTGAAACATTGAATATGCAGGGCAGGAGCGGGGGGAGGTTAGAACGGATTGAATTGTTGTTTGAATTGAATTGTCCTGTTCCTCATCCACTCCAAACTGCATTCTTCCTCCGCTCCAACTGGCACCTTCGCCTAGGCGATATGCAATACATTGACTATGATAGTAATAAGTCGATCACGCTTCCCTCATCTGCTTTCATTGTCAGAGGGGGGGCATAGGCAGCGCCTCCACACACGAAACACGCAGAGCGGACACCGACATGGAAAGAAAATGCGTGAACCCACCGTGTTATGTGTTATTTTTTGTGACATCTACAGACAATTAGGATAAACAAGTCTAAATGGACTTGGTTACGAAGCTGCAATCGGCTCCGGTGTGGGAACATTTGGGCTCTATGACTCATGACGAAGCGTATCTTCCTAAATTAAATGAAATAAGAAGTTTATCTTCCTTATTTGTACTTCTGAGTTTTTCGGATTCTAAGGCTATTATTGTTAAGCTCACCAGGTTGCTAGGCAACAAAAGCAGTGGAGGTAATGCTGATGACGCAAGCAGGAAGTGCCCCCGTAGGACAGACCGTCCCATGTCAGAGACCTTTTGGTTCAGCACATACAGTTGTTGGAGGACCAGCCCAGGTCTACCTCAAAGGCTGCTGAAAGCTGGAGGCTACAAGGATGGAGGCTACAAGGACGCATGCATTCACTGTGTTGAAGCATGCAGGATATCATGTTCCATCCAAATATAATGTGCCAACATCAACAGAGATTTGTCTAGATCTGGAGCCATCATGGCACAATTTTATATGGAGGCAAAAGTGTTGTGGCTGTAAAATAAGGACACCCCGCCTCAAGCCCATCTGAGACATCTGTCTCTCTTAAACTGAATGCTACTGAGTGCTAATGCTTGTTGAGAATGAGCTATTTCCTCACGATGGGTGAGGGGGAGGTAAAAGTGAGGGACACATGTTTAAATCTTCCATACAAGATACAAGCAGAGCAGTCATTCCCTAAGATCAGCAAAGAGAACAAGCAGGCCGTGTCTCTTGCCTTCCTCACTATCACCAAGTCGCCATGGCAATGGACTGCAGATCAAATGGCTGTCTTGCTGTGCCAGTCATGAGTTGTGCAGAGGTTGTACGCCTGTGTGTTTATTTCTGTTCCACTACTGTGAAGCCCGGGATAAACCCTCCCAGGCACATGGCCCCCAACAGGAAGTGAGGCATCAATGCAGCGCACAATAATTGTATGGTGCCCTCCCCCCCACCAGGTTTATGCCAAGCTCCTTGTATGGAGTCTCTATTCTTAGCCCATATAGTGTAAACAAGTAGCCGTTAGTACAACCCTGACGTGACGTCTTCCTCTGGCTCCACTTCTCCTGCGTTTCTGGTTCTGGAAAGAAGCAAACATATCTCCATGGATAATTCCGTATTGATTCACATCACATGACTCCCTTCAAAATGTGTGGAGGCCAGTTAGCAAATAGGTCAAAGTGACCAAAACACATGCTCAACGACTCAGTGATTAATGAGTTCTGATACAACAGGGCTCACATTCTCTGCCCTTTTCTCAAATGTGAAACGGTATTATTTCATTTCCATTTTGCCGGTATTATTTCATTTGGCTAGGATTTGCATTTCCTAAGATTTCAATCCACTGTTAAAAGCAAAAGGCGTCATTTGAAGCCCGGATGTGCCTGAGGCTTTACAGTAGGAGAGTAAACATTACGTCATGAGAAAACCCTCTTCCTTTTTTTTTTTTCTTCTTTTACCTGATTCCAACATGTACACCAGTGGTCCAGAGCTGTGCAGCAGCATCCAATCACGTCTCTGCACACTCTGTGGCGGTTACCAAGGAGACAGAGAAGTCTGGGAAGTGGAGCTGTGGTTTGGCATGAATATTTTTTTTCTTTCTTTCTTTTTGTCTTTCTCTTTCCACATCCCATATTGCATTTTACTTATATTACTACCGGGATTCTTCGTTTGTCATAGAAAATAGATAATAGATATTCCTGTAAAAGAGCAGTCGTAGGCTGCGGCACCTGAGCGGGCTTCCTCTTGGAATACTGTCAGTAGCATCAGTAAAGGGGAATTTCTTTGGCCTAGTTTGTCACCCCTTCCGTGGACTGATCATGAGCCAGAGCTGACATGTCAAGCCCTAGTGTATAGAGCCAAAACCAGGTCAAAAGTTTGGATCATTTGACAGACAAAAGTTTACGTTTTGGTCTTGAACATACAAGAAAAATACAACAATGTATTCAGAATACAAATAAGTGGACGAAAAGTGTTTTGGCGTTGAGTATAGTTTTGAATAAGTTCTATATTTTTTTTGAATAATTGAATAATGCCATGATGCCGTGCCTCTCTCAGTTGATGTCCTGGCCGTAAGCCACATCAGAGTCAAACGCCATTATGTGAATATAAAAGAACCGTAAGTAAAAAAAAAGACTTGATTTGAAACGAATCAAAATATAAAATCTCCAACCGAAAAATATAATACAGCGAATACAAAAAAATATTTGTAAAGTATAAAGTAAGATTTAAATAAATTAATGAGAATTTTTTTTCCCAAAAATTAGATAATAATAATCCAAATTATATCTGACCCAAAAATATTTTTGAATACATACAAGCATATTAGGGTTGTCACGATACCAAATTTATGACTTTGATACTATATCTGCCAAAATATACATAATATACATTTAAATATAAATTTACTTACGATACGATACCATAAGTACGATACTGGATTATTTATCTATGATAGTAATAAATAAAACATCTGTAAGGTAGATATTAATGAAAACAACATGGTAAAATCATAGCATTGATTATACATGGCTATATAGGCCTATTGTCTGTAAAGCTACGTGGGTTTGGTACATTAAAGATGGACGCAATTTCTCCCCTTTATCGAAAAACTACTATGAAAATTGCATCGAGTGTGTATTATTTGGTACAATTGTGTGTTAATTCTGACCTCATGATCACATAGACCTACATGAGTGAAATTGTAGGTTATTTTGCATCTATATATTTTTGCTGGACTATTCAGTAACGTATTTGCTGTCTTGCTTTGTCTTGCATTGCACTTGCTTGATCCTTAGTAAAGTTGTTGTCAAGAAAACACAGCTACAGGCTGCCATCTCTCACGGTTTCCCCGTGTGACACATGCTTTTGCGTGTTTTCACCGAACACTGAGTGTGCTCCGATTGCGTGATTTTTTTAATGAAGTACCGGTACTAAAAATATTCAAAATCGTTTTCAACGTAAAGGGTATATACATTAATGCATGGCATATAGACCTTTTTCAATGTTCAATATCAAAACAGTTCACATTTGTTTTTCAAAAGGTCAAAACTTTTGACCTGGATTTGGCTCCATTTTAGTGGGGCATTGGTATTCCGGAACCTACACACTCCCATGCATAGTATAACAACCACTCTGCCATCGCATGTAAATGATAAATGGACTGTACTTGTCTGAACCCTAAACCTAATTCACACACCTTTTTGTGTGTGTGTGTGTGTGTGTGTTAAAGGGGCCCTATCTCGGGCAGCAAAAGCTAGTATTGCCCTAACCCAAGCATGGGAAATTTGACGCTGTTTCCAGTTGTTTCTTTTTTTTTTAAACTAAAGTAATGTTAATTCATACATGTCAACAAATCTACATGTCAAATATCATGAATATATATATAAAGATTTGCATGTCTAATTACTATAGGAAAGTTACTTTGATAACGGAAAGTATTAAGAACAATCGTGCAATGCAGATCCATGATGAAAGAGCTTTTATTGCACTAATTGAAGGGGTTGAAGTGGTATGTCTTATTGCGAAAGGCCAAAATTGGGGTCCCGGATATGTTGATTCTCTAACCAATGTTTAATCTCCGAAAAAACAATGTTTACAATGACAACCAGTTTAGGGCACTACTAGCGCACTGCGAATTCACCGGCGTTAGCGTCCTCTTAATGACACTGGTGAAGACAATTTTAACTTTCATAATTAGAACCTTATTGGTCTCGAAAGGTAAGGAGCTAACGCTTACTGTAACACTGTTAAATCACCTGGATACATTGCACAAACAAGATTTTTATCAATAGTTTAACTGCCCGTGTTAGGGCACCCTGACGTTAGAAATCCCCATGTCGGACCACACGTCTCTAAGCCCACTTAGTCCCTGAGGGACTTCTCCTGCCATCAAACACAGAGAATCCTCCTCTCCCCCCCCCCACGTGGGAAAGGGTTTGCTGCATTGCTGTACAGTACGTCTCTGCTTTGCTTTTTACTATCTATCTAATCCCTCTCGTGAATGATTCATTTGAAGGGTGAGACGGGGTGAACACAATATGGCTGACACAGTCATCTGCCCATGACCTCTGCTGTATATCTCTCTCCACCTGCTTTGTCTCTACCTTCTCTCTCCTTTTCTTTCCCTCCATCTTACCTTATCCTCCTTCTTTCTGCTTACCCCTCCAGCTCCATTGTCAGCACGCATTGGTTAGTGTTGCTGTGGTTCATGAATTCATTGTAGCTCCTTCAACTCAACTTGGGAAGCTGAGGGGTGCTTCTTTGTGGGGGTTTACATGCATAATAAGAGGGCTGAAGAAAGTATTAATGGTTTACACACTTTACCTATGTAATAAACCTAAACTATTGTTTTCTGTTTGAGAGTAAATAATCTGCTACAATGTCATTTTGAGTATGAAGCTAATGTGCTAGATAGATTCACACAACTGTTAACTATTAACAGTCAAACAAAGGAGCTAATGTTAGCCTGGTTCTGTAAAGAGGCCGTGTTGGGCAGTAACAAGTTATTTCCTTTTTTTTGTAAAAGTATTGCCAGTAAGCAACGCCACGGCAGTGAATAACCCCAGTAGGTAAACCCGACTCGTTGTGTGTCTGAGTAGCAGTAGCACGTGGTAGCTTGGTGCTAACATGTTTGACTAGTCTAGGTGATCGGCCTTTGTATTATTAGCAGGCTAGCTAGCCACTGGTTAGCTTACACAAGTCACTTGAGCTTTGTTCAGAGTGCAGTCACTGCAGCTAAGCTAGCTACTGATGCTAGGCCGTACCTCCACCCACAATGACTCATTTAAAATATCTACATTTGTTAAATTAACGGATAGTCCATCTAATTGCTAACATTCCTACTTTTGAAGGCTGGGGAGATCGTGGCTGGCGTCGTGGGCAATCTCCCGTCTGGCTCCTGCTGCTCTATTCTTTATTCATGAGAAATGTGATTGATATCCACCTTATTGTCTCACACCATTAAATCTCTCCCCTCTTGTTCCTCTAGATGCAGATTCTTGACAAGTTCCCAATTGAGGGAGGGCAGAAAGACCCCAAGAAGAGGATCATCCCATTTCTGCCAGGTAATAGCCTGCTCCTGTTCTCCAGTTATCCAAACAGGCTCCCATATTAATAATGTATGGCTGGCACTTGTGGGGGGTCAATATGAGCTGGTTACTGATGCCGGCCTGCGTTGCATGTGTGTGTCTGTGTGTGTGCGACACTGCTGACTAGGCCCTCTCTGTGACTTTCAAATCTCAGCCGTGTTGGCACGGTGGTATGTCCATGATTTTCATTCTTTTGTTTTAAGGACACGTAGTATTGTGCGTGTGTTTCTGGGGTTATGGATGCATTTGATTAGCTTGATACAGTGTGTGTCCTCCTAGTCCTCTAGTCATGCCCCACATGTTTGTCTCCCTCCTGCTGGAAGTCGTCGGCTGACATTCAGGCTCATGGCGACCTGCCGCGTGGCAGTGAACGATGAGGGTTTGTGGTGGTTCATGCTCTTCAGGCTGCGTGGGCATCTGCGGCCTCCCGTGTGTTCATGCAGATTTCTGTCCATTCATCTGGGGGTGACATGCTCCTTTCTGTTATCTGTTTATTTTAGTAAACACTGTGTTTGAGCCAACACATGGTCCGAGCATCTCCTGCAAATGCTCTCACTCCCTCCTTCTGTCTCTGTGTCTCTCTGTCTCTGTCCGTCTCAAAAGGTAACATCTGGTCATGCTATTCTGAAATGGTCTATTCTAGTTCTTAAATGGTGTTAATTTTAAATGTAGATTTTTAAACCAAATAATCCTGTAACTGATATTTGGATTTGACTTTTCAAAAAACGTTTCAAAACAAATCTTTGATTTTTGTGAGGCATTATTGTCTATTAGGAGTCATGTCCGGCTTCTCTGTTTTAAAAGCAGGTTTTTAGAAGTTATGATGACTCTATGCTCAATTGAGCAGGATAAGAATTTTCAATTGTGACGGACGTGAAGGATCCCCAGCGAACATTCCTGACATCTATTGCTCGGTTGGGGTACTACTTCAAACAGGATCAACTCCACAACTGGGACAAGATGCATGTTGTTATTTATTCAACTCTCTTTGTTGGCTGTTTTCTCCTCTTCCTCCACCCATCACACTGGTCTTTTCAAAACTTTCCTCCCCCCAACTCATTCTGAATTCCTTTTTTTTTTCTCCTCCAGGAAAAATCCTGTTTCGGAGGAGTCATGTGCGAGACGTGGCCATGAAGCGGCTGCGTTTCATTGACGACTACTGCAGGGTAAAGAGATCTTACTACAAACATCTTTCATTTCCCCATCTGACTCTGGGGAATCCCTTCCGCCCCTCACTCCGTCTGTGAGGGGGTCCAAGGTCGTTTCACATACATGGCACACTTGAGACTTCGGCCACAGTAGTAAATGTGGAAAAGTTCCCTCGAAGAGAAGAGCTGTATATCTGAGCTATTCTGAGCCATCTCATGTGTGGCGAGCTCTGACACTGGACTTGGTGTGGAAATTATGGGAATTTTCCCTTCTATGGTTAAAGGGTTTGTGTGGTGGTGGGGTGTGATTAGCTCAGCTGCGGGGCGGGGAGGAGAGCTGGGAGGAGGGGTGCAGGGAACGGTGCCGGCAGGTGATGAGCACAGCTGGGATGTATCAACTAATTGTCCCCTGTGCTTAAAACCAGTAAACAGATCTGGAAAGAAAAAGCCGGGAACTCTGGAGCACGCACGAGCAACCGACGAGTGAACGGCGAGCAAACGACGAGTGAACGAGGAGTGTGCGAGGAGTGTGCAACCTCGAGCACTGCGAGCAAAATAAAGAAACTTATATTCAAGCTGCCAGTGTCCGCGTGTTACTCCGCACTCTGCTACAGTGGCGCCCAACTAGCGGATGGAACCCAGCGATCACCACGCGGAGGGGATGGCGCAGCCGGCGGTCGCGCTCGGGCGGATGCTGGGCGAAATCGCCGCGATGCAGCGGGAGCAGGCGGAGGCCAACCGGCACTTTATGGGGGCGCTCCAGGCCCAGGCGGACCGGCAGACCCAGGTGCTGGAGCAGTTGGCGACCCGGCCAGGTGCGGCGCCGCCGGCGGCGGCTCCCTCGGCCTACGCGGGGGTGGTGCTGCACAGAATGACGCCGGCAGACGAGGTGCAGTCCTACCTCGAAATGTTCGAGGCGATGGCGGGGGCGTGCGGGTGGCCGGCGGACGAGTGGGCGATCCGCCTACTGCCACTACTGTCCGGGGAGGCGCAGACGGCGGCGCTTGGTCTGCCACCGGGGGCGCGGCACGACTACGACGGGGTGAAGAGGGCCATCGTTGACCGGCTGGGGCTCTCCCCCGAGGACCACCGGAGGCGCTTCCGGGAGGCGAAGCTGGGGCCAGGGGACCGCCCGTTTGCCTTCGCCCAGCAGCTCAAGGACGCGGCCAACAGGTGGCTGCAGCCGGAGGGCGCGGGCGGAGCACCGGCGGTGGTGGAGAAGGTGGTGGTAGAGCAATTCCTGCAGGGCCTGCCGCCACGGACCTCGTCGTGGGTCCGCTACCACCGCCCGGCGACGCTGGAGGCGGCTGTCACCCTAGCAGAGGACCACCTGGCGGCTCACCCCGGCGGACGGGGCGACGGCGGACGCCCGGCCGCGTCACCACCCCCAGTCCCCACGCCGCGAAGGAGGACCCAGCAGCCGGCCGCGGCGTGGCCCCTGCCGACGCCGCGATCACCAGCCCGGACCAGGGGGGGCGACCGTGGGGAACCGACCGGACCCGGCACTCTTCCCGACCCACCGAGAGCGCCTCAACCGCCAGGGCAGGAGTGTTGGAGGTGCGGGCAGCCCGGGCACTACCGGCGGGAGTGCCCCCTGATGGAGGTGGGCCAGACGGTGAGGGTTGCCGGACCTCCAACACCCTCCCCCGGCCCGGGAGCGACGTACTGCGTTCCGGTAAGGATCCAGGGGGGTACATACCAGGCGATGGTGGATTCGGGCTGCACGCAGTCCATGATCCACCAGAGGCTGGTTCGACCCGGGGCATTGGTGGAGGCATCGCGGGTATGTATTAAGTGTGTGCATGGGGATATTCACGACTACCCAGTGGTACCGGTAGAGATTAGGTGTGGGGGTAAAAAGCATAAGATTAAGGTTGCGGTTAGCTCCCGCCTTACGCACCCCCTAATCTTGGGGACAGACTGGGCAGGGTTTCATAAGTTAGCGGGGCAGTGCGCGGGGGTGCGGTCACGAGCAGCAGGGACATGCGGGATGTGTGCGGTGCTCAGTGGTGACGCGAGGTTATCCGACACTGCAGACAGGGACGGGGAACCAACGGAGCCTCCCACGGAGACCCCGCGGGCTCCCGAATTACGCTCCATGGAAGATTTTCCACTGGAACAGTCTCGTGATGATACTCTACGCTCGGCCTTCGACCAGGTGATACGTATTGATGGTCACATGGTGCGCCCTGACACCGCATTATCATACCCGCACTTTTCATTGATCAGGGACAGGTTATACAGAGTGAGTCGTGACACTCGTACAGGTCAGGAGAACACCCAGTTGGTAATACCAAAAAGCCGTCGGGAAATAATTTTCCAGGCGGCTCACTATAACCCGATGGCGGGCCACATGGGTAGTGACAAAACTATGGACCGGATAAGGGCCCGCTTTTACTGGCCAGGCATTTGGGCGGATGTGCGCCGATGGTGCGCGTCCTGCCCGCAGTGTCAGCTAGTGAACCAGCCGGCCATTCCGAGAGCGCCGCTGCGACCGCTCCCGTTGGTGGAGGTGCCGTTCGAGCGCTTAGGGATGGACCTTATCGGGCCGTTTCACCGGAGTGCACGGGGATATCGCTTTGTGCTAGTTCTGGTGGATTACGCAACGCGATATCCCGAGGCAGTGCCGTTGCGCAACATCTCCGCGAGGAGTGTTGCGCAGGCACTGTTTCAGGTCATCTCCCGCGTTGGAATCCCGAAAGAGATTCTAACGGACCAGGGCACCTCGTTCATGTCACGTACACTGCGGGAACTTTACGAATTACTGGGAGTTAAGTCTGTTCGGACCAGCGTCTATCACCCCCAGACCGACGGGCTGGTGGAGCGGCTGAACAAAACCTTAAAATCCATGATTCGTAAGTTCATTCACGACGATGAACGTCATTGGGATAAATGGCTTGATCCTCTGTTGTTTGCAGTGCGGGAGGTGCCTCAGGCCTCCACGGGATTTTCTCCCTTTGAGCTGCTGTTTGGCAGGAAACCCCGGGGGGTGCTCGACCTGCTTAAAGAACACTGGGAGGAGGGTCCGAGCACCAGTAAGAACGAGATTCAATACGTCCTGGACCTGCAAGCCAAACTCCACACACTGGGTGAGTTGTCACGTGAGAATTTGCTCGAGGCCCAGGAGCGTCAACAACGGCTGTACAACAGAGGAGCAAAGCTGAGACAATTTACACCGGGAGAAAAAGTTCTTGTATTGCTTCCTTCCTCCAGCTCAAAACTCCTCGCCAGGTGGCAAGGGCCCTTCGAGGTCACACGGCGGGTGGGGGACGTCGACTATGAGGTGGTGCGATCTGACAGGGGCGGAGCTACACAGATCTACCACCTCAACCTCCTCAAACAATGGAGAGAGGCGGAGTCCGTTTCGCTGGTGTCCGCAGTAGCTGAGAGAGAGGAGCTGGGGCCCGAGGTTTCTAAGTCCACCGATCCGACCCGGCTCCACTTCGAGGCCCATCTCTCTGCGGCCCAGAAAACGGACTTAGCCCAGTTGCAAAGTCAGTTTAATGATGTGTTCTCTCTCCTGCCAGGTCGCACGGACCTCATAGCGCACCACATTGAGACGTCCCCGGGCGTGACAGTGCGAACACGGCCCTACCGGTTGCCTGAACACAAGAGAAAAGTGGTTCAGCGGGAATTAGCGGCAATGCTGGAGATGGGGGTAATAGAGGAGTCCAACAGCGCCTGGTGCAGCCCCATCGTCTTGGTCGCTAAGAAGGATGGGTCTGTGCGGTTCTGTGTGGACTATCGCAGGGTGAATGACGTGTCACGTTTCGATGCCTACCCGATGCCCCGGGTCGACGAACTCCTGGACCGACTGGGCACCGCACGTTTTTTTACGACACTGGATTTAACCAAGGGCTACTGGCAGATTCCCTTGTCACCAGAGTCCAAGGAAAAGACGGCCTTCTCCACTCCGTTTGGGTTATACCAATTCGCCATGCTTCCCTTTGGGTTGTTCGGGGCCCCGGCCACCTTCCAACGCCTCATGGACCGGGTGCTTCGCCCGCATGCTGCATATGCTGCCGCCTACCTGGATGATGTGATCATCCACAGCACCACCTGGGCGGAGCATGTGCGGCAGGTGGGCGCGGTGCTGGAATCCCTGAGGCAGGCCGGGCTCACCGCCAACCCGGGGAAGTGTGCAGTTGGGCGGAGGGAGGTACGGTATCTGGGGTACCACTTGGGGGGCGGGCAGGTGCGCCCTCAGGTAGACAAGACCGCGGCTATTGCGGCCTGCCCGCGTCCTAAGACAAAAAAAGAGGTGAGGCAGTTCCTGGGGCTGGCCGGGTACTACAGGAGGTTCATCCCGGGCTTTGCGGAACTGACCAGCCCCTTGACTGACCTGACCCGGAAAGGTGCCCCAGATCCGGTCCAGTGGACCGAGCGGTGCCAGTGGGCGGTTGAGGGGGTAAAACAAGCTCTCTGCGGGGAACCTCTCCTCCATACACCTGACTTTTCTCTCCCTTTTGTCTTGCAGACTGATGCGTCGAGCAGAGGGCTGGGGGCCGTTTTGTCCCAGCAGGTGCAGGGGGTGGACCGCCCAGTCCTCTACATCAGCCGGAAGTTATCGGAGAGAGAGGCCAGGTACAGCACCGTAGAGAAGGAGTGCCTGGCCATCCGGTGGGCGGTCGACTCCCTGCGGTACTACCTCCTGGGACGCTCATTCACCCTCTGCTCGGATCACGCCCCGCTGCAGTGGCTCCACCGCATGAAGGATACCAACGCCCGGATCACTCGGTGGTATCTAGCTTTACAGCCTTTTAACTTCAAGGTGATCCATAGGCCCGGGACGCGGATGGTCGTGGCCGACTTCCTCTCCCGCCCTCCAGAGAAGGAGGAGGAGGAGGGGGGGGGGGGGGGGAGTTGGTTCGGCCGGACGGCTCCCCGGCCTAAGTCGGGCGGTGGGGGTATGTGGTGGTGGGGTGTGATTAGCTCAGCTGCGGGGCGGGGAGGAGAGCTGGGAGGAGGGGTGCAGGGAACGGTGCCGGCAGGTGATGAGCACAGCTGGGATGTATCAACTAATTGTCCCCTGTGCTTAAAACCAGTAAACAGATCTGGAAAGAAAAAGCCGGGAACTCTGGAGCACGCACGAGCAACCGACGAGTGAACGGCGAGCAAACGACGAGTGAACGAGGAGTGTGCAACCTCGAGCACTGCGAGCAAAATAAAGAAACTTATATTCAAGCTGCCAGTGTCCGCGTGTTACTCCGCACTCTGCTACAGTTTGTTAATATTCATGGGTGCCACGATCAGAGAAGAAGAAGGCTGACCTAGTTTTTAACCAAACGTCTCGCTACACGAAACAGACAAAAGCTCTTCCATTTGTTCAGGAGCCGTGGTTCCACTTGTCTTTCTCAGTGTAGCTGTCCATTCTGTACACTCCGAGATCGGATGTCGCTCACATTGGGATCCGATCAGCCGCTCGCTGAGGTGCTGGCTCACATCGGTGAGGTGTGGACAGCTGGGGACAAATGATCCGATGTAGTTCTCGACCCCGATGGCACAGAGCCACACTAGCAGCAGGGAGAGGCAGCAAAACATCTCATTTGAGTGTGTCTGCACACATTAGGGAACAGTATGGCTTGCCTGCTTTAGGAAGGGTCATAGCCACGGGACCCACTCAGTATCGGCCTACAAGAAAAGTTTGTGAAGTTGGCGTGTCAGGTAAAAAAGTAAAGAAAAGAACAATCAGCCGGTCTTTAATTCCCGTTGTTTCTCTCCTTAGGCGCTGGTGAGACTCCCCCCTCAGATCTCTCAGAGTGAGGAGGTGCTGCGCTTCTTTGAGACAAAGGCCGAGGACGTCAACCCCCCAGTGGAGTAAGTGTCACGTAGTGTACACAGAGAAACAGCAAGCACACCCTCACATGCCGTCTTTACTGTCCTGCTGCAGTTTCACTGATGATGGCAACTTCTGCCTGTCACTCCAAAAATATGCCTCTGAAATGGGTTTTGACATCTTCTTTTGGAGAAAGAGAAGAATATTACAGCTGTCGTCATCGGGTGGATGTGTAGCAATCAAAGCAAAATAATAACTAACTTAGGTTCTCCCAAAATAATGTAAAGTAGAATTTATGAGTGTTTATGATATTCACCCGACTATGAGGTTTTGCTACCACTTGGCCTGGTGTGGTGTGACCGTTAGCTTCAATGGTTGCCCTGAGCTGATATGAATACACTTTGCCATGTGCCATGTCGTCCTGCGTGATGGATGGAGCTGTCCTGAATACTTTCAAACTCCATTCATTCGGTTGACCTTTCCATGGTTGAGTTTGAACCCGTTGTTTCTGCGTGACATGTTTCTTCAGTTGCTCCAAAGTCAATTTATTGTTAATGACACTTAGTGCAATAATAATTATCTTCAATCCATGTATTTTGGCGTTTAACGTTGTCACTGTGGTCCACAAATAGTTTGCTCCCCTGCATTTTTGATTGACCGAAGCACTGTTCAATGAGAACATGAGAACAAAAGTACAAGTGGCCTAATTATTGTTCACACAATGTATAAACGGGGCACCATAAAGCAGCCCTACTCCAAAATACAGTATGATTGTGCAATGGAGAAGCTCATCAGCTCTCTGTCTATTCCCAAATCATCTCTCTCTCTCCAAGTCCATTAAAACCTGCAGCCGAGTGAAGGAGGCAGGAGATTGCTCCTTTGGGGGGGTGTAATGAGAGAACACACTCTCCTCTCCAGACCGCCACGGTCCGTATGGCACGTTTGCACTTGTGCTCCTGTTGGCACTGGGCGCTGTGAGTTCTTTGTGTGCTTGAATTTGTCTGCTGACAGTGTGTGAGCAAAGAAGTCGGGCAGGATTCACTGTTTTTCTCTGCACAGAATCACAAGGGCGTCTCTCTGCTCTCATTCGTTGCCTCATAAATTCAAGTGACACAACAGCTGAAGGTTACAAATGTTTCTGATGCCCCCGGTGTCTCTCCTCTCCTGTCCTCCCGACCTGCATCTCGTCCAGTCCCTCTTACCTCCTTTCCTACTACATTCAGATTTCACTCAGAAAACATAATTCAAATAGTAGATGAAATTGTCCAGCATGCTCCACTGATAATATTTTGCTCATATTTTGGGGAGTTTTTCCTGTGCCGATGTGAGGGTTTCGGGACAGAGGATGTTGCATGTGTACAGACTGTAAAGCCCTCTGAGGCAAATTTGTAATTTGCGATTTTGGGCTATACAAAATAAAATAAAATGAATTGAATTGAATTGAATATGTCTGTATCAGAAAGTACACTTTTGAATGCAGTACTTTCACTGTGCCGTCATTAACAGCAGAGCCCTGAAGCCCCGCCCCCCTCCCCCCTCACGGTGCTCTGTGCTGATTTATGGCTCCGTGGGTCCCCAGAAACACACCCACCAGGTGTGAAGTAGATGAGCTTCATTCACTTTGTGTATTTCTATCTGTCACACTGGGGTGTCTATAGACGGTTTACTTCAGGTGGGATAACATCAACCTTCGTGTTGTTGAATGTCTACATAGACTGTATTAAGAAGCAGGCGTCTCCTCAGTTTGTGGACCGGCAGTTACGTTGCCATTGTGTTGTTCTGTACAACCAAAGAACAGAGGGGACATGTTGGTGTCCTCACACGGTGCATTGAGAATTTGAGTCATTTCCTCATAGATGGACAGTGACAACCGGGGGGAGACACGCCCAGTGAGTGGAGGGTAGAGAATGCAGCTTTAACACAGAAGTTCAACTTTGGGCGACTTGATAGCGCTTCCTTCAGTTAGTTAGAATGATAAAACTCCCAATGATGGAAAAACGCTGGTGGAACAAAGCGGCTTCCGTTCACATATCGGTTTGCAGACCTTCTCAAAATGGGGGTGTCTTGATTAACGACCCCGCCCACCTGTGATGGGAGGTTCTCAGCTACTGTTCTCCAGTTAGCTTCAGATGGATCCCTGCAGGCCTACTCTGTTGCACTAAAAGGAGCCCACCTTAGAGGTCTCCACTCGGCTCAAAGCTATTTCCTACCCATAATGCATGTGTTAAATGAAAATGAACCACAGGGGAGTATCTTCATCACCCATTGATTAAAGGTGGGGATTGAAGTGTGTGTGTGTGTGTGTGTATAGTGTGTGGGGTTATTTCATGTGGGAGTACACATGTGTGTCCTGAAGACACAGGAAGACTAATATTCATCATGGTCTGAATATGTGTCCTGTTAGGGTTTGTGTCCTTCGTTCTCCCTTACTTATTTCTCTTCTCTTCCCTTTGTTGTACCCCCCCGTCATTTGTCCATCCCACTCCGTCTGCTGTGGTGGAGACAGGGTCACTCAGCCTTAATGGATAAGCTGCTGCACTCCCTGTACTATTACGATCAATAGCACGAGCAGCACGGCTAGTGGTGAAACACTTTCAGTGTGTTGGAGTTGATAGGAGGGGTCAGCCCAACGTGTGGTGTGTGTGTGTGTGTCCATGTATGTGCTCTCAGGCATGAGCATGTATCGATCCGTCTGAAACTGAGCAGTTGTACACAATTATATGTTTAAAAAATCGTTGTTTTTGCAGCCAAACAGAGAGGGCAGCTGGAGCCAGGGGCTCTGTGTGCGCAGCAGCTTTAGGTCCTTTCCCATCATCCTACACGGATGCACTCACCCACCCGATGGTGTCTGACTCACTGCTGCACTCAGCCTCACTCACTCACTCACTCACTCACTCACACAGGGTGTTGTCAGGGCTTGCTACAGTAATAGCTTTAACTCTGCATGGGTGTGATGAATGGAGCGAGGCAAGGACAACTACCACGGCGAGGAAAAGTGTCCTCCTCGTCACTTCAAGATGGTGAGAGGGTCTCTGAGCAGCTCACGTCTTCTCTAGTGAGCTTCTTGAGCTTTGTAAGACTGGATGGAAGCGTGTGTTGTTCAGTGAGTTGAGTTGCTCTGTGACTAGAGCCGGCACCTCTCCTTCTCTTTGTGAGGTCTGATTAAAACGAGCGGCCACATGCCCGTCAATGTTTCACATCGATCCCATCAATCTGTGGAGTTGAGTACTGCTGTATCGGCACAGCCTCTCCCACTTTTCTGATGTTTTTGTTGGCATTTGATGCCTTGAAAAAAACTAGACAAAATCTGTCGAGCTCTGTGAGAAGGAAGGCGGAGCTTCATTAGCTCTGATTCTACTCCCTGTCAACTCTCCACTTGGTGGCGTGCTTCACAATAGGAGAGTGTCCTCTGCGCTGCTCTGCATCCAGCACATCCCCTGCTCACAAGCCTCCCTACGGCTTCGCTTTGGCTATACATTTTCCCAGTGTCTCTTAATGTCCATTTTGACCCCCCCTCCCCACTATTCCTATCTCATATCTTTTTCTACTGGAGAGAATCGCTCATGACGCTACACTCCCCTTCCCCTTTTTGTATTTTTCTGCACGTTTCCCACCATTTTCTATTTCTATCGAGTCACTTAGCATGAATGTGTGCTGTGATTTGTATCATTTGTCTGGGCCTTGCTATAGCAATCATACAACTATCAGCCTGAACGACATGATCTGTCCTCTGCAGAGCATAACCGGGACAAATGCCTCTATTAATATGCACACACTGTATTTCAGCCATGAGGACAATATTTGCCTCCCATGGGCTACCGTAGTATGAGGCCCGGCTGACGTTATTATCATTCATCAAGCCCCTCACAACCTTCCCCGTGAATAACAATAGGCATCGACCTTGGCTCGTGTCTCGAGGAGAGAGATGCTGCAAGATTATCAGATTATGACTGGGTTCAGCCATCAACCCCTGTGATTGGTCCAACTCTGGGCCTAAGTAGGGTTGTCCCTGGTGACAGAGTGAAGACAGATCTGGGTGTTTTTCAGACATAATTAGGAATAAGTGTGTGATTGAGAGGGGTAATAGGGGTGTCCCACTCAGTCACCGTTGTAGACAGGAAGTGCAGGGGTTGAAGCGATTATTTAATCAGAATAAGGCATTTTATTTTAGGTGTTCACCACGGCTAAAAACCTCGAGCCTTAAGGACCAACATAATGCCAGTGAGGATGCTCCTGTGTTCCGTAGATACCAATAAGCTGTTGCATGTCCAAAATGTACCAAAATCTGTGGGCCCTCCGGAAGAATCCCATGCAAGTGGGAAGGAGATTGGATGAACAGTCCAGGAGCTATGACAAGGACGCACGCACACACAAATGCATACACACATACAGATGAATTGCTTTATAGTTGTACACACACACACACACACACACACACACACACACACACTCAATCATGTACAGTTGACATCCCTCTTAGTTGGATGACCACCGAGCTGACCCCCCTGACCGCCTCTTCCATCTGCCTGCTGTGAAACTGAAGTAGGTTGATAGAAGCGAAGCTCCACAGAGCTGGTGAATGCACAGTGACAAAATGTCAGTGTGACCAGTGTTTGAATGCCCTCAATGGACCCACCTGTCAGTGTTGGAATCGTGAAGGACTTTTCTTTACACCAACACTCACCAACCTTTCTGAAACTCTGAGCTACTTTAACCATAATGAAGAGTACGGTGGCTACTTGTTTTATACAAACTTCCTTGAAGAAAACAAGTTGCACAGATCACCTTTTAATAATAATAAGATAATAAAAAGAATAGAAACGGCGGGTGAAATAAGTATTGAACACGTCACCATTTTTCTCAGTAAATATATTTCCAAAGGAGCTATTGACATGACATTTTCACCAGATGTTGGTGACAACCCAAGTAATACATACATACAAAGAAACCAAAACAAAGAAGTCATAGAAGAGGCCCACGGAACCTTCAAGATTTGAAGACTTTGTGTGGAAGAATGAGCCAAAATCCCACCAGAGCAATGCATGCGACTAGTTTCTCCAGACAGGAGGCATCTTGAAGCTGTCAACAAAGGCTTTTGTATTGAAGTATTGAATAAATATCAGTAAGCGTGTTCAATACTTTTTCCCTGCATCATTTTACATTATTACACATAACTTTATTTTTGAACTTTTTGGTTTACTTGTATGTATGTATTACCTGGGTTGTCACCAACATCTGGTGAAAAGTTCATGTCAAAAGCTCATGCTTATTTCACCCGCTGTATGTGAATATATGTAAATGTTAATTGTTCCTCACAGTAATGATTTAGGAAAGTAGGAAACACTGATGCATAAACAATGAACAATGTTTGCATAAACATGCAACATGTATTTCTTTTAATCTGTTTCAACATTTGAAAGGTATCTCATATCTTTTATACATAAATTATTACAAATAATCAAATCTTTCTTTCCCTCCATACATCAACTGTATGGAGGTAAAGTGCAGTACTTTTTTCTCTGTAAATGCACGGAGAACATGTTTATTTTAGATTTTAATGCCTTGACAGCACTGACTCACGTCAGCAACAGATTTACCTTTGACTCGCAGCTCAGTACAAATGGTTCAGTTTTCCAGGGATGTCTGCTAAAAATGCAAGGTCAACCATCTACTCAGTGTCCTGAAGCATCTTCCCCTCTGCACTGCAAGAACTCTATGATTTTGCCCAAAAGTGACAAAGAAATGCAGCACTGTCCGTCCCCTGAGAGCCATTAGATTTGTGTGTGTGGTAACAGGTCACCAGTGTTGGGAAAGTTCACTTTCTACATGAACTAGTTCAAAGTTCAGTTCACAAATTTTAAAATGAACCAGTTTAGTTCAAACTTCAAAATATTTGAACTAAGTTCACAGTTCCAACTAGTTCAGTTCTTTTTTCCATATGTTGCTGCAAGCTATTATTTTTCAAAATTATTGCCACAGCCCATATAGAACCACAGCAATTATTTCATCAGTTTTAACACTGAAGCTATGCATCAGATTTAATCTTAATATCCAATTTTGAATCCTTATCCAACCAGGGTTTACATTAGCATTGAGGGCACAGCATTTCCCCTTTGTTGCTTAAATGTTGCTGTCCATTCACTCCACACTAGCAGCAGCTGCAGCGTTCACCCCTACGGTACATTCTCAAACACATGCTGCTTGAATGGGCTTTTTTAAATAAGGAATAAAAACACAACAGTTATCATTAAGGTGCAAATGTTTTCAAAGAAAGCTCAGATTCCTCCCATCCTCACCGACCTTGTCAGTAACTTCATAAAACTCTTTTAAATTATTATATGCCGCTTCTTTGCTACACGAAGCTGTCGCCTCCATGCATTTCTTTTTTTTTGATGACGCATGCGGCGGTGCGACACTGGTGGCTGGTGTTGTCAGATTGGGTGTTTTTTCCGCTACTTATTAAGCCGTGTTTATGGTGTGTTTTCTATAGAAATCTGGCACCCCATTGAACGATGTTAACCTGAAAGAACGTGCCGTTCACAGACAGCAGAATGAACGAGTTCACAGTAACGTTCATCGGGCATTAATACAGTACGTTCAGTTCACGTTCGCCCAAAATATGAACGAGTTCATGAACTATCGTTCAATGAACGTGTTCAGGCACAACACTGCAGGTCACCATATTCAGCTGGCAGCTCCTCCAATAGCACCTTGAAAATCTTGTGTTTTTAGAGTCTTTAGAGCGGATGCGTACATAATCTCATGGTGGAAGCCGGTTACTTTTGCACATAGCGCCTCGTCTTTGAACGCAGTGTTGACAACTATTATCATTGCTTCTTTCATGACCTCACCGTCCGAAAGGGCTTTTTTGCTCTTTATTAAAAAATGTGCAGCTCTAAAGGAAGCTACAGTTGTCTCTGTCCGCCACGCGCTGCCAGACGAGTAGTTAGCATGAAAGCTAACATGATGGTTAGCATTGTATCTTTGTTGACACGTACTGAAGTGATTCTCCACATTGTGCCGCTTTGCAGTTGACCCACATATGAGACACACACGTTTGTCATCACTGTGTGAATAGTAGGTTTTCCTTTGCTTTTCCGCCATGTTTTTAGGGTTCGTTGTACACACAATATTGTAAGTTCTCACAATAATGCTAACTGGATAGAGTCTGCACCCTTTGTTTCTGTATTGAATCCTCTTCCTCCTCCTCCCTCCCTCTCCCTATGTCCTCCCTCCCCAACCCTTTGCCCTAATGCTTTGCAGATGTCTCTAAAACTATACTTCTAAAAAACAATGCCCAAAATAGCAAGCTGCACCCCTACTGGCATGTCCTGATGTAAAGTGGATGTGGCTATGCTAACAAGCTAAAGATCCCTCTTTGTGCTGTATGTGGCTAATCTCGGTGCTACTGAATTGGCTTTCCTGTTTACTGTAAGCATCTAGCTGAGGAATCAAATTTATAAAAATCAGTATTTGTTTCATGACTCAAATAAAATATAAGGTCGTACTTTTAGCTTCTCATAAAACATTCCCTGGAAAAGCACCGGCATCTTTAATAACACTGAGACGGGAAAACATCCTGGTGTAGGGCTCGCTCTGTCCACAGCATACTTTCCACTGAGACACATCCACACACCCAGCTTAGGGAGCTCTGATGTGTATGACTTATTGAATATTCAATCAGAGGCCTTGTGCCGGGCATGTGTGAGACGGACAAGATGAGGAAAGGGGTCAAGTCCCGCTCTATCCACGTCCCGCATGGGTGACAATGAAGCACACTGTGGTTGCAGCGATGCCGGTGGAGATGTCGGTACAAAAGCGCCATTCTTGGGTCTGCCGCTCACAAAGAGGCGGACACATCACAGGCGGGAAGGGAGTGGAGAGAGAGAGGGGGCTTAGGGACTCACAACAACCCAGGGGACACTTTGGGATCTCTTCATTAGCTTGATTAGCAGCGTCAGCCCCCAGAGCAGCTTCTCATCCCCCTAGGGCAGTCACTGCTGTCACTCTGCCACACCTTTACCAGATGAGAGTGACATCGGTATTTCACAGGGGGCCCCGGGGTTCCTGCAGCTGGGGAGCCAAGGGGTAGTCCTCCTGAAACCAGAGCAGTTTGTTGGTCTGATTCAGTCCACGAGGGGGGGGGGGGGGGGGGGGGGGGGGGGCTCACTGCATCGTCCTTCTCCACTGTTAAAGCTTCAGCACTGCAGCAGGATGACGTGCTGCAGGTCGGATGAAGCCTGTGATCAGCACAAGAGAGAGAGGACGGGGGTTGGGCTTGGGGGGGGTTGTGTGGGGTAGGTGGACAGATTGGCAGGTTTCTGTTTCCATAAATAGCATCTCTCCTTCGCTATCTTGTTGAAACTCAATTTCCACCGTGCCAAGAGTCGTTGCTGATGAGGGAGGAGTCTGAGCTGCTCAGCCCCCGGTCCCCCCTGTTCCCCCTCCCTCCCTGTCCGGTCTGTAGCTGAGCCTTGTGGCTTAATCCCATTAGAATCCATTAAGCAAGGCATCTTTATTTAGACCCCTGATTCTTCCAAATGTGGGGAGGGGTCATCTTCTTGTCTGTCAGGTCAGAGGGAGGGAGAAGATGGTCTGGAGTCACATGACTCATCTGTGTCTGTTGCTGGAAGTACAGGCAGCTGGGCAGAGCCTCCCTCTCTCTCCTTCTCCATCCTTCCCTCCCTCCCTCTCTCTGTCTGTCTCTCTCTCTTTCTCAGCATTTGTTAGTGAGCTAAAGCCAATTGCATGTGTGCTGTTGCTTCAGGAGAGCTTTGTTGCTGACTGCTGTCACTAACTATGTCTCTCCTGTGTTGCTTCTCCCTCAGGGACTATGGCTCCAAGCGGAAGTCGGGTAAGTAACCTGTTGCTTCTCTGTATTTCTCCCTCAACATGTTGCTCCGAACAGAAGCTGGAGATGCGGGGGAGGGGGGGTGATGACGTATGCCTCTTATCCATGTGATGTCAATGTGCGGTGTGTTTACTTGTCCTTGCGTATTATGTGTTTGGGTTGGATTAAAAAAGCTGTGATGCCTGCTCTCCCTCTGGCTGCAGGTCTGATGTGACAGACCAGGGGGGCGAGGCAATAGTGTGTAATTGTGAAGAGAATGCTTTATTCTTTGATGAGGTTCTGGGTGAGGCGTACACACAAACACATGTAGGGCTTGGTGATTTATCAATAATCTATGATCATGGTGATACGATTGGACACATTTTAGATATTGTCGTTTACTAGTTTGATACCAGTATATTATTTGCCTTTACCCATTGTGTGAAAATAGCCACATTACGTATGCTGATCTATCAAAACTCTGTGTGTAAATGTTCTTTAACGGCACCAGTTATCAACAATGGAATATCGTTGCAATGTGTTTTTTTTGTTTTACATTTTTGTTTTGAGTTGAGGTTTTGTCCATATCGCCCCGATCTTATGAACAGATCATAATTCTGTAATGCCAATTTACTTTGTAGGGAAATCTTTAATCTAATGTATTTCTCACCAAAACTACATTTTACAGATGGCGTTTGAACACATCATGAGAATCATCTAATAGCATGAGAATGTTTTCATTTTTACTGAACAGCCTGAAGGCATCATAATGTCACTAAAGGGAACCTCCATTGCTTAGCTCCTAGCAGTGCTGCTAACATTACTAGCTCTCCTCATTGTTTGTTTACAATGTCAATGTGAGGAATAGAATAGAAAAGCATCAATCATGTCCTGATCACTGATTTGAATATTCAAACAATCGCCAGTAGAACTTTATTCAAACAGTGATGGTTCTAGTTAATCTGTGTCATAAATCTGCGAGTCAAGCTGTGGCTGAATAATGAGGGGAGGGGGTCCTTACAGATCATGGTACACAGTGGTGCCACTGGTAGATGTAGTGGAGAGGGTTAGTTTGTGTTTGTACGTATCTGTAGCTCCTTTAAATACAAATACAACCTTCTTCATGAACATTTTTCTGCAGCAATAATGATCAGCCCTGTACATTATGTCCCTGTTGAGGACTGAGAATTAAAGATGGTAGTTGTCTTCTCTGGATCTAATGAGGAATGGCTGCAGGAGTGGCAGTATTTCTCAGAAGGACCCGGAGGAGAAGTCTGGTCACTGTGGAACAGATGGGATTTTTGAGAGGATGACATGATGCACGTAGCTCTTTGAAAGCTACTGCTAGAGCAGAGGGCTCATCAGAACCACTCCCCACACCGCTCTACAGCAGAGAGCCCGTCAGCACCGCTCCCCACACTGCTCTACAGCAGAGGGCTCATCAGAACCACTCCCCACACCGCTCTACAGCAGAGAGCCCGTCAGCACCGCTCCCCACACTGCTCTACAGCAGAGGGCTCATCAGAACCACTCCCCACACCGCTCTACAGCAGATAGCCTGTCAGCACCGCTCCCCACACCGCTCTGTGTGCCCAAGAATGTAATTTGTCACTGTGTCGGTTCCACCCTCTTCCTGGTAGAAGGATCGATAGCAGTTAGCTTCTGCCTGTGGTTTGACATTGTCACTCTCTGCTGCTGTGCTTTTTCACAAGTGTCCCATCAATACTGTTTAGTGATTGGTTGCCTTTGTCGTGGTGTTAGGGGACAAGGGTTTATCATTGAAGCTCTCACTGTGTGGAGGACATGCAGGGAGAGCCAGCATGAGGTTGGACCTTCAGTTTGGCTTTTTGATCTAATCATACAGTTCGGAATGAGCACATTATGCTGATGGCAGGTGTGTCCTCCACCCAGATGAAACTTAGTGACGTTCATGAAACCATCATCAGACAGGCCCTGAAGATTATGCCAGGCCCCACCATGTCCTCCACCTTTAATACCAGCTTCTTCCCTCAGGCAGAGGCTTCAGAGTCCCGCAGTGCAGGCTCCACCACTTTAAGAACTCCTTTGTCCCCTTATACATTAAAGCCCTAAATGGCAAGCTAGTCGGAGCCTTACCCCTGCAATGCAGATTTTTAATCTAACCTACACACTACAGGTGTGTTGTATGACTGCCCCCCCCCTCCTCCCCATTAACATTAGTTAAGTGTTAGCTCAGCTCAGCTGTCTCAAGTTCAATCAAAAACCTTGATTCATGCAGCTGACCTGTCGTACGAACAACGGCCGTTCTGGGAAAATTTGGCTCCGCCCACTCAGCTCGACATTGTGACGCCTGGCCAGGACTTGCCACAGATTTCTGCCGATTGCCACTGACTTTCCACTGCATGCCGCAGAGTTTCCACAGACTTGCCATTACTTGCCACTGCCACAAGGTAGATCTCACTTCAATAAAGTCTATCTATCCATCAAATAAGAGGTTCCAGTGATAGAGGTCTCTGCTTCTACTTAACCTTGCCCTTCATCTCTCACTTTGCTTTTCATCCTCTGTATTTCACACTCGTTAAAGATCCTAGCAAAAGATCCTCTGATTTCTCCTGGGTTGGTTAGGGTTATTATCATTATCAGTGTTTGGGATTATGACCAAATAACTGCAAAGGTTATGGCATTTCTTCTGAATAGTGATTCATGCCAATTAGCAAATAATGCATAAACGGTGCATGCTTGTGGCTCAAGGCCAATACAGGCTCCATTATTAGTAGCAGAGGTGGGACAAAGTCATTGTTATGCAAGTCACAAGTAAGTCTCAAGTCGTTGCCCTCGAGTCCCGAGTCAAGTCGAGTCAAAGATGAGGCAAGTCCCAAGTCGAGTCAAAAGTCAAAGCCACCAAGTCTCAAGTCGAGTCCAAAGTCTTATCATTTTAGTTTCGAGTCATTTCAAGTCCTCTTATTATAGTGGGGACGGGGAACCCTGGGTGATGGTGCGCTGCCTCACAGACCTAGACTACGAAGGGAAGGGTAATGGTGGATCGACTGTGACTGTGTTATAGTACTGTAACGCTCACCCCAATGCTGCAGCGTAAATAAGGAGGCGATGACTGGCTTGCAACTCCGCTGCATTTATTTATATAAAACAACTCAACTTCGGTCACTGTTGGCCGTCACCACGCCGAACGAACACTTCCGCATACACGGCCCCCCAAAACTCGGGTTGTCTCGCGTAACTACAGCTGGTAACAGAGCACATGCAACATCTGCATAACTGATTAACTAATAACATTAACTCAGCTCATTACAGTACTTTAAAACAGACGTTGACATAATGTTGGCAAGGATTTCCATCGGAGTCTGAATCCGGGTTCAAAAATCAAGATTTTTGTAACCATGAACGAGCTGTCTCGTTGATACGGTCAAATGGACTGCAGTGATTGGTTGTCGTGCAGGCAGCGCTCTCTGCATACAGGTGGCGCACATTTTTTTGACAGATGCAGATAAACAGAGCGGCGCGGCCGTGTGAAAATGTTTTCCCCCAGTTTTCATGGGAAGTAGCAAGTCTTCTCGAGTCAAAAGGCTCGAGTCCAAGTGAAGTCACGAGTCATCGATGTTAAAGTCCAAGTCGAGTTGCAAGTCTTTGTACGTTTTGTCGAGTCGAGTCTCAAGTCATCAAATTCATGACTCGAGTCTGACTCGAGTCCAAGTCACATGACTCGAGTCCACACCTCTGATTAGTAGCACTGATGAATACGTTTGCATGCTAACACAGGAATGGCTGCACTTAGCTTGAGCCCAAATAACTCTTGTAGTCATCTTGTAGCTGTGACTACGGTGTGTAGACATCAGTCTCGGCTAAGATGCCGTACACCAACCGCAGTCGCCAGTCAATATCAGAGCTGACAAATATAGACAAACAACCATTCACTCTTACATTCAGTCTTGCAGTTTACAGTCCCCAATTAGCCTAACCACCAGAGCATGTCTGTGGAGTGAGGTACCTGCAGAGAACCCATGCAGACACGGGCACAACATAAGTCCACAAAGAAAGGCCACTGGGTGGAGTCAAACCCAAGACAAGTACAGTCCTTTTACCGTTTTAGTGTTGAGCTCAAAGGGGCGGTGCCACAAACACTGGTTTCATCTTTACCTGAGAGAAATGAAGCAGCTCGGTGTGTGATGGGGGTGGTGGTGGTGCAGAGGTCAGCATGGAGGGCCCACAGTCAGAGAGTAAATATCAATCAGATGTTGAGCGTGGACTGAGAGTCGCCCGGTGTCTAGTATCACTTTATGTCAGTGAGCGGGGTTTGACCCTGGCTGACCTGGGACCAGCTATGTCCCTCCCTCAGGATCGACCATCCAGCAAAAGCCCCCGAGGCTCTGGAGGGTAGCAGCTTAGGAAGTTAGATATTTATTACAGGAAGTACACAAACCTCTAACTACTCTAAAGGTTAGAGTTTTTCTGAGATTTTCTGATCGTTACATTTTAAAACATTTTCCATGACTTCTTAGTGTTCCATGCAGGGATGAAACAACAAGGCCATATCCTTCATGAACATTATCTATTTGTCTTAACAGTCTCTGTTGGCCTCCACCGACAATGTGTTGTTACAATTCACTGTTCACTGACATAAAGCTCATTTCATCCATCTGATTAGAGAATCGGACTAAGCCCTCCATGCCACCTTCACCACATTGACTAATAGATGTCAGACGTGTTCATATGCTTTGAATGGAGTGAGATGAAGGCTTGTCTGGGATCAGGTGAGGTCAGGAGGGATCCAGCAGATAGTAAATCAACAAAAAGTAGAGGAGTTTTATTCTGGTCATTTTGCAGTTGTCACACACCAGCAGTCTCATAACAAACATATAACTTAGTAAACCTCAGAACCAAGTGAAAGTGACCGTAGAGTTGGTACAGGAGATTCCAAGAAGCAGCTTCCTTTCTATGGAGGACTGACAGTTAAAGCAGAAGGCCGGATAGTTCACGCTGAGGTATATGTGTGTCTCCATGTTTGAGGACGGGATGAGAAGAGGCCCCAACCCATGGGCTCCTTGAGATTTAGCTCCGTCTGCTGCACCGGAGACTTGGGGACCGCTCCCTCTGTCCCTGTCTACTCTGATGCATCGCATTTCATTTCCTGGCTAGGGGGGTGGGGGTTCGAAGGGGGGGGGGGGGGGGGGGGGGGGTGTTTGAGGAATAAACATAAGAGGTGGCTGACGTGACGGCCATCTCAGACATTCCAGGAGATCCCGATAGAGGGAAGGAAAGACTGGAGAACATTATGGAGAGAGGGGGTCACGGAAAGGGGAGAGCCCGCGTCTTCCGGTCTGAAGGAGTCTGGGGTGTCTGTGGTTGAACTGCCCTCAAGACATCCTTCACTGTCCTCAGCATGAAGAGAACCACGCAGCTACACACAGGCCATGGCTTTTTGCATCATCCATGTGTTGTGATGGATTAAGAGGTGTGCTTTGCCATACTGTTGCTTCTGCATGCTGTCCAACTAAATAACCTCTCTGCTTCTCTCCTTCCTTCTCTTGTCTGCAGTATGGATGTACGGCTTTACAGACAGCCCGAGGAAAGAGGCCTCAGGTAGCCTTGTCTGTCTAACATGTTGACTATGCATGAGCCGCTGTGAGAGCCACATGACAGCTGCATTGCTTTCTTTTCAGTCAGCATCTGCTTTGCATGCACTGCCCTAATCCTCCCCCTCATCCCATCACCTCTCTCTCCCTCTGCAGTCCATCCATCCATCTCCACAGGCCTGCTCGGCCGTCAGCAGCTGGGCACAGAGCACGGAGCTTAGGTCTGCATGTAGCTGCGTGTCCCAGACTCAAATGAGGTGTCAAGTCTGGTTCTTTACATTTGTCTGCTCAGTATTGCAATAAACATTCCAGGAAGTGACATTTTCAAACAAATTCAATCACAGATTTTCCCCACATGCTGAGCATTTAACCTGTGTCTAACTGTGAGGGAGGCATTGGAGAAAGACATTCCCTTAAAGATATGTGTCAGTAGAAGAGGAATATCTAAGTATATCGAACCAAAACATTGATACAAATGTGAAGATGTATTACTCAACAATGTGTGGTAGCCCTTACAGCACAAAAAACAGCTTCATTACCTCAGACCAACTGTGATTGCTGCTAATTTTCGGCACAACATGCTCATCATTGTTCCTTTAGGGAGGATGCTGAAGGCTAACATACTACCTCAACCAGGGGGGCAGGAAGGTTCATTCCCTGGTGTTGCCTTCCCTTTTATCAATGAATCTGAAACACGTTTTATTTTTCCAGGCTGCTGAGATGCAATGTTGCTCTGCACTCTGCATTTGGAATGGGAAGGACTCATTATATGAGTTAGACTTCAACTGGTTCTTCTTCTCTGGGATCTTAAGGACCGCGGCATCTAACGCGCTACAATGTATCTGTGCATGTTTGATGACGTAAACCGTCTTTTAATAGCATCACGTGCAGCATCTTCCACATCTCCTCTGCCAAGATGTATCTGATTATGTCAGCTAGCCAGGTGCTAACAAGCTAACTGAGCCAGATGGCCTGCTGGACCATCTCTGCTCCCACTGGTCCAGCGGATCCAATCGTACAGGTGCTGTTGATTCATGCTGCCCAAAACTCATACAGAGGCAGGTGTATGCAACTAATGTTAACCCTTTTTTGACTTTGCAAGAGAGCCTAGTGTCCTTTAAGGACACATCTTTGAATGCTTCATATCCATAAACTCTGTCCCAGAGCTAAAAGGTTTAAGTCTAAGAAACATAGGAAGTTTTCCAGTTGCGTCATTGTAGCGCGTTCCTTCGGTGACGTACATTATTAAGCCACAATTGAGCTGCAGACACAGTGAGTTCATTTTCTTAACGTGAATGACAGGAGATCTTTCAACTCTTTTCGTTTGGTGTTTATTTTACGCAGCAAAAGCATTAACTAACAAACACATTCTGTCACACAGTAGAAGAACTGTGCTGTAGTGCCTAGTGCAGCTTATCTCAGTTGCACCTGCTGTAATCATGACATCAATATATACAAGTAAATAAAGGGAGGGTAAATCAAACATACCTCTCAAAAATATATGCCACATGTTTTCAGCTCCTACACAACATGGACAAATCAAGGCTATTTTGATGGTCGCATCTTCAATAGCATTATTACCCCATGATATCATCACAAGTACACACGTCCCTGACTTTTCCCATACAATGAAAATGTGATTTTTACCTGTTTTTCCTGGAAATATCTAAAGTAATTCTGAATTGAGATGTTCAGCTGTAGGGGAACATCGATGTATGAGGGCTTTCTGCTCCATAAAGAACGAATGCTCCATCTCTTATTGGTCATATTTTAGATCCATATAAAATGCATAATGCCAACATGCATTTAAAGTGTTAAAACTGCATAGGTGCAGATTTTTATTCCAAAAGCAGAAAAAATGCACTGTAAAGTTTAAGTTTGTGCAAACGTTCTTGTTTGACATCCTGACTCTGAATATTTGGTGCTTCTCTCTGAAGATGAGAAGAGTTGCTGGAGGCAGATTGTAGCAGAGGAACAGCTAGTCTGTTCAAAGGATGCTAACCAACGTAGCTAAGCTGTTAGAAACACGCTGTTAATTAACTTTATATCCGTCTACCAAGAACTTCTGCCCAGTTAAAAACATAAAAATACATTTACAAGACGAGAAGATAGTTGCAGTAACTATTTGTTTTCTTTAATCCTTAAAGAAAGATTATTTTCATTATAAATATTATTTTCAGAAATCATAAGCTATCCCCCATCTCTTTGAGTTACTTCTTCATTAATACATGTTTAATTATTTAGGTATTACTAGATGTTCAGTTCTACAGAGATGACCTTTTTCAATGTAAATTCTGTTTTTTTCCTGATGAGAGGGGGTCGGACAATTAGTCGCCCAGCAGCCTCACTGTAGCTATTGATAAAAATCGTCTGACCTCTAATGGCTTATGAATAGCATCAGTGAATCATTGCGGCTCAGCCTTTTAAATTGTCCAATAGCAGAGCTCCGTCCGTCCGTACGCAAAATGTGTGTGTCCCAAACAAGCCGTAAGAACCCGACGAGATGAGAACTGTCAGTCCGGCAGTGAGAAGGTTAAACATCAGGAGGAGGACCGAGTGGCTCACCACAACTCTACTGCCTTCTTCTTGTGTTTCACATAAACGTGGACCCAGTTGGCTCCCCTCTCTCTCTCCCTCCCTCCCTCTCTCTCTCTGTAGTCCACTCATATGTTTCTATTTAAGGCCAGCAGTGCCGACTACCCCGATTGGTGTCCGCCCCCCGACTCCAGAGGCAGTGGAGGGGAGGCCTTTCTTCTCAACCGCACTGCTGCTTTTTCCACCAAGCACTCATTCGCTCCCCAGTCTTCCCCTCTAGCATTAGCAGCTCCTCGCTTTCTTCACTAGTCCTCGGTTCCCTTCTCCTTGGATCCTAAACGGTCCTGTCATGGATCACTCTAGGTTTGAGGTGCAGCCCCAGCTGGTGCTTTCTTCCCGTTAGCTCCTTTTGTTTTGACTCCCCTCCGATGCTCTTCAGTCTGTTGCTGTGGGCCGACGGTCAAATCAGCTATGTGGCCAGACGTTTGGGACTATGGCGGCCAGGCCAGGTCGTGAGCTTGCTTTCTGATTGGTCAGGGAGATCCGGCGGCAGGGAGCGGGGGTTGGCCTATGGCGGCGTACCGGGTGGACAGCGGAGTAGTCGGTCGCGGGGGGAGGAGGTCGCGGGGGGCCGCGGCGGGCAGGTGGCTGACGGCCTGTTTCTTCCCCTCAGGGATGGACAGCTCGGAGCCCATGGTGCTGGAGCAGTACGTGGCCGTGGCCAACTACGAGAGGCAGGAGAACTCTGAGATCTGCCTGAAGGCCGGCGAGACAGTGGACGTGATCGAGAAGAGCGAAAGTGGTGAGTGGATTCTTTGTTTTGTTTTGCTCACGTCACTTTGATCCACAACAGGAACGTGGGAATGGTGCACGGCTCGTCTTGTTTGCCCTGCTCCACTACTCGACCTTATCTCAGTCCCTCGCCTCTCCTCCCCATGTGCTGGTGCCCAAGCCAGGCTCAGCACCACCTGGAGGTGCTGTTTGGCTGTGGAGGAAAGGCAGTGGTGTGGCTGTAGCTTTCTAAGAATCGGCTGACTTCCAGGATGCTCTAATCTACCCCGCACTGCGTGATGTCTCGGCTTGTCATCTTCGAGGGATCATGCGCCTTCAGTTTTGAACCAGCTTGTCATTTGCCGTCTCTGTGTGCAACATTTGGTTTACAACCCCCCCGTCTGCAGAAATGACATCATGGTTTGGTTAAGTTTTGACTGCTTAAAGAAGTTGCATTGGAAGAGGCTAACTTTTGTGATGTGGCTGTGGCTGCGACCTGCAGGCCGTGGATGTCTTCATTAGAGACATCTCCTGGCTTTCTTTGTGAGGTTTCAACATATTAAGTGTTCCTGCATACTCTTGACTGGATGGGAAATTTACTTTTCTTCTCATGCAATTTTGATCAACGGAATCTCTTTGGAGGAACTTCAACATTGCTTTTGTTTAATGAATAATTGTGTACTGTGCACAGGCAATTTCTTAAGTGAATATTTGGCCCGACAGCATCTGCTCACCAGACCTGCCGGAAAGCCTCATTGAACATGGATCAAAAGCATTAATAGCAACACAAGCAACTTCTGAATTCAGTGGATGGTGGACGTCATTTACCGCTCAAGAAGTGGAGCAACAGCCATGATGGTGACGATGACATCACTGTGGGGCCTTTCCAAGACAAACATCTGAGTGTTCAGATAATATCCCACAACCCCCTCCTGCATCCAGCTTGTTTCCTTTGACACTGACTGGCTGGTAATGTCAGCTTATTCTCTTTCATAGGAAATAAGAGGTGTCTGTGTTGTACCCTCACACCTCTTATTTCCCCACAAGAAAGGGTTAAATCATTTTGTACCTGCTTTTTCCTCCTAATGTAGATATTTTTCTCTGCATGTTGAGCACAGATGGTTCCTCATTGCAACACAGAATATTTAGACCTGTTTTTAAGTGTCTGCAGGCTTGACTTGATGTAATTATGGGTCCAGAGTCGGATGTTGTTGTTTTTCTTCCTTGTGAGAAGTTCTTGACCTTAGACTTCTGGCCCAAGTTGTTTAGTCAGTGTGAGGAACCATCTTTATGGTTGGGGCTTGTTAAGTCACAAGCTGTGTGTCGAATGCAGGTTGGTGTGTATTTGAATGACTTTGTGTGGGTTGTTATGTCCCAGTGTGTGGGAATCCTGTGTCATGTATGTATGTATGTATGTATGTATGTATGTATGTATGTATGTATGTATGTATGTATGTATGTATGTATGTATGTATGTATGTATGTATGTATGTATGTATGTATGTATGTATGTATGTATGTATGTATGTATGTATGTATGTATGTATGTATGTATGTATGTATGTATGTATGTATGTATGTATGTATGTATGTATGTATGTATGTATGTATGTATGTATGTATGTATGTATGTATGTATGTATGTATGTATGTATGTATGTATGTATGTATGTATGTATGTATGTATGTATGTATGTATGTATGTATGTATGTATGTATGTATGTATGTATGTATGTATGTATGTATGTATGTATGTATGTATGTATGTATGTATGTATGTATGTATGTATGTATGTATGTATGTATGTATGTATGTATGTATGTATGTATGTATGTATGTATGTATGTATGTATGTATGTATGTATGTATGTATGTATGTATGTATGTATGTATGTATGTATGTATGTATGTATGTATGTATGTATGTATGTATGTATGTATGTATGTATGTATGTATGTATGTATGTATGTATGTATGTATGTATGTATGTATGTATGTATGTATGTATGTATGTATGTATGTATGTATGTATGTATGTATGTATGTATGTATGTATGTATGTATGTATGTATGTATGTATGTATGTATGTATGTATGTATGTATGTATGTATGTATGTATGTATGTATGTATGTATGTATGTATGTATGTATGTATGTATGTATGTATGTATGTATGTATGTATGTATGTATGTATGTATGTATGTATGTATGTATGTATGTATGTATGTATGTATGTATGTATGTATGTATGTATGTATGTATGTATGTATGTATGTATGTATGTATGTATGTATGTATGTATGTATGTATGTATGTATGTATGTATGTATGTATGTATGTATGTATGTATGTATGTATGTATGTATGTATGTATGTATGTATGTATGTATGTATGTATGTATGTATGTATGTATGTATGTATGTATGTATGTATGTATGTATGTATGTATGTATGTATGTATGTATGTATGTATGTATGTATGTATGTATGTATGTATGTATGTATGTATGTATGTATGTATGTATGTATGTATGTATGTATGTATGTATGTATGTATGTATGTATGTATGTATGTATGTATGTATGTATGTATGTATGTATGTATGTATGTATGTATGTATGTATGTATGTATGTATGTATGTATGTATGTATGTATGCTTGCACAAGTACCATTCAAGTACTATTTAGGAAACTGTTGTCTACTAAAGTTCATGAAGCCCCAGGGAGTTGGGCCGGCTGGAAGCTTGCTCTGGGTCGTCCTCGGACACGGTCGGAATGCCTTTAGATGCAAACTAAACATGTCATTTGCAGCATAAGTGAAAACCACCAGGTGGTAAAATACCAACTGAAGCTATGCCATAAGGAGAACACTTTTGGGTGACTGTGTGCCTAAGCCACACCACCAGCCGGGGAAGCAATTTCCCCAAATATCTTGGCCCTCCTTGGTGCCAAGTTTACTGTCATTTTGTCACAGCTGATTTGAAGAGATTAGATGGATTGGCTCAGCTCTTTTTGGACTCGACTCTGTGCCTCGCATAGAGTAGGACCACCTGTTGTGTTGCCAGATAACAGTAATCCTCTATTTTGGAAAATGAACTCATTTTTGTGGACATCTGTCAGAAATAGCAATGGGGCACATTGACATGAAGACATGTCAGAGTTATATGGTACTGCTTCTCATGATGTAGGGAGAACCAATGCCAGGAGTTTTGGCACCTTTCTAAGTGCCCAGGAGATGTGGTGAGGCTGGCAGCCAGGACCAGAATGCCTTTCCAACGGCTTGGCCTTAAATGCTTTGCTTGGTCTGGCGCAATTTAGTATCATAACCTCATTTGGACTACAAGCCTGGCCTCCAGGCTATGAAACGATAAATGCTGCAGTGGCTGGAAAACCTTAGGAAATATCCCTGAATGAAGGTGTTTTTCTATAATTATAGATCATTGACCAACAGCGCTCATCATAAGCTAAAAACCCAAACAAGAAGCCAAAAAATTCAATATGTATGATTAGCCTAGTGAAAACACTGCTATTAATACACCGACAGTCTTATGTTCTCTAAAGATATGAATGATATGTCTTTGAATTATGGAACTTTTGGCAGACATTTCCATTTGTGTAGAAGCCGGCAGTGCTTGATCTCAGGCTGTGAAACATACACAGCAACTTTAATCGCGCTGATTGGAGATCCAGAACAGAACAGTAAGGGTTGAACACGCACACGTATAGGTATATACAATATCAAGGATGAATGGTTCATCTAGTCCCTGCGGTTTTAAGCCCCACCCCCAGCAGTCCCCTCTCACTTGTAACCACACGTCCGTGTTTTATGAACACTTGAAGCAGGGAATATAAGCTTCCTACTAGGATGTAATGCGTCCACCTCACAGTGTCAATACTGACTTTCTAGGAAAGAAGCAGCATGGAAGGGCTTCGGTGCCGCCTCATACGTCCTATTTTTAACTGAAGACCCGCTTTGAAGTGTCATAAAGAGGTATTCCACCTTGAAATGAATATGAAACCCCCCCCTCCAAACCGCCCCAATAGTTTCGCAGTTGGAGGCAAAGTAGATTCTTGTTTTGAGTTTACTATCGTGTGAGTGGACCCTTTGTGAGTCTAAACATCCTCAGAGAGTGGACTGGACTGTAGTTTAGAGTACTTCTGCTAAGGAGGGACTGGACATGTGTACACAATACAGATGTTCCCCTATATGGGAATACGATGGATTGGATGTATGAAGCGTGTTACTTGTACCTTTATGTACCTTTATGTAAGAGACTAGTACTAATTTGTTGTTTTAGCATTTACTTTTATACATTATTATAACTATGGATTATGCTGCACTACGTGTCTGCTGAAAGCCAAGTTTCAAATCATTTTCCAAAGCAAAAGTCCTGTGGCGTGAGTCCACCTGTCTCCCGGGTGTAGTTCTCTATGTCTCCCCTTCTGCTCACTGCTCACAGAGCTAAGACAGCAGCTCCACACGCCGTCCATGTGTGTGGATCAGAGTGTCTGTTACTGCTGTACTCCCTGTGACCTCCCCCGTACCTCCCTCAGGGAGAAAGCCGCTTGGCAAGACATGGTGTTGCAATTAGAGCGCAGCGCTGTGAGGAATGCTTATTGGAGCTTCTCTACAGCCTTCCATATTCATGCACGCACCTCAAGGGTACCTGCTTCACAAGTTCAGACAGTATCTACTGTGGGGATGGGGGTGCATGGAGTAGTGTGATTCACTGGGAGCTGGTGGTTCGAATCCCGGCTGCCCCATGTGCCATGTTGAAGTGTCTCTGAGAAAGACACCCAACCCCTAATTGCTCCCCAGGAAAAATTTAACGCATGGGTATAATTCACTGTAAGTGGTTTGGATAAAAGCGTCAGCTAAATGTAATGCGTGCCAGCAGAGTAGTAGAGTAATTTGGTCAGGTCTTAACCTAGAATATCCTGAGTGTGCCGTAACTCAGAATATAACCATAAATGTAAGCCTCTAAAGAGGTGTGTGTGTGTGTGTGAATCCAATGTCGTGTTTTTAACATGACTGACATGGCATGACTCATTGTATACATCCATGTGGAGAAGAAATAGATTCAAGCCAAAAGGTGAGATCATATTGTCTATTCCTTGACTTAAGTGATAGTGATCTGATTTGATCCCAACCTTCACATGATATTTAATTACTTAACATCATAGCCTGGTTCTACGACAAGCAGAAACAATTCACTGCATTATTGATGAAAACAGATTGTTATCCTGTTTTTGCTCACATTGATAAGTGTTTTTCTTTTTCAAAATTAGGTTGGGGGGGCTATCGAACTGACCGGCCACTCAGAAACTTTAAAATCACAGAAGATAACTACTTTTAGGATTTTGAATGAGTGTGCCATGTTTGGTTCTGTATCAAGCATTCAAAGCTCTTAAAATACGTTCTTCCGATTAACTCCCCTGGAAGAGCTCATTAAAAGTACAGTGCCGGGAAATACACATACAAAAACTCTAAATGGCTGCGACATACAGTGATAGCTGCTAAGTTAACATTTTGTAGGGGGCGCTATTGAGCAATATTGCAGCTATGACAATCGGTATTTGGAGATGATCAGACAACGTCCGGGTGAGTTATAGCAACTTCCTGTGTCACGAGGGGAAGTCCGGACCGGGGACAGGGGACTCAAACGCAGTCTTCACTAAAACCAAAACTTTATTTCAAGTTGGATACAAAATCAAAAAGGCCTTGGGGCAAAACAGGGATCAGGAACAAAAACTCACCGACATACGAAACCCATTCAATGAACCGTCACAAGACACACAAGGTTTAAATACACAGGGAAGGTGCAGCTGATTGATGTTTCCAGCATTTCTAGACCCTTGAAAGAACATTTATTGCTCTTATGGAACTAATATGCAGTAGCGCCGAGTTCAAAGAGTGGCAGGTGGAATGGACCGGTCTCAGAGTGGTATGGAGCCGCCTCCTTATTCACATTACGACCTGTGATTCTGTTCTTTTTTTCTTAACTTTATTGACATATTAGCACCACGTAGCTTTCTGAAACTAGCACAGTGTCTTAAATTAGGAATGTGTCTTTTTCATCTGGTCTATTTCCTTCTTTGGCTAAATGCAAGGCTTTAGAAATGAAGATAAAGGGATTCTGTATTTTCTCTTATATTATTTTGCCTGCAGTGGTGGTGAACAGAATGAGGAGGATGTTCTCTCATCGGTCTGAATTTGGCCTTAAAGGGTCGGGCTGCGTCCGTTGGTTAGGCATTGCCACTTAGAGGATGACAATGAATCAATGGGTTACTGTCCATAAAGCCGATTCTGCATATTTGCCCCCACAGTACGTCCCCCACCACCCTGTCTGCCTGCAGAGCTTATACTGAGCCAAGTTATGCTTTGGTCTAATTACCTGACAGGTTTTCTGTAAAACTCTCTCAGAAGAGCCATTTGGCAGCGTGGCGACCCGGACCAGAAAATCTATGGTCCGACCATCACCTTTCTCTTTTACTACCTTACATCCACATCTGCTTCTCCGTTTAGTTTTTCTAAAACATTGTCTCCAAACTGCTCCAGTTGTGAAAGTGCATTTCAATATCTGAGGGAATCCAGCATTCGTTCTGCTCCTCATTTATCTGCTTTTTTTGATCCCACTTTCTTCCTAGCCGGCCTTTATGGGGGGGGGGCTCTGGGCCCTGGAGGACCGTACCATGAAGTGCCCATATGTGCACACGCTGGAGTCTGAAGCTTACCGCGTGAGACAAGGATAGTTCCCATCGTTATTGTCAACATGAGTCAGTACTGACCTGTTCCTCTCTCTGCTCTCTCCAGGTTGGTGGTTCGTCAGCACAGCAGAGGAGCAGGGCTGGGTCCCGGCCACATACCTGGACTCCCAGAATGTCACCAGAGACGATTTGGATCTGGGCACTTCTAGGACTGGAGAAGGTTAGAGCAGACGCACAAACCAACATGATATTATTAAATCAAGAAAACGTGAGCGTCATCCCGGCCTGCATGATGTTGTAGAACAGCCGGCGTGGAACAGGGCCATGGTTTCACACACTAGTGTTTTTTACACCTCAATCAAAGACTGCACGCAGAGACAGTACACACATACTCACCAGCAGTCTTCCAGTCACACATTAGGAGCCTTGAAGACCACAGCAGCAGCGTGGTGAAATGGTACCAGACCACAGCCAAAGGGTTTGCAACATTTTGGCACCACAGAAAATTCCTGTAACTCCCCAGAGAGGCTGCAGCCGCTGCAGGAGCCTTGTATTGTTGTGACCTTTCCCCCCTCATGTTCAGTGGAAACACATTGAAACACATGTGTCATAAATCCAAGATAATTAAGTGCAAACACACAAGTATGCTCTCATGCATGCATAGAAATAATCATACACGCTACACTGCAGTAGCAGTGGGTGGGTGATGCAATGGTGTGATAGTTTGTTTTGCTGAGGACCACTGTATGAGTCAACGGACATTTTCATCTGTTGTTAAGATGTGTGAGCATCCATGCTTCCAAGCTGTGCACGTTCTCCAAGATACACACTGTGCCAGGATGATGACAGCTCCTGCACAGTCACTGTTTGCGCCTTTCATTTCCTTGCACACACACGCACATACGCATTTTTGTTGCCTCTGTCAGTTATTTAAATCTTTATAAAAGCTTAAAAAATGGTTGCATCGGGTGTGATTATTTGGGTTCAATAGCCAATGCACTCCAGTGAATTCATGACACGTGTAGCCCCTCCCCCTCCTTTACCCACTAGGCCTGGCATCTTAACGTTTGCACACATCCTCACTTCCTATTTCCGATCCCCCTGTCGTTCCGCTCATCTCATTATCTTGGCGTGGTCTGTAAACCAATTCTACTGACAGCTCAGTCGGCTGGAGAGGAACCGACAGGCACACGCTGAAATTACCTCCAAATAACATTTCCCTTTGTGCCTTCCCTTGCTGATATTTCAATTAGGAGGTCAAAGGGAGTAGGGTGGTGCTCAATGGGATAGATGCAAGGCAGACAGGAGTCCAGAAAGGTAGCAGAGCCACCCAAAGGGGGGGGGGGGCAGGAGGGTCCCGGATGGGGGGAATCAGATTAGCCTTGTGTCTGCTCTCCATGTGGCCTCAGACACTGCAATAAGGGAGGAAAAGGACTCCTGCTATGACTGTGACTAACTTCATCAATTTAAATCAATACAATCTTTCTTCCTTCCTAGTTGATGGAAGGTTTTAGGTCTCAATTACAGACACAAATGACTTTATAAGGCAATGTTTACACTGTATATTCTGCTGTTTTTTCTCTGGCAGTTGTTATCATTTTATTTAGCTAATTTAATGTCCTGCCTCCATTACCTGATGAATCCTCAAGCCAATCAAAGAGTGTGAACAGGAAGGACTTAGGTTTGTAGAGGAGCTTCAGCCGGAGTCTTCTTCAGTGGTTTCTTTTCCCACAGGTCCCACAACGTACTTATGGTAATGGAGGCTGCAAGCTATTTGCATAGCAAAGATCTTATTTCATATGTTCAACAACACGCATTTGTCTTCTGGGCATGACACAAAAACACACACCAACATACACACACCAACATAAACACACACACACACACAGCTGCGTGTTTATAACTGTATACTGAAAAATAGTCTAACTTTAGAAACAGATCCTCAAGCCGAATTCCTCCACCAGAATATACCCATCCCTGGGTAACAGAAGTGAACTTTCCTGAATAACTAGTAACTTTGGGTTGTGTTGTCTGTGTAACACGTGGTGGGTGTTACCAATACCACATTTAGACTCCATAAATCGCAAGGTGTCTTACGTACTGCTGTCTTATACGGACGCCTGCTCCTCAAACTGTGATGCTCTTCCTTGGTTAAATTTTTCCACGTTGGAGTAAGTATGTGAAATAGTTTCATGAGTCAACATAAAAGAAAGAAAAACCTTGTCTTACACCTGAGACTGTAACAGCTGTCTCCTTGGTGAAAGTCCTGGTTTGTTTGAGCTCTCCATCCTCGGCCATCTGACTCTGCTGGGGGCGGGTTTAGCTCGGAGCTACTGGTGCTGTGATAAGACACATTATCATTACGGCCTGGGAATGCCTCACTTTTAACACGTCCAGAACTAAACACGTACCAATCTCAGCTCATCATTGCAGGAGGAGTTCCTCTGGCTTATTCGCTGGTTATTCACCATGTCATGACGCTGTGGTCCTGCTAACTCTGCTAATCGCTGCTTCTAATACATCTGTTTTTGTTTCTCCCCCTTTTTGGTTGCTCTTCCTCCTCCTCATCAGTTACTAAGAGACGGAAGGCACATTTGAAGAGGCTGGACCGCCGCTGGACCCTCGGGGGTATAGTCAACCGGCAGCAGAGCAGAGGTGAACATGGAGGCAGTGTAATTTGTTTTTATACTGCAGATGCAGTCAAAGATGAAAACTCACCCATGGTTTAGTGTGTTGGTTCTTCTCTTGATCCTGTGTGTCAAAAACCTAAAGGTCCATCTTTCACAGTCAGGTGTCATTAGTGCAACATTAAATGTTACTGTAGGCTGAGATACACTATTCGTCTGGCATTGTGTCTCCCTTCTCTTGATCAGTACATCACGTATTAAGTGGGTACTCAACTCAACAACTACGCATTGTAGGAAAACATATTGATTATGTTTTTTGGCAAAAAGGGACAGTGACAACCGCTGCGTTTTACCTAAAGTCTAGCAGAAAACAAGAATAGACTCAGTTCGCTGCTGAACACGCAGCGCAAGTAATTAATAAATGTGCTGGTCTCAGGGAAAAACCCTTCGTTGAACACGACACTCACTTTGGCGCAGAAAAGATAAGCTGTGTGTGCAGAGATGGATGCACACACACACACACACACACATTACCGAAGGCTTGGTGCAGATTATAATCACGTGTTTAAAACTCACTCCTCCAAACATAGAACGCACACCTTTGCTGCAGACTACCCCCTCCCCCATGGCTCCACTCCCCTGTACTCACAAATTGAGGCATCATGGTCAATACATGCTCATTTACTAAATCCTGATCAGCTAGCCTACAACAAGGACTCTTGTCACACAGAGCGGCAAAATAATTGGTCTCCTTTGAACAGATTTGGAAAATGAAGGCTGTACGGTTCCCTCTGCACCTTGACGACCACTGAGCATGTGAACATAACAGTGTTGCTGCTTGATTAAAGTGAGCTCCCTTAGGTTTAAAATGCTGTAAATTACTTCAAATATTGCTTGTGTTTCTCAGAGAAAAACATGAAATGGTGTGCCCTGCTTTCAAGATTCTTATTTTACCAAGTTATCAGTGGGTTTGAAGTATTTGCTGCTTTAATGCCTAAAGAGAGACCACATACACAGAAAACACATTCACACAAAGCCGCAGAGCTTTGCTTTTTAGCAGTGGACATAACAAACACGCTGCTGATTTAAGGATCATTCATATACTGGACTGTGAGGCTTGGACCTAGTTCTCCTAGTTCTTCATCAGGAGCCTCAGCACCACCTCGTCAGAAAACCCCTCCAATCAACACTCAGCTAGAAGGAATAGGGAAAATGTAACGTGAATATAAACTGGATATTGAGAATTAGGTCTAATATGCCGCTACCTCTCTCCCATCATAATCCCCTCCACTCTTTAACTCTGTGTTTGCTCAATGAATAGAGACACCACTGTCCCTGCCTGATAAGGCATTGCTGAGCGGGCGATAACAAAGGCCTGAGTGAGGTCTTACAGTGACGCGCAGACACTCGAGCTACAGTTTGATTCAGTAGCACTGGCAAAGGGCAAAAACCAAGAGCGCTCACGCAGGATTTAACCAGCGAGTGGATGAGAACAGCCTTTGCTGACACGCACTGCAACGTGACGCCTCAAGGAGAAGGGACCTTAACAGCAAAGTAAGGGCGCACTCGGGGCTCCAACTGAATCAAAGTGTGACGGTGAACCAGACGCACTCAGTGCCAAGGACATCAATACACATTCTCTTGTTGTCTGTTCATCTGCAAGCACGCACACAGGCTTTGTGAGCTGATGTTCCACTCTTATTGACCTCAACTGACAGGAAGCAGAGGAACCGGGGTCCCTGTTGTGGTGCAACCCAGATCTGTACCCAGATCCTTGAATGCACACATTGACATGAATAAGCAGACACGTCTTTCAGATATCGCCCCTGACCTCCGGCCAGGTCCTGGCTAACTCATTGATATTGCTGAAATTTTTCTAGCTTTGGCTGACAGTGGATTCTATGCTAGCACCTGTAGCACCTGTTCCACAGCCTTCGGGTAATGAAAACGTGAAAGGGCCTTTCCAGAGCCACTGTTTGGTTTGTCCATTTTGGGCTACTGTAGGAACATATCAGTGCAACACGGCAGACTGATTCGGAGCTAACAGAACCACAGCGATTCTTAGTCACACTAATAGAAACATGGTTGTGGATTTGATGTTCCACTGCTACTGACGAGTCTTCTGAAATGCCTCGGCCTTAAAGTCATCAGATCATGAGCCACTGAGATGAGCTAATGTGTGTTGCATTGCTGGGAAGCTTGGTCTGACCTATGTTCCAATATTTGGTCTCCTGCTCTTCCCTCATCTGTTTTCTTTGGTGTGTACGAGTACCGCTACACACCCCACCAGACCATGTAGAATGTGCTTCTCTCAGGCAGGGTATGAGGGAGGAGTGGTGGTCTCAGAAGAGTGAACTTGGTTTAAATATCCCCTCCTGCGGGCCCTGATGTCGGCCAGCCACTTGAAGAGGAATCGCCCTCTGGAGACCCTTCACACTCCGGACTAAAACAGTTTGTGTCCCTTTCATCTGGCAGGAAGCTGAGGTCCATCAGGACCAAGACCAGTTTCTTCCCGTCGGCAGTTGGGCTCATACACAGAGCCGGTCCCACAATGACTGACTCCACTGAACACACGTGGACTTTCAAATACACTGCCTGAGCACTTTAAGCGTTGTAAATTATTCTCTTTTGTTCAATGCTATGTATGTGCCACCCACCATGACAATTTCCAAATGAAGGTTTCTAATTTTGATTCTGAGTGAGATGCACTCAGGGTGAAAATAGCTCCAATGAGGCCAAACAAGCCGCGACAGACATGTTTGGCCTGTAGAGGGAGCCGCTTATTATTAATGTGTTTTTGGTTCCGTATGGAAATAGTTAAAGGACTAAGTAGGTCACGCTCCCCATGTTTCCCCCTCATAAGGCCTCTGGAAATATGTAAACTCTACTGTGGTCTCACCCCTCAGTGTAAGAGGATTTAATCACTGTGCTGCTGTCTGTCTGTCCTTCCTCCAGAGGAGAAATACCTGACCATACAGCCACACATCAGTCAAGGGAAGGATGAAGTGAGCTTCGAGAAAGGGGTCACCGTGGAGGTCATCCAGAAGAACTTGGAGGGCTGGTGGTACATCAGGTGAGTTGGAGAAGGAGAGAGGAGGCCTCTGCTGCACACGTACGGTCCTGTATTCTAATGTGTGTGTCTGTTGTTAATCCTGCCAGTGTGTGTTTTTCCATTGTTTGTCTCCTTTCATCCCATGTGGCATGTGACATCTATGTGCACAAAGAGTGAATATGGCTGACATGTGTACATGAGCTTGTTGGGGTAGTTTTTTCCCACGTGATTGGACGGATGGTGTCAGAGTGATTTGGGACATTTGGGACTGACCCTCGTTGGAACGCACAGCTAGTCGTCTCAGAGCACAGCTTCATCAGGAAGTCAAACCCCAGATGTGCATCCTTCTCTTAACATCAGGGGTCCTTTTCTCTTCTGGGGACTCCTTGTGGTCGCTGCTGGGCTCTCTGCTCCAGGAAGTGATCAGAAGTGTTTTGAGTGAAGAGTGGGCCACAGAGAGGAAAATGACTCACACATTTGCATACGTAGACTTCCTTATTGATCCACAAAGCACTCTAAAATGACTCATTTGGTTGAACCATACATGTGTGAGGGGGTCTTTGTGTAAATGGTGTTCGACACACAGGATTTTGGGGGGTAATTTCATTCCTTAGTGACCTCCCTCTGTGCTGTGATTTATAGTCAAACTAATATCAATATGCAATATCAATTTCCTAAAGGGGCACTGGTGATACACTATTGCACAGAAAGCAGATCAAAAGAGAGAGGTTGTAATAATAATTTCATCCCTGTGGGTCAAGCTCCAGGAACTTTAGTGCTACATTTCCCGTAATGCCTGGTACCAGATCTTTAAATCTTCTGTGTTTACCCACAGATACTTGGGGAAAGAGGGCTGGGCTCCTGCCTCCTACTTGAAAAAGATGAAAGAAGACTTCTCCCCCCGCAAGAAGACCCTAACCGGCCCCGTGGAGATCATTGGCAACATCATGGAGATCAGCAACCTGTTGCAGAAGAAGTCGGTCAGCGAGAAGGACATCCAGACGGACGCGGAGGGCAGCACCACGCCAGAGCGCCACATCTCCAAGAGCGAGATCAGCCTCCCGGTGCCCTACAACTCTGAGATCAATGCGGAGACGGGCAGGAGGCTGAGTGCAGGCCGGGACACCAACAGCCCGTGTCTGGGAATAGCAGCGAGCGCCGCCCTGAGTGACAATAAAGGACGGGGCGAGCCAGGCTCCCCTGCTGTGGCCAGAGTGGCTCCACACAGAGTGGAAATTGGTGAGTGTTGGTGGTGTCAGGAGAAGATTGAGCGGTAAATGCGATGCAGCGATGGAAAGGAGCATTTTGAGTCCTGGTATGAGACATTAAGACTTTTCCTTTTGCTGTAGGTAAAATACATGATGATGGTGGTGTAATGATGGCGGAGGCGCTATGCTTTTACCTCGGATATTTCCGTCTCATTCAAACAGGAATGAGGCACAAACCCACATTCACTGTTGAATACGTTTTAATAACATGTTTCTTTATTCATCAGGGTCTCCAAATCTGAGACAAAAACCCCCTCCACGAAGAGAAGCCAACTTGGTAAGACACTCACAAGCTGCTGCTCTCTAACAATGGCCAAAAGGACTCAGTATCTGAATGTGTCACTGACCACACTTACATACAACACATGCTATGTTATGTGTATATTATTCTCATATAGTCTATTAAACCTATTCCAAAGTTAAAGAGCATGTCAAACTCGTAGTGGTGCACATTCTGCCTAGATATGTCTGCTGCTCAAGTCTCTTCCTCTTTGCTGTTCAGGGATTCCAGTTACCCAAGCCTCCAGAGCCCCCTGCTGTGGAAGCAGAGTATTACACCATAGCAGATTTCCAGTCATCCATCTCTGATGGCATCAGTTTCCGTGGGGGACAAAAGGCTGATGTAAGATGATGGTTTTTGGCTTATTGATGTGTCCATTGAGTGCGGACAGCGTTAATGTTTGTCATTAATATTCTCTCCATAAAACACATACACTTTTTCAGACTGCGTATATCTTGCATGTCTTATAGGTGATAGAGAAGAACCCTGGAGGATGGTGGTATGTGCAGATTGGAGAGATGGAGGGCTGGGCCCCCTGCTCCTACATTGACAAGCGGAAGAAGCCCAATCTCAGCCGACGGACCAGCACCCTGACCCGACCCAAAGTCCCACCCCCAGCTCCTCCTGTCAAAAAACAAGAGTCTGACGAGGCTCCTCCCTGTAATTCTGTCTCCAAAGTCTCAGAGCCGCCGAGCAGGCCTGCGTACGAGGAACCCGAATATGATATTCCTGCAATCGGATGCGAGGGTGAATCTGACACGGATTCTTTGAAGAATGAGCGGGACTTCGATGTGAAGATTAGCAGCGTGGTCAGCAACAAGTACCGCGGCCCCCCTCCTTCCTGCAAGGCCTCTCCTCCAGTCTGCAAGGCCCCTCCTGTCTGCAAGGCGTCCCCCGTGTTTACTCATCGAAGAGCGGCCTTCAGGTCTGCAGAAGAGGTTGCAAAAGAGGAGTGCATCTATGAGAACGACGGCTTCAGGCCCAGCAGTGGAGTTGAAAGAACTTGCGTCAAAGGTTCCAGTGAGCCAAATTCTCCAAGGAGCTACCATTCCTCCACTGTTCCACGCAGGCCCTCTGGATCCTCCCCTTTACCTGGTCGACCCATGAAGGCCATCACGCCAGAGGTGAACCGCAGAAGCCAGACTCTTGGCAGACATGTAGATAACCGCTTCAGGTCGCAGAACAACAGCCCCGGCTCTTCATCCGATGAATTGAGCAGAGGCCCCAAGAAAGGCTCAGCCTTCAGCCGGGATGTGGAGCAGAGGATTGGTCAGAGCCCCTCCACCAGGCCCAAGCCCTCCGTCAGACCCAAACCACTCCTGACCAAATCCGAGCCCCAGAGTCCTGAGAGGATGGACATCAACTCTTTGAGACGGCAGCTGAGGCCCACAAGTCAGTTCCGGCCTCACAGCCTCAAAGCGAGCCGTGGGGACGACTCTGAAGCGGCCTCTGTCGTCTCATCAGAGGACTCCATGTGTTCACGCAGCACCTCGGATCTCTCTTCCGTCTACTCCAAAGGCAGCCGAGGGGAGTCGGACGTGGAAGGTCCCAAACTCTACCGTTCCCTGGATAACTATAAGAAGGTCCAGGACTCTGAGATCAGCTTTCCAGCCGGCGCGGAGGTCGAGGTCCTGGAGAAGCAGGAGAGCGGTTGGTGGTACATTCGTTGGGCATCCGAGGAGGGCTGGGCTCCTTCGTACTACTTGGAACCTGTCAGACAAGTGGGGGATGCGGGTAGGTTAGACCTGGGTAGACATGGGAGTGCTGGGAGTAAGTCCAACAGCCTGGAGAAAAACGAGCAGCACGTTCTGGCCCTCAACAACATCAACATCCAGGGTCCGAGCCAGAAGCATCAAGCAGTGAGGAGGGATACCCCGCCAATCCCTTCTAAGCCTCCTGGTGGCTTTTCCAAGCCTTCTGGGACAGTGAATGGAGCGGTGCGGATGAGGAACGGGGTTCGTCAGGTGGCGGTGAGGCCTCAGTCGGTGTTTGTGACCACATCTCAGCCCGCCAAGGATGCACACTACATGACAGGGTCTCTGAGGCGGAACGACTCCCTCGGCAGGAGCGACCACTACGGCTCTGGTTCGGCCACCCTCGGTGTCCGCCGCAATGCCTCCTTCAGCACGGTGCGTCCACACGTCGTCGTAGAGAGCAACACGAGGCCCGCCGAGCGCTCCGGCCCGGGCTCCTCGGGCAGCGCGTTCAGCACGGGCAATGTCCAGGACGCCTTGAGCAGAGTTAGCCAACGCAACGGGGTCCCTGTGTCCACGGTACGACCCAAGCCTATAGAGAAGGGCCAACTGATCCACAACAACCTCGGCAGGGATGTGTACGTGTCCATCGCCGACTATCGCGGCGACGAGGAAACAATGGGCTTCACTGAGGGCACCTGCCTGGAGGTGCTGGAGAGAAACCCTAACGGGTGGTGGTACTGCCAGGTGCAGGACAGCCTGCTGCCCCGCAAAGGCTGGGTACCCTCCAACTACCTGGAGCGGAAGAAATAAAAAGCAGCCCCCCACGTCCCCCCCCACTGTCCCCCTTTTTGATGTCCTCAAGGACGCCAGTGGCATCACTCCTCTAGAATGTTTCCACTCTCATGCAAGCAATATGTCCATGAAAATGTACAGTGATGACTGCGTACTAAAATGTATACAAGGAGGAGTGTAAAGACTTGAGACAGGGCGGTGGGCCGGACGGGACTGGAGGAGGACAGTGTCTCTGTGGTAGAACATGGTACGAATGGGAGGGGTGACCACTGAACGAGGTGCAGAAGTTCTCATTCCTGCCATCAGTGAGGCTGGTGGCCGATAAGTGCCTTTTGTAGAGGATCACCCGGTGGACTGCAAAACCCGCAAACCAACCAAATCTTTTTGGAGTGCCATAGGCGTGTGAATACCAACGGAAGTATTCCCAAAGCATATGAAGAGCGACACTGTTGAGTGCCAACAAGGTGTAGAATTTTGATCTCGAGGGCTGCAATTGGTCCAACACAAATTTAAGATAAACAACTGAGAATTAAGTGTGAATGTATTCTTTTTCTAAGCCGCAAGTTATCGCGCAAACTAAAACATTGTTTTAAGTTCATTATTTAGTTTCTTTTTCCATGTTTTTATGTAGTGGAGAATTATTTCTGCTCTCTTGTGACATCTGTTTTCCATCAACAGCCTAGAATTAAAAGGTTAGAGCTAGAGTTCTTCATGCTTCCATTCCCAGACATAACTATCGGAAATAACAAATGTCTAAAACCAAACCTGTGAAACTTGAAAATAACACACAGATCTTTTAGTTTTCTGGAAAATGTTTATTTCAGACAAAAACACATCATCAATAATAGTCTCAAAGATGAAAAAAATTACAAAAGTTTACATTTACTGCCGTGGTTTTAGTAATGACTTTAATGAATATCATTTTGTACATATTATGTTTTACCAATGTTTGAATTAGTACTGGAAACGTGCAATAATTAAATTCCAGGGACATTATTTGCATAGACCTTATCCCAAAATGTGATTAAATTAAAGAGAAATTTGTTTTAGTGGTTTAGCTATTTATTTATTTTATTTTGTAATACAGTGTAATCTACAACCTTTCTAAAATAAGTTCGTACCTGGAAGCACCTGATTCATTTCCTCCAAATTACAAATCCCTGAAACTAGAAGTAAACAAGTGCATCGTAATATTACAAATTGCTGTGCAAAAAATTGATTTGTAATTTTCATATTTTCCAAATTAAAGTTGGGTATCATATTACATATGATTTAAAAATAACTTATCATTTAATAGTATCAAGTTCACAATGATTCCTCAAATATGCAGAAGTGTCAGCATGTGATATTATGAGCTCAAATCTAACTTTTAAAATTCAAATGGCTGATGTTCAAGACTGCTGAAAAACATTTTCCGATGAGCACTGTGAGCTCTAACCTATGATTATGTATCTGCTGGACAGTATCACAGTATTAACAAAGTACAGGACCTGACCCATGACATATTTCTCTCATATTTCTGTGTGTCAATGTGTTACTCAGTGATCACACTGGGACAATAATGAGGAACGAAGTGGTTCTGTTTTGTGATTTAGTGCACTTTAAACCCGATTAATGGTGCATTGATGTAACGATGCAGTAAGTACTCAGCATTTTCAACATAATCTTGTAATTATTCAATTTCTGTTGGTTACCTCCAAATGAGAGGAGTGCTGCTCAAGCTGCCAAATGCCAAAGTTAGACTGAGTAGAAGTAGAGCCCTCTAGTGGCTGCTTGGAGGCACTACAGCTGCAGTAGTGCTCCTTCCTCAGTGGAGGAACACACACTGCTGGCCAGTGACCCAAAACTCTACACAATGTGTCGGATTTATTTTCCTTCTTTTCAACTTTAATGCAGCTAAGACATTTTTATGTATTGGGCAATACTTTTTTTTTATTAAGAAAAACAAATCTATTTTTTCTTTAATGCTGTGTGCTAAAACTTTAGCAAATCACGGGCCCTTCGTTCATCTTTATTGTACTTTACATAATGCCAGATTTTAAGTGTATTTATTATGAAAGCTTTTGTATTTTATCATGGTCCGACAATCACCTCAACCCTCCAATCTAAACATAATTGTAAGGTATTATCCAGAAATTGGCTCATTAGTGTCCAAAACAGCCAAACACCCAAAAATGATATTATTTTGGAAAATGTGAGATTTTTGCATTAATTATAGTATATTTCCAATCTAATTCACATTTGGATGAATAGTAAGAGACCGATCCAGACGAAGGCATTATGTAAATGTGTTGAATCACTGTACATTTCTTTTTGCTTCTTCTGATTTGACTGAATTGAGTGTAATAGTAAGGGAATGTTCTGTGGAAGGTTTACATTTAACTGGTCAGCATCTGTCTGTAGTCATGCCTTCACCTTTTTTTCTTTTGAACCCAAATTCCGAAATGTAACCATGAGGAAATGTGCAATAGATCCGAAAGGCACTAACATCACAAGAGCATGTATTCCAGTCGTCACAGGTCGGTCTGAAAGAGCCCGTGTGAAGGGCCCTGAAGGCGCTGAGGACTCAGCGGACCGGAGCAATGGGGACGTACCCGTGTCTCCTTGTCTCCTCACCTCACAGACTTCGCTAACAGCACGAGGACCTGTGCTCCTCCGGACGGCTGCCATGTGGACGGCATGGCAGAGCCCCTTGTGTACACTCATTACAGCCATCAGGGGTCTTCTTCACTGACGGAGAGTCAAGGGCCCATCATCAGGGGCCTCAGTGGCCCTGCTCTGAGCTGTCACGTTCGTGCCTGAATGGAATTTTGATAGTTTCCTGTGATTCATCTTTCGGTTAGGGTTTTCTTCTTCTTTATCTGTTTGCTTTCTGAAGGGTGTCCTCCCCATACCTTAGCGAAGCCTCTAGCCCCGCCCCCCTCGGTAACCAAGTCAGACGTCCTCGGCACCAATCACCGCAGAGAAGGCGGGAGGTGACGTGCCGAGGACACGGGGGTAAACAAAAGAGCGGGGAGGAGAATGCCCTTCAGACCATTTCAGACCAATCCATCAGCTTCCAGGATGTACGCCAAAAAATAGAAAAGCCTTTATTTTTCTCTTTGCCTTATCCATGTGTGACAGGTGTACACATCATCGTGCTAACGACTTTCTGTATGTACAGGCCAATAAGGCTTGAGTCCGCACATTTTTTTTGTCAGGAGAGTTTGTTAAAGTAATTTGTTTCAAAACGCGCTCTAACCGTCAGAAAAGAATTGTGGAAAGACTGAAGTTGATAGTTTGACATTTTCTGTGGGAACGGTGAAGCGTGTTTGTCTGCTGTCACTCACTGGGACATCTGACCTTCAGTGGGCTGAAGGATCTCTTCACATTTACGTGCTGATGGAGGCTCCTTTGAGCTTCCTCGGGACAGAGCCAGGCTAGCTGTTCATGACGCTAAGCTAAGCTGCCTCAGACATGAGACTGCTCGCAATCTGCTCATCCATCTCTCTGCATAGTGAATGAGTGTGTTCCATAAAAAGGTCCTTTAAGTGAGAGCCTCCTCCTTCAGTGAGCGCGGCCCCTTTCCCCCTAAAGCGCCACAATGGGAGTGGCTCGGCGGTGCTAATGTGTCTCACGTCGGAGGAAATGCAAGAGTTTCTTGACACATTCCCCAGAGAAGCAGCAGGGCGAGCTGCGCCCCCCCCCCTTAAAGTCTGTCCTCATGAACCCAGAGCTGGCGCTGCCGCTGGCGTCTTCCTCCTGCCTGCGCTCCTCGTCCTTCCTTTTCTCTCCTTCCTTGACACAGACAAGCCGTCTATTCCCGCAGAGAAAGATTGAGATGTGGAGGAGGAGTGGAGCGTGCCTGTGTGTGTCTGCCTGAGGAGCTGGAAGGCTTGTAGGGAGACAGGAGATGGATCAGGTGGTGGAATCTAGGAGACAAGGGGAGATTGAGGCCAGAGGAGCTCTGCTTTGATAGGAGGAGTAGAGAGGCGTTTTAATCAAACCATTTGAACAAAGCACCAGACTAACCAGCTCTCCGCTCCGAAGCCCGAGCCCGGACTCAAACGCTGATTTAATTGATGCTTGAGCAAGTTCACGCCACAGTTCCCTCCTCCTATGGAAGAACTTTTAAAGACGGATCTCAAGTCTTTTGCTGCCATTGTCTTCAGATCTTCTGCCACCCCTGAGGGGGGTAACGCTTGGGCTTGGTGTTGTACGGTTGTTGTTATTCTGGAATAAGACAAAAAGCTGGCTTTGTTGAATCACATGCCTCTTTTTTCTGTCTTATTCCTCAGAGTTGTTTTTGTTGCTGAGGGAAACGATTGAATGGATTTGAAGCGCTGGCTCAAATCTAATGAGACAAGCTGTCGTTCATAGTAAAAAGAAATGAAAAGGTCTTCTGAAGGCTGCGGGAGAGACAAGGACGGGGTGGGTTTGATAAGCAGGTGTGAGTATGTGTTTGGGAGCAGGGTGGAGGCGTTTAGGGAGATGTTATTGTACGTGTTTTAATTAAGCAGAAATTTCAGTTTGAGTGAAGAAGGGGAAGAGTAAGCGACGCTGCAGGGGCCTCGCCGAGGACGCTGCCGCTCTGAGAACGTCCTCTCTGAGTCACGCCGGGGATCACAGGAAGATCTGTGTCGACGGCCGAGGCTCGCGGCCATGTGTGCAGGGCACCTTTTCTTGTTCCTGTCTCTAATTAGCACAGCGGCGTGTCTTAACCTCGGCTCCGGCGTCCTCGTCAACAGAACCTCTGGAGCCTCGGGTGCCACATTCCCGCTTTGGTGGCAAGCTGTCCGAAGTGATGGATTGTTGAGTTCCAGGTGAGGTGTGTTCATGAGAAGGTACAGCCTCCTCCATCCTGGGTGCTGCATCTATAATAAGCAGCGTGCAGTGGAGAGCCGTGACACACACATGACAGGTGGAGGGCTGGAGGTAGACCAAAGGAGGTGCTGATCCGTTATGTTTTATTACTATCGTTGTTATGTAGATTGTGTTCTAACCCTCGCCAGTGTCCCGTTTTCAAAAGGGACGCCATGAGGAGAGACTTCATCATCCAACAGGGAGTTAACATGGGGACGTTCCTTTTAAACACAGGGCATTTCTTTATCCAACGCTTCATTTCGACAAGTCTTGCTCCTTTCTTTTGTATCTTGTACATGTTTACATTGTATCTCCCATCGCCCAAAAGACAAACAGTATTAAATGTATTATCTCTGTTTTAATACGGCTCCTTTTCATTTGACTTACACTTGGGATGGTGCGTGCCACTGCAGATAAAGAGCAGCCAACCCGCTCTCTGCTCGCCATGATCGATGGCGTGTGGCAGGAATGCTACAGCTAGACATTCATCTTTATTCGCCTTCTTGTGTTAGATTAAGTAAGTTCAAATGTGGCCGAACAGAAGAATACGGCTGGTTATGTACAGATATGAGCGATATATGAAGACGAACGAGCTCGGAGTCCTGGTCTCCCCTGTGTCCCAACGTGTGTCCATATATGCTTACACTGTGTTTTCCAAAGAAGCACGTGTGAAAATATTGATTAGTGTCAGTTGTACTTAGTAAATATTGAATTGTTATAAAAAAATGTGAGCTGTCGCACAGCGGTAAGGACAAACAAGTAAGTTGTCTCAAGCTCCATCAGCCATCTTCATCAGACATGAGGACAGCTCCCACAGCAACAGCTGTTTCATTGAAAGCTATTCCTTTATTAAAGATGGTCTTATCTGTCCTCCAAGGAAGACCTTACGATGCCGGTGAAAGTTGCTCAATGGGCTTTTAATTCATATTTTATGTCCAACAGGTATTTTATCCCACGAAATCTATTTTAAAGTGAAGCCGCTATAGCAGCGTCTGTCCACTAGATGACAGTGTGGAGCCTTTTAGTTCACAGCGGAGCGGATCTCCATATCAATAGACGTGCACGCTGCACAGTCAATATGCACATTTATATTAAGTCTCCAAATGGAATTATTAACTATTGCCCTTTTTATACGCCGTAACTAATACGATTGGTTGAGAACATTGAGGGACGACGACTCAGTTGAACAATGAACATTGTTAGATACATTAGATGCACGAGTCTGGATTTTTGTTTCATGAGATTACTACTCATTGTATTCATGTCCCTTCTTAGCCTCTTCTAGATGGGGACATGTCTGTTAGGGATAAATGTCTTCTGGCATCTAGTTGAGGTGCTTGATGGATTTATTGTGCTGTCCTTTTATTACAGTTTAAGGTGGAGGTATTTCCACTGATCTCCTAATCCCCACCAGTACCCGTGAAGCCCCCCCAGCAGCTGAGCTGTGACTGGAACAGAGGCCACAGCACTTTGTAAACCCCCCCCACACACACACACACACACACGCCACAACTGTGTTTCATACAGATCTGGCTGCACAGCTTGCTACATCTGTTCCAGGCAACTTACATTCTACCTTCTTTAGACGTTGATGCCAAAGGTCAAGTGCAATCAAAGATCCATTTAGGTCTTCTGCTGTTATAGCATCAAACACGAAACCCCGTGGAACATAATGCGAGGCAATGCATGAAACGTTGCTATCATAGCACCTACGAGCTATTGGGAAAGTGCAGCATTTAGCAGCTAATGAACACAGTAAATGTTCGGGTTTGTCTGGTGGCAGACGCACCACTGAAGAGGAAGGCTAAGTTTGACCTCTTCTACATGTGATAGAGTCCTCAAATATATATCTGAGCTTGCGTGGCCGCACTAAGCGGTGGTTAGCTAGCATGTGGTCAACTCAAATGTCACACAGTAGAAAGGATAAATCCCCTGACAGGGAACATAACATGTGTATCCGTGTGGCTGCGTCATGCAAACACATCCGAGCTGTCAGCGAGTGAAACACCAGATCAACACAGCTCAAACACATCTGGAAAGTTTATTCATTACAATCATCCGACGCTCACTGACAAACGTGATGTTTCAAGAGAAAAAACAAGGTTGGAGTTTGTAAAGTACTTCAGCTGCTGAGTCTATACATGTTTTTGTGTGTATATATATATATGGTTCCAGTCTACAGCAACGCGTACAGCGGCCCACTAGGAGGCTCGTCTACTGTTGGTCCCCATGTTAACGCAGTCAACAGATTACTGCGGCATTACATTATAAAAGTACTCAGCTCTACACAGAGCACCGCTAAAGAAAGCAAACACACAGGAATTAGTCCACATATCAGAGATGACCAAATAAATAGTACAATGTCGGGATCAGTGACACTCAAAGAGCCTGTGGAGGGTTCAGGATGCAAACAAATGACATCAAATACAAATAGCTTCAGTTAACATGATGTAAGGTTTGTTTGCTAATTTTTCAGCCAGGTTTTTGGCTGGGTTTGTATTTATCAATTCATGTGGACCAAAAACATACAGCAGCTCAAACTGAAACTGGGTTTTGCACCAAAGGACTCCCATGTGTGAGATGTAAAGACAAACCAAAATAATCAATGATCAATTTGGTCAGAGAGTCAAAACAATACAGACGTAGTTGAGTCGAAACATTAACAAGATTACAATCAGTAGCTTTATAAAGTGACATTTAGCATTCAGAGATAGACTTCATAATGAGAAGAGATCTACTTACAGAACGAGTAAGAAGGCTAATACACGAGAAGATCAATTACACAAAAGAGCTTGCGGAATTTAAGTAATTGTAATTAAACCAAGAGTTTATATCTTGCACCCCAAAGCAATGAGGTTCCGATTGTATACTGCAATATGACTTACTGTTGCAAGGTATAATCAAAGAATCAAAGTACAAGAATGGACAACAGAAAAATAAATCAAACAGACCTAACTTTTTTTCTTTGTTTTTTGTTTGAAATCAAACTATGATGAAAGCCAACAATCTCTCTAAACACACAAGTTGACATTCAAATGTGAATCCACGCTTCAAGCAGTAGCGTATCAAAGTGTAGTGTGGGAGGAGGGATCTGTGAAACATCTCTGCCGGCATTGGCCCTCAGAGGACAGCTGGCCAATAACGTAGCGGCAAAAGTTTGAGCCCCGAGCGTTTATCTGCACAGTGCAGGACGGTGTCATTAAAGGAGACAAACGGTCTGTCAGCTCGCGCCGTCCTCTAATGAGCAACGGCTTGCTGCTGAGCTGCTGTCTCTGAGGGGGACATTTCAAGACATTTTGTAGTGCTATTAGAGCATAAGGACCGTGCAGATATTCAAAATAGGAACAGATTCTTGCTGCTGGTGAAAGGCCTGTCACAAAGCGTTAGAAAACATTTTAGTTAAATATTGGAAATGTAGAGAATTTATGTTACAAAAATAGTTTTTTTTGGATGAGTGAATCTTTTTGTGTCACGGAACAGGATCATTTGGTAATGTGTCTGGGTTCTGTAAAACGGGAGAAAGCACAGGAATCGTGTAACACATGAACCTCCTCTGGTTTAAGGCAGGAGGCTGGGCGACATCTGTGGTGGCTTCTGATGCCATGGCAACGATCCTTTGACTCTGCGTTGCCATGGGAACTATTTCAGAGCAGCTGTCGATTCGTCATGAGCGCTCACAGTGTGTTAGGCATGACATGGCTGAAGTTTGGGAGGACAGTAAAAAGATTGTGGGCCCTGAGGAGAATCCAAAATCACTTCCTGTTTCCTGTCACAGCCTCCGAGCTGCTGAATCTATTGGATGCAGGTTTGGAGATTGAACCGGAGAACGTCTTTAACCTCTCGGTCTTTTGAGGGGGCATTTCTGAGAGGGCACTGCTTATTTCAGTGCAACATACCACATGGCAGAGCAAGCTGCTAGCTAGCACGACGATATAGCTACCACCGACATTTGCAAATAGTACATTAGATTATACGAGTACAAGAGGTGTTACAATCCTATTTAATATACTCAGCTCTGCCTTCCAGCTCTACGCACATCACTCACTTCTAATCACCACGACAGCAACACAGATCCATCACTTCATGGCTGAATGCTCAGTAACACACAGACACAAGTTGTGAGGTACTGAGGGGAAAAGCTGTCAGAACTAAGTCAGAGCTTCAGTCGTCCTCGGAGAGAGAACGCCTATCAACACATTCAGCCCCAGAGTGAGTTGTTTGCTTTGGTGCAAATTGGGGTGACGGTCCTCATAAGTTACAACGTTGCTTAACAAACGAAATGATTTTTGGGATTGTCTCAGTTCCCTCTCGGTGACACGCTCCCAAGATCCTGCCAGAGAGCAAACCCGTCTGGCTAGAAGGAAGCTTTTTGGGGGCACCTCTGACTTCTCCATCTTCGCCTGTGCAGGGACAAAAGAGCTTTCCAGCGAAAAGGTACCAACACTATGAAAGGTCAAAAAACAATTCCGTGAATTTACCAAATTAAAGTACCAGAGTTCCTATTCCCTGAACTTATTCCCCTGATTTTGCTGTTCTGATTGTCCCCTTTACGTGCTGCGGTAGGTCTTGATGATGTCTTTGATCTGCCTTCTGCAGATGGGACAGCAGGCGTTGGACATCTTCTTGAGTTTGAGGCCACAGATGTAGCACAGACACATGTGTCCACAGGCGTAGATGACCGTGTCCACCGCGTTCTCGTAACAGATGGAGCACTCGTCAGAACAAGGTCTTCCTGATGGAAACGTGGGGGACTTGGGCAGGCTGACTGGGGAATTTGGGGTTGTGCCTGTGGAGAAAATCAAATGATATATTTTTATCTCAGCCACAGAAAAACAATATTATATTCAATTCATTTATTTTGAACAGCCCAAAATCCCAATTTACAAATTTGAGGGCTACAGTTGGTAACATCATCTGCCCCGAAACTCCCTCATTGTCAAAAGAAAAACTCCCCAATAATTTGTTTTCCTGTCTTGATCAGAGAGTAAATAGAAGAAAATAAGTTGGAACTGCTGATGTTTTCTGCGATTGTAGAAACAATCAACCAACTCTGCACATTCTGTCCCTTAACTCGGCCAATGTGTTGGTTTGGGTCTCATGTGTCCCGTCTCTTTTCACCGTGGACCTCAAGCTTAGTGTTTGTTGGTTCTACTTAAGCAACAAAGGACTCGGAATAGGTTTAGGAAAAGGTTCTGGTTCAAATAAATCAATTTGTCAAATAAAAAGTATATTTGTTACGTAACAACTGAAGTACAGTAAAATAAGTAATGGTCTCCATGGTGACAGCTTTGCCTCCCGCATTAATCTTTCTGTCTTTAGACAGCGTCTCATACTAATGGCCTCAGATTGGAACTAGTTCAGACTTTCATTCAGCGTATTTGATCGGTTTAAGAGAAAATATATATTTTTATTATTACTCAGCCTTTCATTTGCAGTAATTACTTTTATTTATGACAAGTGACACCCATCTGGCGCTTATCACAGTAATCAATATGCTGCGTAATGACAAAGACAATGTTCCCAGCTAGCTGGATCCAGGGAGCAGCTGAGCTAGGCTTACATAGTCTTGTTCTCAACTAGTTCCCAGTTAAATGCTTTTGCCAAAACGAATAATGCTCAAAATTTCCAAAATCCAGAGTTTAAATTCTCATGGAAACATTCTGTAAATTTTCCGCTCCTTTGCAAACCTATAAGTCAGTTTACAGAATTAATAAATCTTAAAATATTTTTGTCTTCCTCTTCTTTCTTGAATGGTATAAACAGAACATTTTAGGACATATTCACAACTTCCTACTAGCCTTCACTAGTAAATTTTAATAATCGTTCAGATTCCAAAAAAACTCCATCTGTCCAAACGCATGAAAACAACACCCAACTTAGTGAATGAAGACATCTGCTCACTGTCCCATAATGGCTCCCACTGCATGCCCTTTTGGGGTGATTGATGCTGGGCCTCATATGCGGGAGTACCTACCCTCTGCTGAGCCGCAGTATGCGGCAGAGCACAGGCCTCCATTCAGCACCGGATCGGAGCTGCCACTGCCCAGGGCGCTGGGGGTGTGGGGAGAGGACGAGGGCGAGCTGGGGTTTGAGGTGGTCCGCGGATCCCTGAGGTGAGTGGAACCTAGTCGGAGAAGATCAAAGAAGGGATTAGAGGTCTAATTGATTCAGGAACCAGATGGCATAAATCTATGGTGTCTCTAAGTGACACTCCTGGGAACGGAGAGAATATTGTAATCGTAAAAGGATAGATCCCAATGCAGGCTGACATTGTGACAGGGGCAACCAATAGTTCAGAGAAGGAGACAAGGTCAGAGGGAGGTGTAGAACCCTGTGGGCTGAATAAGAAGAACAAATGCTCACTAAGCAGGTTAATCATGACTTCTTTAAAAGAAATGGCTCAAGGCGTTCCAGGCCATAGGGGTTCTCGTAGACAGACACTCTTTTACTGTTTTTCTTTCTTTCTTGTTTGGTTGGTCCACAAACAGGGAAGCAGAGCTCCACGGACTGTTTCTCCTTATCCAGGTGTTCCATTTAAGGTCACGTGAGAATAGAGGGAGCACATATTCATCACTGTTTTAGAGCAGTCCTGCATTCATTCTACCTCTACACAACGTTCGGGGAAACAAAATGGAATCCCGGGAATACGTTTAGACTACACATGTTGAAATGCCTGTGATGCCTAGAAAGAGAGATCAGGCTATTAGAGGCTACCAGGGGAGTAAAGAGATACATGACTAACAAAAGATGAACACGTGACTCTGAAGCCGCACTAATCAATATTTCCATACTAGGAGTGGATTAGTTGACTACGTGCAGTGTGAAGGGGGTCGCTCACTCGTTCGTACTTTGGTTGTAAATCATTTCTCTTTGGCAGCTAGTGAATAGTGAAAGACCAAAGAGCTGAAAGTGGATTAAAATGCACTACAATAGTAGATCGTTTGTGAGATCTCTCATATGGTTAAAAAAAAAAATTAATACAGCTTTGAAATGACCAATTTGGCCGGAAGGACAGTATTGTGCAAAGGGAAGAAGACACCAGTCTGCTGAAAGCAGCACCTACTGACACTCATCTTGTGGGATGCTCTGACATTTGACATTTTATAGTTTAACATCACAGGTAGGCCAGCGACACCAAAACACACAACACATTTAGATGCAAATGAGCTGTCTGGCAGAGCAAGCATGTTATCGCCAAGAATTCCCATCAAATGCTTTGCTGCGTCTTGCCGTAGCTGCAGATTACTTTAATTACCTTTCCCCAAGCTTGCTGTCAAAAATAGCACCCTAACTGATTCAGACATCAGCCGCTGTGTTCTCATTAGATATTGAACCATCCTATTTCAGGAACTGCTTTGTCTCAAAAAAGCGTTGCTCCACTGGGATGAATCATAATGAGGGACATTTCACGTGTCCCCATTGACACTGACCACCGACATCATGGTGAACGTCCCAGCAGACCTCTCCGCAGCCATCTGCACCAGCAGTCTGATCAATACTACTGATGCCGGGCCAGGAGCCGCTTCCCATACGGGGCCAAACAATATTGGTTCACTGGACCTGAGAGCAAATCAATTATGTTGTGTTATAACTCATCTTTGTGGTAGTAGTGTTTTTGTCATAGTTGGCGTGTCATCGAGTCGATCATATATCAGCAGCTGCTTGGCGGCATGTCACACTATCTTTGGTTTGTGAATCGGGGGGGTTGCCCTGATGCTCCTGGCAGCTCAAAGTGTGTATGATCGGCACTGTGTGTACAGTGTGTAACGTGAGGTCATCTACTATGATCTGCTCTCCACACATGTCTATGAGTAGATAAATGTCTATGAATGTCTATGAATAGATAAAAGATAAGCCACAGGTGTAAGCACAGGGGACACCATTGCTGGAGCTATTTCAATCAGAAAATGCTTTCCTTCCCTAAATAAGACCACTAGTGGTGGCAGCAGATTCTTATGCTGTAAACATGTTGTTCATGTTGTGAGAGTTCATGCTTTTACTTCCAATAGGTATAGTGGTCACATGAATTAGTTATGTAGGTAAAATTGGGTATGTTCGTTAAAATAACTATATCTCTATACTATGAACCATGAACCTTCCTCTGTGTGAAGGTCCTGTGTTTTAAGACTCGTCTCTTGACTTCTATACCTCTATTCCATTTTGGTGTCTTTTCGGTTTGAGTCTTACGATGCTTCAGCCACTTGATCCATCGTACTGACACCATCCTCACCAGAGCAATTACTGAGATTTAGGAAGGTTGCACAGGTCAAACAATCACCCAGGTTGAAGGTAGGTTTTGCCAGATTACTAAAAACTTTCTTTGTTGAAGTCACCGAAGTGATGGTTAATAATCCATTGTTGCACAGGAAAACCATCAACTACCAAAGCAAAGCCCAGGTTTGTGTCCTTCTACTCACTAGCCTCAAATATTAGCATCTCACTAGAAATGTGGGGAATATTACGTCTGAAAGATAATGTTAAGGATTGTGGGAAGCCTCCTGTGATCATAAACTTTTACCAACTTCCAACTCTGCAATTTCAGGTAATTGGGTTTCCTACCGCTCAAAGCTCCTTAACCCTACATGCCATTATTCACCCATTCATACCTTGATGACAGGTGCCACCATACACAGTCACCTTCCCACCAAGAACTAACATCCAAACACTTTAGTGGGCCATTTAGGGTTAAGTGTCCTACCCATGGCCACATCGACTTGGACTCTAGTGGAGCCAGGTATCAAACTCCTGATCCACTCATTAAAGGACAATCCTGATCTCCACTAAGTCACAGCCTCCTCTTTCACATTAGGTTTAAGCCTTTTGTGAGAGGAAGGTTCAGAATGTCTTCAGTGTTGTCTGGAGCTTTGTTGTTCCTCTCTAACCTCTGCTTTCCTTTTCCGCTGCCGTCAGTGAAGAATCGCAGGATGTATTTATGGATGCCTCTTCCTCCACGCACTCACTGAGACACCTTTGGAAACCTTTTTAAGAGCTGCATCCATCAACACTGTAGTCACAGCTATAGGACGACTTGGTGTTATGTGTTTTGCTCAAAGACAAAGAGGCCTAGACGAAGAGATTGACTGATTGAAGGCAAACCCTGCCTAGCTGTTCATGATGATGCTGATCATTCTTTGATAAAGACATCTAACACACATGTATAATACATCGAGTTTGCTTGATGGTTGGATTGTTTCTGAAAAAGCCTCCAACCACCTCCAACCACCATCAGGCAAGCAAAAGAAAAAGCCAATGTATATAGGAGGCTCTGAATTGAAGGGCCGCTGCTAGTGATTAGTATATCATTGTGAAAACCTACAAGGTGTTACTGCACTACTCAGGCTGAACCTTTAATCGGATGACTTGAGCCTCTCTCCCCAGCCTCCCTCCCTCTCTTTGTTCATCTCTCTCTGTTAATTCCCCTGACAGACGAGCAACTGCCATCCAGGGCAGCTGAGGCAGGATCTGTGCAGCCCAGCAGTGATTCCGACACTATATCAAACCGACCTCTGTCAACAGCTGCCCGTCTGGGGCCACATCTCTGCTGCTAACTACCTCAGCCATGCTTCCATTTTTAGCAAATATGGGAGGTATGCAGATGATGTGGGTGGCGATGGAGGGCTGGGGGCTTAGTATGTGTTTGTGTGTTGACTTCACATGCACCAGAAAGAAGAAAGGGAGAGGAGTGAAGGGGACCTTCAAGTGCTTGGCTTGGTGACGCTATACCCTCAGAGCGTAACCCAACTTCAACAATTCTGCCACATACCATCTCAAAATTACATATTACATCCGACCTGTGACGTGCGGCCACTGGAGGCAGGGGAGCCAGTGCCCCCCATGTCATCATGAATTGTAAAATATATACTGTATTTATCCACTGATCTGTGATAGAAGTGTAATTAGATTACAATCAATCCAATGATTATTATGGGCAATATCGCTGAATCTATTTTCCCGTACAAATACGGGGAAGCTTTGTGCAATCCTTCATAAACCCAGGTGAGCTGCTTGTGTTTTTGCTCAATTTGAGCATGTGCAATTAATGTCTCTTTATGTTACCAATGTAATGTTTGTACTGCTTCAGCTACAATCTTTCTAGCCTGCTTCAAGGTCCTGGAAGCGAACCTCCTGGAGAGACGGCAGATTGCAGCCGATCACTCTCTCTGCAGAGCGGATGACATGCTGCAGCCTGCCCTTGTCCTTGGCTGTGGCTGCAGCGTACCACAAGGTGATGGAGGAGCAGAGGATGGACTTGATGATGGCCGTGTAGAAGTGCACCATCATCGTCTTTGGCAGGTTGAACTTATTCAGCTGCCTCAGGAAGAACAACCTCTGCTGAACCTTCTTAGTGATGGAGCTGATGTTCAGCTCTCACTTAAAGTCCTGGGTGATGATGGAACCCAGGAAACGAGAGGCTGTATTTTATTGTCAATAATGTACTGTTCAAGTGTGTTGATGAACCTTATTGCTTATATAATACGGTTGTCCGTGACGTTATAAGTGAATAGCTGCCTTTCAGCACAACATAAGTTGTGGACACCAAACATTGTGTATTCAGCAACCTACAGAAAGTTTATATGCAACAAACAGACAGCATTGGGAACTTCCCGTGTGTTAGCCTAGCACCTAAAGTTGGTTGATGATTGGCAAGTAGATTAACATTAATGTGTGCTTCTCATTAATTCACATTGCTTATGGCGTCCACCTGAATGGTCTTCTTTGGCTTAAAGGTTCCCTAAATTGTTTGAGAAAGCTCGTATTTCTCAAATCTGCTCATTTGGGAAGTTTCCGGGCTATTTTTAGGTCATCGGCACTGAGCTAAAATCTGAAATGACTCTCAACGGTCGCCCAAAATCAAATTATCATTTTGATCACGGCACTGATATGCAACGCTCAGGTCAATGTAAACAAGTAATATTACATTATGGCTCAATTCAGTACACCCCATATACTCACTCAGAACGCTTGATTTCATCTACCCGTATTATAGAATAATGATTAAATTTATTAAAATTTCAATATTTGTGTTTTTGAATTATTTAATGTACCTAGAAATAATTGTAAAGTCTATCTGTGCAAAATATATGCTTTTTCTTACAAGTCGCTGCCTGTCATACGCACGTTCTGTATTCATGAGCGTTCTTTCTGCGCTAGGGGTAATCTCGAGATTGCCTGCAAAAGGCGGGTCTGAGAAGCACTTTAGCCAATGAGTGATTAAATAAAAAAATGTGTGACATTAAAATTTGGCCAATCAGCGTTCTTTACTAGATTCAGCCTGGGGCAACATTGGTTTGGCCCCCAATTTGCGTGTGCTCGTCAAGGCTACTGACGTGATGGACATATATGCTTCCTGCTACCAGCCAACAAAACCTCCGGAGGGACAATCCTCACTATTGATAATGATTACTTCATGCTTTATACAAGTAAGCGGCCTTGGTGAGGACTGCTTTATTTGCCTATCATGAAGCAGAAGCCCACTGGGGGAGCCAAGCTGTCAAGTTCAACATCCCTCACTCCCATCGAAAGGCATGGCTGTCATTCAGCTTCACAGAAGGTTAAATTGCTTTCCATTTAAAATAAAGCAATAGATCCAGAGCTGCATAAGAGACACTTCTATTTCAAAGCAGCTGCAAAGTAAAGATGAATATCCCCTTAGGGGGAATTATTAGATGTGCTCTGATAAGGAGATGTGCTCTCGACAAGTTTCATTGTTCGTCTTTTCCTGTGTTGTTGTGTTACCGAGGCTCTGAACACAGAAAAGACAGGTGGTCAGTTATGCACAAACAGGAAACTGTCATTTGAAACTAAAGCAGAAGATCTCTCTGAGTAACAGAGCGTGTAGGCAGTGTTGTGCCTGAACTCGTTCATATTTTGGGCGAACGTGAAATAAACGTACTGTATTAATGCCCGATGAACGTTACTGTGAACTCGTTCATTCTGCTGTCTATGAACGGAACGTTCTTTCAGGTTAACATCGTCCAATGGGGTGCCAGATTTCTATAGAAAACACACAGTAAACGCACCTTAATAAGTAGTGGAACAAACACCCAATCTGGCAACACCAGCCACCAGTGTCGCACCGCCGCTTGCGTCATCAAAAAAAAAAGAAATGCATGGAGGCGACAGCTGCGTGTAGCAAAGAAGCGGCATATAATTATTTAAATGAGTTTTATGAAGTTACTGACAAGATCGGTGAGGATGGGAGGAATCTGACCTTTCTTTGCAAACATTTGCACCTTAATGATAACTGTTGTGTTTTTATTCCTTATTTAAAAAAGACCATTCAAGCAGCATGTGTTTGAGAATGTACTGTAGGGGTGAACACTGCAGCTGCTGCTAGTGTGGAGTGAATGGACAGCAACATTAAAGCAACAAAGGGTAAATGCTGTCCCCTCAATGCTAATGTAAACCCTGGTTGGATAAGGATTCAAAATTGGATTTGAAGATTAAATCTGATGCATAGTTTCAGTGTTAAAACTGATAAAATAATTGCTGTCTGTGGTTCTGGGCTGTGGCAATAATTTTGAAAAATAATAGCTTGCAGCAACGTATGGAAAAAAAGAACTGAACTAGTTGGAACTGTGAACTTAGTTCAAATATTTAGAAGTTTGAACTATGAACTGAACTAGTTCATTTTAAAATTTGTGAACTGAACTTTGAACTAGTTCATGTAGAAAGTGAACTTTCCCAACACTGCGTGTTGGTATTTAGTTTTTGTTGCAAAAGAAAACAGGGTACGGTTTGCTTATGAAGCTAAAGACTACATCAAACACAACTGAATTGATGATTGGGGAAACCAACTTGCTAACTATGTCATTGATTGATCAGCTGATGAGCTGATTCACCACAATAGACCAGAAAGGACAACTACCCATGAAACAAAGCAACTGGAAGCAACTGGAATCAATAAAATGGAAATGTAGCGCAAAAGCAGAAAAAGGCCAGAAATGAAGGCTCAAGTAGACACGAAAACACTCCACATCAGCGGGTGAAAAGAGACAGGGTATGGGGCCACACTGATCCTTTGAGTTGAGTTGCTGCTGCTGTACATTGATGCTCACAGTCATTTGTATTGTCGTGGTTGTCACAGTCACTTTGTTGTCAAATGTTGTTATGTGGGTCAAGCTAACAAAGGGCAACATTAGCCCTTCGTGAACAGTGAATTTGCTTCCTCTTACATGCAAAGAGTTTGAAATAATTCTGTCAGGATTCAGCCTCATCTCAGGGGCCAACCAAGGTTTAACTCTGCGTGCAGTCTGCAGGGACGGCGACCGGTGGGGGGGAGCAGTGTTTGGGCGGGACACGGACATGAGGCCCGGGAGTAGGTGGCGGCAAAAGTTGTGGTGCCGGCAAGGCACGTTCCCCAAAACTGTTCAGAGGTTCTTGGTGGCCAGGGGGCCGAGAGGAGACGGAAAGTCAGCTGAGCGCTTCAGGGCCAGAACCGGTTCAAAGATCTCGCTGGCCAGGTCTCAAAAAGGAACTTTCTGGATATCTTTTGTGGTGGGTTCGTGCTGTGAGGATTCGTAACAGGCTCAAACCAAGATTTGAACTAAAAATTACTCTTATCACTCTTGAGCCAAAAGATTTTCTAGGCCTCTGCTCAAAAAAAAATCTGTGTGGCCATAGGGTTTATTTGAAAAACCTGAGTGTCATAATAAAAGGGAGCACTTGAGGTGAGGTTTTATCCAGATCCTTTAAATATGGGTAGATATATGTTTTAGGTGAAGACAAAAAAAAAAGCGCACTGCGCACTTCAGTAAAAAGAGTCAGGTTCGCTTTAAATAAAAAGCACTCAGGATGATTATCCCTTTGGAATTATAAAATGAAAGCTCAAAAACTCTTCCAGATCACAGCATAATATGTTGTTTGTGTTGTGTTTCTCTCTGCAAATGACTATTTTGACAAAGTGAAGGACACACTTTTAGAGATTATTTTAGTACAGACAGTTTAAAAGAAGATGTTGGTGTTTGGCCGCTAGCAAACACTTTTAATGGCAACATTAAAAAGGGACTTTTTTTTGTACAAATAAGGGTGGGCTTCATATCTATTGAATCTGCAGAACTATGTTTATTCTGTAGAAATCTTGATTGTGTGTTCAGCCCAAAGTAGGGCTGAGCTACGAATGTTGTCCAATTTTCATCATTTGAGTTGTGATATTTGGTCATAGAATTGTTGGGTGTTTTGGAGCATGTAAATACTGTATGGTATGTACTGTGTACTTGTAGCCCTTGTTCTGCTGTTGAATTTGATGTGCAAGATTACTATATTCTTTCATGATTAGTTTAGGTAAGAATATCAAAATGATTAGTTACTGGTGACGATATCAAAGTATACTGCTAACATACAAGTACTTGTTGAACTAAAATAAAGAAAAGAGATTATTTCCAGCATTCTTTTATTAAATGAATCAAACATAAAACAATAAAATAATGGTTGCACTAGGAACTGCAATTTTCTCTCCAACTATTTCATGAAATCAAGACAGAGAAGATGACGATGACTGAGGATGTCACCATACTAGAACATTTTTAGTTCATACCAACACCTGAGAAGTTTCCCAATTCTTGATACAAAAACTAAAAACTAATACTATACATTTTCAGAATTCGGCTTGGTACTAAAAAATCAATTCTCGTGACATCCTTCCTCTGGATTTTAAAATGGTAAATTACTCTTCCGGTAGTTCTCTTTTCTAGGCTTCCTACCGCTCAAAGCTCTTTAACCCTACATGTCATCATTCACCCATTCATACAGGTGCCACCATATCACCATACCACCATATCACCTGCCCATCAGTAACTAGCATTGAAACACTGTAGTGGGCCATTTGGAGCTAAGTGTCAGCGAAGCCGGGGATCGAACTCCTGATTCACCGGACAATCCTGATCTCCACTAAGTCACAGCCTCCTCTTTCACATTAGGTTTTAAGCCTTTTGTGAGAGGAAAGATCAGAATGTCTTCAGTGTTGTCTGGAGCTTTGTTGTTCCTCTCTAACCTGTTTCTAACCTCTGCTTTCCTTTTCCGCTGCCGTCAGTGAAGAATCGCAGGATGTATTTATGGATGCCTCTTCCTCCACGCACTCACTGAGACACCTTTGGAAAGGTTAAAACCTTTTTAAGAGCCGCATTAATTAAAGAACAGCTTTCCCAGCTGAACGTGCAACTTTGCAACTGTTGCATTTATAAAAACAGCAGTTGTTCAAAATGATCATTTTAAGGATGTCTCACATAAACCGTGTGTATATTTATTTGTGTCAGTTTGGCTTAAAAAGGATTTAGCCAACTTTATTCAGCAGACAAAAATGTCATTCAGAATGTTTTTCACATCATGTTGCAGCTCCCCCCCCCCGTCTACATACACATCTTGTAGGAAGGCATTATGCTTGGTAGACCAATACAAGTGTCCCCCCACTGAGACATCTTGTTGCCCCCTTCCCCCGGCAGCCTCTGTCCACCTCTGGGCACACTTCCTGTTTCTTATCTTCCTCGGTCCACAGAGCCTCGTCTTTTCTCTCGATTTCTATAAATGCGTCCAACTGCTTCCTGTGTGTAAATATTGTGTCTCCTTGGTGTTGCTCCTGGTCCCCGGCAGTAATTTCCAAACAAGGAGTCATGGTCGGTTTGCCCCGATTGGCATTCTGTCAGAGCGATCAACACTTAGCACAAATAGATTTTCAACCCTAGGAATTAAATAAATACAGCACATATCTAAGGGGTTTCAGCAGTGGTTTGCCGAGCCAAATGAAGATCGATATCCTGATCTGTGGGCTCTCGACCCATGATACATTGCTGGGCTCTAAGGACTGGGTTTTTCCAGCAGAAATGACTCTTTCACGTTGGATTATTCACAAGATAAAGCATGTGGTCTAAGAACTAAAGTGTGCTCATCGCTCCCTTTCAGACACACATGAGGCATATAAATCAACGTTAGGACTTTTCCATCTGATCCACTATTCCGTCCATCCATTTTGCGTCTTTCTTCACAAAAACTAAGTGCTTGGGATACTCCCATGGTCCTGAAGTTTGGCATGCTAGGATGTTCTTAATAATTGGGTTATATGTTTATATTCATCTAGAGTTTTTGTCAAATATAAAAATATAGTTCTGTATTTTCTGTGTTATACATATCTGTGTTTTAGTATAATTTTACAGATCGGTGTGTAATCCACATATATTCTCCCAGATTTTATTTTTTACATATCAAATTTCTGAACACAGTTGGCGTTAAGAGAAGGTCCAGGTGGAGAGATGGGTCAGACACAAGAACAATTTATTTTGTTGATGACAAAACAAGCCCCGTGTGTGTGATGTAAAATCTGTCATTTGTGCTGGAAGGTTTTTCCTAGAACCAACTGCACTCATTGAGACATTGAGCTGAATCATTCCAGTTGTGTTACACTTTAAAGTGTAGCACAACTGGAATGATTAAAGAACCATGACAGAGACATCTACCAGAACTACTCAGTAACAACATAGAAGAAAATAGAACTTTCTTTTGACTTCAGAGTGCTCATAAGCTTTATGTTATTCCGCTGTGTTTCTATAGGTGAGGAATTTTGTGTGAGGGCCACAAAGGCTCTCTCCATTAGTGGTTCCCAAACCGGAGGGAAGGCCCCCCTGGAGGTAACAAGTCAGGTCTTTCTGTGCTGCGATTTCTCATCAGTTATTGGCCGACATTGGAAGACACATGCAAAGCTGCTTTATGAGCCCGGTCAATTCATTTGTTGAGTTCAAACAAAAAAGTCCAACGTAAAACAGCTTTGGTTCCTTTATGGGAAGTGTAGAATCATGGTTTACTGAGTTGACAAAAATGATGAATTATGTTTGTCATTACTCACATCTCCACAGAAAAATTACCATTAGCATTAATGTTTATGCGGTTGATGAATTAAGTCCTCACTTAAATGTGGTTAAAAAAGTAAAACTAGGATGGACCCAGATAAAAAACACGGTAGAATCCAGAACCTTTTCAGTTTTAATATCTTAGCCTTTCCTGATTGATTTGAGTGCATTATTGAAACACTCCACTCCCCCTGAAATATTTTTGTCAAACTTTAATATTTAATTTGATTTCACTTACCCAGAATCTTGAGCTGAGTCACAGCCCCGTGGAGACCGAAGAACATCCAGAGCGGGCGGGAGTTGTCCACGCACACCTGCATCCCCACATTGGTGCCGTTGTGGCTGAGGATGACCTCCCCCCCCTGGTTGACAAGGAAGCCCAAGATGTCACTGCTCTGGAGAGGCGTCGGCACCCGACACACCGCCCAAAACTCCTTCCTGTCCACCAGAGCCTCCGGATTGTAGGGTAAGTCGCTGGGACGCAGCACCGCCGGGTCGCAGGACGTCACGCCGTAGGACAGCGAGCCCGAGCGGGCCGGGCTGGACTTGGTGACTTTGATGAAGACCGTCTCCCCGGTGCGCAGGGGCCGGTTGGTGAAGACCAGCGTGCGTTCGTCTCGCGCGTGCTCGGATCGCGCCACGGTCTGCTGGTCCAGAGTCTTGATGTGAGCGCCACGCAGCTGGTGGAAGTGGAGGTCGCTCTCCAGGGCGGATGGCAGCAGAGAGGACTGCTGGGAGTTGAGAGAGTTCTGAGGTATGGGGCAGGTGGAGGAAGAGGAGGAGGAGGCCAGGTGGAGGGTGTGCCGGTGGGAGTGATTGTGGCCGTTGCTTCCGTCCTCCTGCTGCAGGTTGAGGTCACACAGGCTGACGGACAGGCGGGAGTCGTCAGCCTCACGCCGGAGAGAGGAGGACCGCACTGTGGTGAAGGAGCGTGGGCGTAGGCAGTCTGGAGGAACAATCTCACTGTCTGCAAAGAGACGGAGACAGAAAGGTGCTTAATAGTGGTTATCTCAGAGTTGAGGCAGTGAAGTCTGCAGTCAGCTGGATCGCTGAATAGAGAGCAAACAATTCTCAGAAGATCTGATTAAATGATGAAAGAGAAAGAAAAGCCATTTGACTTACTTTGCGTGAGTTGGATGCCACGTACGCTAGTTCTAATTACTCATTTTGTCAGAAAGTGCGTTCAAAGATAAAAACAAAAAAGTAGTCAGGTGCTGCCATATTTGCACACAGCTGAATCATCTCCTGTGACTTTAGACAGAAAGTGCTCTATGGAGTCAGTCAATAAATGACTTTCCTCAAGCTAAATGAAGCACATGTGCATGTTTGCGCATTGGTTGCATTCCTTGCTGTCTATAATAAAGTATCACTTTACAGGGAGTCATTAATGTCATCCAATATGTATCACAATCACACAAATACAAACACATAAACCCGAGCTGAGCTGCCCGCAGGCTGCTTACATGTACCGGCGTTATGTATTTAGAATACAAATTGTGAATAACAGTATTCTGTTACAGTTACAATTTAAATGGATGGTATTTAGAATACAGTTATATTGTAATCAATGGATTACATGACGGTTACTTCTCTCTTTCACGAGTTTATTCAATCTCTAAAAAATGCGTTGACGCATTCCAAGTATTCTTCTTCAAATCTTTTTTCAACTTATTCTATTTCTTCCGCCGCACCTTTCAACTCCTTCACACTTTTAGCTATTAAAACCGTTCAAATATTAAAATCATCAGCTCGTTCACGGGAGGGGGGCTATGATTTTTCAGCTTTCTTGCTGTTATAATTGAATTTATATGAATTAAAATCAACAACTTTTTAAAACATGGTTTTCCAATGGAGTTCATTTTCAAATCCTCCCAAACCGCTTCAACTTTTTCTGCTTCGCCAATCTTACAGCTAAAGACACAACTGTAAAATGTTGACAAAAATCTGAACTATTTCATAAAAAAGAAAAAAGGCTTGTTGATATCTAATTTACTTGTTTCACTGATTATCGTTCATTAGTTTTTCAGGCCTTTTCTGAGATTTACATGGGTGTCTATGTAGAGAGATAGAGGGTGGACCAGCGTCAGAATCCGGTAAAAAGAATCTGGCACATTTGCCCTCATGGCCAGAATATTAACTTTTCAGGCTTCATTTTTGGATCAAAACGATGCCATGCTTGGGTATGGAATCCCACAGTTATTTACTTTTGGCCTGAGGAGCCCAAGAGTGAGACAAAGTCTGGTTCAAGCCCCATATGCTCCAATACAAATCAAAATCACATATCAATGGATACCCATCGTAGTTTTACTCCAGAGTACATTTGTTTGAGGTGTGGATTGGTTGCCTCTCTCTGCTCTTTGAGCAGCTGCTCCGTTGCCACGGATACTAACACACGCGATCCATGCATCTCTCCTTTACTTGCCCACTTTCTCTCTTCCTCCCTCTTTCTAGTTTTCGCTCTCTTTTCTCCCCCCCAATCCCATCATTTCAAAACAAACCAACCATGGAGGGGATTCTTACTGTAATGTTTGATGAGGCCTATCAATTAATAACTTCTTAGTTTGAATAACAAACATTCTGTCTCCCAACCCCCCCATTCCCAATTTCATCCTTTCAAAATAAAATCCTCAATGAGTATCTGTACCTTAACCATGAAGCTTAGAATGAAGTTGTTATTTTGAACAAGCTCTTTCAAATACTAGTACAAAGACTACTAATATTACTAGTACTACTAGTAGTACTTCTACAACTGATACTACCATTATTAATACTACTAGTATTTCAACTTCTATTATTTCTAAAAAGACGCTTTCTACTACTACTACTATTAGACTAGAAATACTATTACTACCAGTAGTAAATAAACTGCAACTGATATTAATACTCTTACTACTATAACATGTACTAATATTTGTACTACTACCTATGAAACTCACTATCAATACTAGTTTTTCTATTGCTATTAATACTACAACTACTACTAATTACTACAAATACCACTATGAATAATAGCAGTATTTTCTACTGCTATTGATACTATTACTTCTTTTACTGTTATTACAACTAGTACCACAATTACAACTATAACTACTACTACTACTAATATTACTACAAGAAATACATTTTTTTATTCTTCTCAGCTGTTGTCGGCTTTCAGTTTCTGCAATTTTTATATTTTCATCAGTTTATTGAAATTCGTATAGAGCTTCTGCTATGTATGTTTTCCGCCGTATTTTCAGCACTTTGTATTTCATTTCAGCTTCTCCCCTATCTGTATTTTTTGCAATTCTTTAAAATTAATTTCAACTTTTCTTATATCTGTATTTTTAGCAATGTTCAGAATTAATTTAAGCTGTATTATATTTTTTAATTTCTTTATTTTGAGCAATTTTCTGAAATTCATTTTTCAATTCAATTTCAGCTTTTAGCATTCCAACTCATTTTCAGCAGGAAAAGCATTTTCTAGTCGGATCCAAAACAGCTCGCTAAGAACTTTGTCTGTGGGGTCAATTGTTTTGTTACATCCAAACTTAAATAAAAGTGAAAAGGATGCGTTTGAGGAAGCTGTCACTCATGATGACACGCCCCCCCCAATTAATGTCCCGCCCCTTCACGCCACATCAGGGTCAAAAGTCTGAATGTGAAAAAAAAGATCAGAACGCAATAAGCAGATTTAAAGGTGAAAATAGTTATTTGAATGCAAAAACATAAAATCTTTAACCGAAGAATATAATACAGTGAATATCAAAAACTGTCAGGTTCACATTTGATTTTCAAATAAACATAACATTTGACCAATTGTAAACCAATTTAAAATTGGGACCAAAGAAGTATTATTTGTGAATACCGTAGAGTCATTCAAAAACTCCACATCTTAACCACTTTTCTGATTCCATCTACTATTCCCTTCTACTATCAGTCCGCCGACCGTCTCACGCTCAATAAAAACACAGCCAGCACCAACAAAACCACCAACATCTGACATTTCCGTGTTTCCGTGCCATTTCTTCAGACAGAGACTTGCTGAAGGGAGGCCTTAAGTTAAGTACATATAGCTTAATGTGGCTCTGGGAAGGCCTCTCCCTTGGGGATACAGAGAGCAGCAGGCATGCTAACGGCTTAGCCGAACAACTCATCGGGATGCGGAGGCAGTGGCGGCCTACTCTCTCAGATTTATCGGGGGGGATTGGAAATACACCACCAAACAAAACTGTTTGTGTGTGCGTTTTCCAGAGACGGATTCCTCTGCTGCTCATCGCTCCATCCTATTGGATTACGAGTGGACAGATTTTGTTGCAATACCTCCGGGACACGAAGGAGAACAGGAGCTGCGGAGAGGATGATAACATGTCGTAAAGCCAGGAAGGCGGAGGTGACAATGCTGGATTTATGTCGAAAGGAGTCGGGAAAGGCGCAAATCAGGGCTCTCTCTGTGTGTGTAACTCGGACTCATAAGTCCAACACAGACTGTATGAACATAAACAGTAAACGGATTTCTTCCAAAATACCTCAAAAGAAGGTTCACCGAGAGTTAATGTTCCTTTTTTACATCATCTCCCTTTCCTCTTCCTAGCTCACTTTTGAAAGAAAAGCCATTTACAAGCCTTATTGGTTTGTGTGCCACTTGTTCTTCTTTTGCTACTTTATTCCTCAAAGGCTGGTGAGATGGAAGCACTGAATATGTTGTTAGCCTCCAGCACAGAATGATGACTGAAACCACAGTAGAACATTGACCATGCATTTGAAAAAGATTGTGTGTGTATCTGTTTGTGAGCGCACCATCTGCTGCTCGCTAACCATGCTGCACCTGCGCCTTTAGCTAATACAATCCTTTTGTCTCATTGGTCCCTTTTAAATCCGCCACTCACAGATCCTTCCTCCCATTGGCCAAGGACAGTTTCTCACTATGAAAGCAGCTTTAAACATGCATGCGTGCGTGCCTGTGTGTGTGTGTGTGTGTGTCATGTAGGAGGATATTGTAATGGGGCCATTGAAGATGCAGCTGCTGACACTGTGAGCCTGGGAGAGGAGGAGGGGGATTCATCACCTGATTCTTCACTTTCGATTGAATTTCCAACCAAATCGAGCACCTGTTGGGGTGAACCATTAATTTGTTCATGCAGAGGAGTGTGCTAACTATGGGTTAGCCCGTTTGGGATGCCTCTTTTTCTGATCTTGGAGCATGTTTTGATTTGAATAATTAAGCACCTGTTGGACTAATCCATTGTCTATACATGGAAAGGGAGGGGGGGCGGCATGTCCATCTTGGCCCTCACGCATTGGCTCCCGCTGTAATTGTTTTTTATTATGGAATAGCCACAAAGCCGGCTAACTGGGGCTGTGCATGGGGGGGGTGGATAGTTGCACAGGCTGGCTTAGTGGCTTTGCTGGCCTGAGCAGTGGGAACACACAAACAGTATCGGAGCGGGAGGGTGTGGGGGGGATTTACTCTCACGCACGCAATCTATTTCACAGGGCTTATCTTCATCCGTATGCTTTGGAGGGTGTCATCTGATGTCGGCAAAGGTGAAGGGAAAGAAAGACTAGGAAGAGCAAACGAAAAGAGGGAAGGAAGAGATTGTCAGAAGGGAGGACAGAAAATGCACCGGGAATTGTTCAGATGAGCTTGGAAGGAAGATCCTGGAGGCGGAAATCCAGTGAGATATGAAGAGCAAGGAGTCAAAGAGACCAAAGAGAAAGCGCATAGCTTATAGACCGACCGAGAGAATGAGAGGCTAAGATATAATATGGCTAAGAGAGAGAGAGAGGGAGAGAGGCGGAGTCAGAGAGGCCTTTGTGCTAGATGTTTGGGATGTTCTTTATTCCCTGGCGCTGGCCCAATCCTTAAATCGGCCTGGGCGGGTTTGAACCCATGGCTTTTGGAAAGAGCAGCAGGCTCCTGAGGCGACACATGGCCATAACAAAGAGCCAGGCAAAATGCCCGGTAAGTCACAAAAGCTCTATCCCTTAGGTCATCTGCAGAATCCAGCATGTGCCTGGGCCCCTCCCCCCATCGCCTCTACCAATCAGCATGCCATACCCCAGCGTTAATAACCTCCATCATACGGTTCTTATATAATGAAGCACCTTTGTTTTATTCCTGTGCTCAAGCACAAAGGCTCATATGAGGTGGACGACCCTCTCAACACATGCGTGTCCACCCCTTTGCTGTCATTCTGAAAGCTGCAATAATGTCCTTCTATCCACTGGGGCTTCCCAATGGATAGAAGCCCCTGAAGTGACTGTCTCAGGCAGGGGGCAGTAAATATGGAGTTGACTCCCCTGGAGCTTCGTCACAAGGCCAGACACTGAATCTTAGCTCAACGTCCCTGGTAAGAGAACTTCTTGAGCATGGGAAAGACACACTGAGATGAGGAAACACAAGGAACAGAAAATAAATATTGATACGGTACCCATTAAAAGTCATCTTTTGAATTAAGTTCAAAGTGGAATTATTCTGCTCATGACTTTTGATACCTCTTCTTCAGAGGTATTCAGTGAGCTGGGGAATCCAGCCGAGGAAAAGTAACTTCAAAGTCAAACAAATCCAGTTTATTCTTCTTGGCCTTCAGAACGCTCTGACCAACATGCGTCATAAATGATATGAAGCCAACTGAAGCCAAGGAACAAATTTGCTGTGTTTGATGCCTACAGATCATTAAAACACTAAGCTACATTTCCTAAATGAGTACAGAAAAGGCAGGTTTTACGCCATCTTTCCTGCTTTGTGTGTTGTTGTTGGAGGGTCTGCGTGAAGAGTCCGGGCTTGTATATAAGTGCTGCTATTAACTGGGAGGCTGTTCTGCCAAGTCAAACATCACCGCTAGTCGAGTACGCAAAATAATCAAATCATTTCACTGAAAAGTAATGGGTTTCTCGTAGAAGAATGGGAACCCTGGTTCGTCTCTCTCTCTGAGCTGGATAACACAATCCTAATAGACTTCTGACTTCATGTTCCTGGAGTCCTTGGAGAGCAGAAAGAACATTGTATGAGAGACTATTTAACCAAACAGTTGGACTTCTTCCGCTCTACCATAGACCTGTTTTGGTCTTCATTAGGGGGGCGTTGATGGGGTGATAGCAGGTCAGCAGTAGATGACAAATAGAGGTGGTGTATATCATCTAAAAACTGGGAACCTGAAGAGTAATTTGAGCAGCGTGTATGTATTGTGTGTAATAAACATATTCAAATGTTTGGAGTGTGATTGTGATTCTAATAATTGCATCGATTTTTGGATTGATACCATTTTTTGCCAATACAGGCTGTAATCATGCTAGAGGTCACAACAGGTTATTATAGCAAGGTTAATGTTCTCGCTATGTAAAGAGCCTCCCCCAGTCAAACACAATAAGTGTAATTCAAGACTGTTGAGACCTATTATGCAAAAATGTTCAATTACAGAATTTTTGAAAAGGTGAAAATAACACATTTATACTGCATGCAAACTGCATCTGATCCCCATAAAATGAGCATGTAGATAGAGGGAGACTTTGGAAAACAATACAACCCATTTTAGCTGAGACGTGAGAGGAACCCTTCAAAAATCACCAGAATGTATCCTCACATTGGAATGTTATTCAGGGCCTCTCTAGATAAGCTAGCATGATATGGTTGGAACCCATAAATGCCATAATATAGGTTTACTACGGTTTAAAAACAGACAGTTAAAGTCTCTGAAAGACAGAATTCTATGAGTGTTATAATGGTGATCCAAATGTCATTGCATTCTGCTCTGTTACTGCAGGGTGAAACCTGCCAATCAGGACTATCTCAAATTCACACAGTGCAGGAACTACTTGTAAATCCAATTTGGGGTTAGGTGTCTTGCCCAGGGACACATGGACATGGACACGTTTGACAAGTTTGAACCACGCTGTAACTCTAAACCACAGAAGCTCCTGCAATAAACAGAAGACCAGGTTTCTGGTGCCGAATGCAGAGATAAGTCAAAGAAAGAGCACATATGTAAGAAACACGCATTGTACTGAAATTGTATTGTAGTGCTCTGCCAATCACAACAGCAAACACTCTGGCTTCCTGGTCCTACAACGGGACCTCATTCACCTGTCAAGACCTAAAGTGTCATTTAATGCATCACCTGAGGAGAGGCGCTTATGACATAGCAGACTTCAGTGACTTCCCCACACAGCGCATCTCTGATGAGCACAGATTCCTCTTCCAGAAGATATTTTTAATAAGGAACTGCTGCATTCTTTGACTGTCTCGTTGAGAGGTGTCAGTGTCCTGGAGAGTTTGCAATCTGACTGTGATCTCCCGTCTTTCACTGAAGTCCCACACCGGGCCCCTCTTGACTAAAGCTCCTATGTGACTGACTCATAGCATTAACAGCTGGAATTACTCAGGAACTCACCCGCCTTCCTCGTGTCCAATGAAGTTCTTCGGTGCACATGATGTGTGTGTATGAAAAAAAGGGTAATACATAATTAGCAGTCACTTGTTTGTGGTGTGTCCACAAACAAGTGACTGCTAATTATGTATTACCCTTTTTTTTCTACCACTAACCATTGTACGCAAACATTGGACATGAGACTGAGTAGTTCATTACAACATTCATTGGGATACCTTCTCAAAAACTGAAACCGCCTTCAGAAGACAGTTGGCCAATGCCTGTCAGTTGATTCACTGTTTTTAGAGGGTTCAAAGTAGGCCAAGTAAACCAAGAACTGAGGAGGACAAACAGCACGTGGATCAAGACAGGCAGTCTAACTAATACATTGGCAAAGCTTCCATCATTTTTCTTTTGGAGTGTTAAAGTATGTTAGGATTAGGCCTTATAGAAATAGACAGCAGTTTCTGTTCGGGCCTTTTTAAGAAGGAACATTTAACTGAATGTGTTACTAGTATGTTTTGTTCAAGTTTAATTATTCTTAAGACAAGCTGTTCTTCCACTGTTTTCCCCCCACAAATAAGTCAAAAGCTGCTTATGTAAAGGGCCCGGTTTTTGGAAGTCACATAATTTGTTCTGTCTCAGCTTCAGTAGCAGAATGGAAGATGGGAGGGGACACTCTTATTTCTTATCATCATGCTCACTCCTGCTACCCCATTTCCGCCATATAGGATGGATCATCCTAGTGAATCCTCTGCGGTTGGATTATCACATGATGAAGCTTTTATTTCAATCTTTCTACATCAACGCCACTTGAAATGTTGCCCGAGGTCATCCTTCGCTATCTTACTTCAGCTCTGACCTCAGAGCTGCCTCCGGATGCTGTCCCACGCAAAATGTTCGCTCTGAACACATGCTAACATATAAAAATGATCAATATCGTCATAGAAAATGCTGGACAAACAGGAGTAGTGGCATTTATGAAGTAAAAGTTGACTGGAACTAGGGGAGCGGTAAAAGGAGTCGTACTTCCATCCTTGGCTGCACTAGTCACGTTGGTGTTTCCTTGGGCACCTAACTCCACTTAAGGGGTGTGAATGGATATGAATGTTAGTTAGTCCTGATGGACAGATGGATTTTTTACATGGTCTGAAGGGTGAACGACATGGAAGAATAGAAAAGGACTATACTATTACACTCCATTTACCATTTATACCTCAGTCTATCTAGGGACATTCATCTATAAAGTAGTCCTCTTCATTCATTGAATGGCAAGCAGACAGATGGCTTTAGAACAATATAAGACAGATAAATCTACATTGCTGAAGAAACTCACTAATGCTGAAATAATTGTGAAAACTTTTTTTATGTTATCAACCAGAGCTTACTTGTCCAAGAGGAACGTGTGGTTATCTATATGTTTAATGTTGATGATACACAGCTCAGGTGGCATTCTTGGTGGCATCGCCAAATGGTGTTAAACTTAAGTCAAAGCATTTGTAACAGAACATTTAGTTCTTAGATGGCTATTTAGGATTGACAAAAATGCTTGGATTTACCATTCTCTTGTTTTATGTTCTAAATGGTTTATTATGGTTGAAATGCACTTATTGTAAGTCACTTTAGATAAAAGCTTCAGGTAAATGACATGTAATGTAAATGCACACCGGCGGAAAGTAGAAATGGACGCTTCTCAAATACCAGATAAAATAAGGAGTGAAAGCAAGAGGAAGGCCTCAGATGTGGCGGCCCAATCCGAGGATAGGGAAAGGTTCACGAAGTGCTGCCCCAGAAACGTGATGCACAGAGCTGACACAATTGGCCATTCAACGCCACAAAGGGACGTGTCTAGTCTGGATAAAGTATTTCTATCTTACCCTTCGGTAGCGTTCCACCCCTCTGAACAGGCCCCTGTTTGTGGGGCCAAATGTTAGTCAGTTGACCCCCGTGGAAACATGAGCTTCGGCCCTGCATATGGCCTGACTCTAAAAAGACGATAGGAATGACTTTAGTAGGGCTAAGGAGGAGGCCGGTTTAAGTGCTTGGAGTCTCAGAGAGGTCAGACGTCTCTCAGAACGATGAATTACAGAAACTTCAATCAGAGCGAACCTCAGGGTGATGAGCCTGAATAGTGAGCCTCCTCTGCTACTTGATATTTGAGCTATTTCCTGTATGTCCTATTATCTTATGTTGATCTGCTAGCCGTAATCTATTAGGAAAGTCTTACATACAGCAACAAGACTTTATGAGCCAACGCAAACACAAAGGAGAAAACACACTATATACATATATATACTCATGAAACTAAACACCCACCCCCGACACCATGAAGGCAACACTCAACGCAGGAGACAATTACAATATCTATGGGCCACGTCACACAACAGCAGAGGGATGACAGCAGTGAATCTCCAGGGAAAATAAATGTGTGTCTACATTCTCTCACATCAAAGCCTGACTATACTATCCTGGGCTTTGCATGTTAAGCTACCCAGCATAGCTCAATAATGCACAGCAGCCCCTCCTCGCTGTTTTGTGTAAACATAAGGGGCCAAATATTGGCCATATATAGACAGCCTCTTTTCATTGTTGTTCCATTGCTTCATGGAAGGCTTTACTGGACACCAACACAGGAAGGACAACCTCTAGAGGGAACCTTTTTGGGGTCAACTGCAGAAATTAAGACCTCATGTCTTTGCAAAAAAGATGACACAAAGTATTACATTGTGAGGAAACCAGTATATATTAGCTAAAACAAGGTATCAAGGCCAGATTAAATAGTAGCGGGTTTGAGGCACAATGGACTGTGGTTCAGGATCACTGTAGGGTTTGCTCACCTGTAGCCTTCGGTGTACATAAGCAAGGTGGTTTGTTTGACCTAACCACCTGATAAGCTATCGTTGGATACTGTTAGACCTCTATGATCAGAAATTATGCTGGTATCTGAGTAATAGATTTTCAATTGATTTAGATTTATAGACTAGGCTAAAAAAAATGAAACATCTCATCTCAAGTTCTGCTACTTGCAATTACTTGTATCATTTCTGTTAGAGGAATTGAATGTGTTGTACATCTTTTACATTGTTGATTCTGTACACATGACATTTATTGCAGTCAGTCCATCCCGGAAGAGGGATCCCTCCTCTGACGTTCTCCCTAAGGTTTCTTCCCTTTTTTCCCCATTGAAGGGTTTTTTCATATTTTGGGGAGTTTTTCCTGTGCCGATGTGAGGGTTTCGGGACAGAGGATGTTGCATGTGTACAGACTGTAAAGCCCTCTGAGGCAAATTTGTAATTTGCAATTTTCGGCTTTACAAAATAAATTGAATTGAGGGGCGTTCCGGTCATCCTCCTTGTACAACTTGGCTCTTGTCTGTTTTGTAATTTAGCTCTGCATTTCAGGCTTCTCCAACCATCTTACCTAGCAGCTGCACTCCGCGGGTCAGACCATAAACATCGATGAGGGCCCAGAGGGGCTCGGCCGTGCGGACTCCACTGAAGAAGAGCATAGGACTGGACTCGTTAATGCGGTAGAAGACTCTGCCCTTCTTGTCCACCCAAAAGGCAATAATGTTGCCCTCGTTGGCAAACTCCTCAGGCAGGGCCTTCGCCCAGAAGCCACTCTGGGACACCAGGTCGGGGCAGGCGTATTTGGGCAGGTTGTCTGGGTTTATCCTGGAGGGGTCTTTGGCAGTGAAGCCCAGACGTACAGCCCCACTCCAGCAACACTGCTTTTTAGTAATCTGGGGAGAAGAAAACCATATGTGGCTTTATTGGTATTATTTGAAATATAAGTAGATACCACCGTTTGACCGTATATCACCGCTGACTCTAAACTTCTACATGGTTTCCATTCCAATGCAACCACTGTGTTGTTGAATCTTCACAGTGTAACTCCACACATTAAGTGCATATGATAAAAAGGTACAATCATTTAGTCAGTTTAAAAGGCCACAGAGTTTTAGGGACTCAAGTGATCAACTCGGACATAGAATACCTTGAGGCGGACTTGCTCATAGAGTGCCATAGGCCTGTTGCTGAAAGTGATGGCATTACAGAAACTGGCCTGCCTCTTAACTGTCTTCTGGGCCAGGTCCATGACAATTTGGGATCCCTTGGCATTTGGATGGAAGAGCAGTGGGATGATGGGAAGGGGCGTGCCAACACTGCCACACTGGATAGGCAGGCACCTCCTCGGTTTGTGGTGGCATCTGTGCGACGTGGAAGGAAAGGGGCCACCCAGGGAGTCTGAGACAAAGAGAGTACAAAGCACAGAGTCAGTTGAGCTTTACTGTGAAACACAATTGGGTTTTTTTTTATTTCAAATTTGATGTCAAAATATTAACATCATCATCATCAAGATTCCTAAATACTTGTATTTGGGATATTTGTTGATTTGGTCTTAACACTGGTCGTCTAATACTGACACAATGGAGTTGATAAGTTTAGTTAGAATAGGTTGAAATAATACTTACCTCTAACATAGTAATAACAACATCGGTTACTTAGCTAAATTGACACCACGATCATGATAAAATCCTTGTATAAAAGAAAGCAGCCTAATAAAAAATGTAATTTTGCATTCCAACTGGCAGAGCGAGGCTAGATGGACTTGATAATTGAAGCGTCCAGCTGATCCAGTCAATGTGTCTGAACGGAGTCTGGGTGAGGGGGTCTGAGGGGTTGTGACAGCACAGATCGTCTAGTGCTGTTAACAGCAAGATTTCAACTGATGGATTTGTATTCTGAAAGCAAACTGAAACGTCATATTCCATCATTGCCGCGACGTTAAATGATTTCCAGGAGGTTCTGTATCTGTTCTGTTTCACCATCACAATATTTTGGGGTGAAATGGTTTAATTTAGATTTTTTTGGTTGAGCCCATTTTTTGTCAGGTTGTCAGGTCAACTCAGTTCGTACATCAGTTAGTGATCAACATTTGATGCAAGTTGAGATATAAAATATTTCTGATTCAAAGCAGTGCATGCTTCCCAGCTGTGTTGCATTATAGACCTTTGAGTGAACTGTCAGAGGAGGAATTGGAATGTCGCTCTCTTGGATTAATTTATCCCGGGAGGATTTACAAGCCCGGCTTTTCAAATCAGAGGAACTGATGCATCAGCATAAAAATCAACGAAACCTGATGTTTACCATGATGTTTCAGTTTCTTGAGTTTTTTTAAATCGAACTCCAAACATTTCCACAAGAAATATTTGGAGCACCTATCTATGGGATCTACAATCACCACCTCACACGGTTCTGCTTCTGACCCCCAGTTGTGTTGTGGTTTGTCGGAATAAGGTCATCATGTCAACAAAATGTCACAAATGTCTCATCTGTGAGACATTTGTGTGAAATATGTTTTGACTTGAGTCTTAGCCAAAATGTGTTTGGGAGGTGACAACCACCCGAATTGGATCAGTTCCTCCTTGAGTCCAATTGGTGGTTAGTTTTGTTCGTCAGGGGCTTAATTAAAAAATATAAAACGTCAAGATTTTTAAAATATCATATCAGAACAATAGTAAATATACAATGTCTGATGGACTCACTCAGTCATATTCAACGAGGACTGTCTGACTGACACAATGGCAGCAGCAGATGTGTGGTAGAGTCCTGATAAGACCATGCAGCTTCATGTTTCTTTCTTGTGTCCTTCTTTCCTTTGTCTCCATCCTCTCTCCAGTCTGTGTTAGCCTAGTATTGCCCATTCCAGTGTTTCACCCTGTAAGCCTCAACCGTTCAATCTGGCCCTAAACTATGGGCACTGCTGAGGCCTTTTGTCTTAGGCAGAGCCGCAGGAGAGCATGTGTTGAATGTGGTGCACATGGTCCTGGGTAGATTGAGCTGAATGCATTACTGGGCTCTAAAGAGGCGCAGCTGCTGTACAGGGAACACACTATGTGTAAATTCAAGTTCCTTAGCAAACACGTGTATCTAAAGATGCTGATAAGGGTACTCTATAGCTCTGTGGTTACCAGCTAGGATACAACAGATGCCTTTTGTTTACTCAGATACATCAACGTACTATTTATGATCTCAGATGGTATCTTTTTTGCAACTGGGCCCGAGTCTGGTTTCTTTGTCTATTAAAAAAAAGGGGAATATGAGTTCACAGAGCAAAGATAAAATCTGTGCAGGTCTGCTTCACCCAACTGAGACTATTAAGAAAAATCAAGGCTTTCCTCTCCGCGACAGACCTAGAAAGAGTCATCCATGCGCTTATCTTCTCCAGGCTGGACTATTGCAATGCACTTTATTCCAGCATTAGCTGGCGGAACATTTAGAGGCTACAAATGATACAGAACGCTGCTGCCAGGCTTTTAACCCATACGAAGAGAAGTGACCACATCACACCAGTCCTTGCTGCTCTGCACTGGCTACCCGTGTGCTTTAGAATAGATTTTAAGATTTTACTGCTTGTTTTTAAGGCTGTAAACGATTTCGCTCCTGCCTACATCAGTGAGCTTTTGAGATCCGTATGAGCCTTAGTGCTGCCTGAGATCTTAAGGCGGGGGCTTATTAACTGTCTCAAGTACTTGATTGGTCACTAAAGGTGATCGGGCCTTTGCGGTCAGGGCTCCAACTCCCTTTCCTGCAGGTTGAGACAGGCAGACTCTGTGTCCTCTTTTAAATCTCTTCAAAAAACTCACTTTTACGAGCTGGCTTATTTATATATTTGATGGATTTTATCTTATTTATTATGAACTGCTAGATTGTACTTTGTAAATCTCCTGTGTGTATTGTTAAGCACTTTGTAACTTTGTTTTGAAAGGTGCTATATAAATAAAAGTTATTTTTATAATCTAATTTCTGCTCCCCTGAAAGATCTTTCCATCTTTTTCCCAATATCTTCACTAACAATACATCCCTAAAGACACAACATCTTTGCAGGTATTTTTATTTTCTGGTCAAGTTGAGTCTTTCCCATTACTAATAAAAACACAAAAGTTAGCAACACATCAGTAGACATTTGGAGCATTTAGCACATGGCCTATTCCATTAACCCTTGGCTAAGCCCCGCCCCCAGCTTTCAGGGCAACCTTATAACGGAGCCCACATCATCACTAATGATATAAAAAATTTTGGAAATAGTAATTATATTTGACATTGGACATTAAAATGTTCAGCCTTGTATTTTAAATTCTTAAACAGTTCTTGAATTAGTCTGATATAGCGTCTAAAAGTGACTAAAAAAGGGCTAAAAAGGAAAGCGAAAAGGGTCGTTAGGTCTTACCTTAGGAGAGTATAAACTGTTAAGACAAAATACTAACCTGGTTTGTAAGTTTATCATATATTTTAGCAACACACCAACAACCCCCCTGTTTGAACATAAAAGGGTGGAGCAGAAAGGCTGTTGAGTTCAGCACTATATTTACATAGTAGAAAGACATTTGAACAAAATGTACTTTTTAGTGACAAACAAACTAAACTGTTAATGAGTGTCACTCAATCAGTGTGGACACTTCAACCTCATGTTGTCGTTTAAATGTACTAGAGCAAGCAAAGCCACATTGAGCCCACTAGCCGGTCTCAGTCCTCCTATTACCTTGGCAACACAAACCCTAGAGTACATGCTCACGTCCACGGAGTGTTATTTGTGTCCCTTGATGCAAACAGCTTGAAAAAGGCTCCTGTTGACATCAATGTGGTGGATGCCTCTTAGAAAAAACTCTGTGCACACAGATTGATGTATGTGTTATCTGTGAAAAAGCAGTTTAAACAGCCTCACTGGAGCCATTTGCTAAAGGTGAAGATGGTATGATGGAGGAACAGAGTAAGAGGCTTGTATTCCTCTGAGAGTAGACAACATTGCACTAATAGCTGTCATACGCCAAGCGACATCTCTGTGGAACAGTAAACTAACCTCCCATCACTCAGACGACAGATGTGTGAGTTTATTTAACCAAGGTTTTGTAGTTGTTACTCACCAACAATCACCTAAGTGGTTTACATTGCAAATAGGATGTCATAAGTGGGAGAAAACGATATGGAATTAGGAGTGTTCTTTTCAAATAATCAAGATCTGCCATTTTTTATGCAATTTTTTGATTGAATGCACGGTGTGGTTAGTTGTTAATGGGTACTAAATAGCGTATATCTATACCTCCAGCAAGTAATACTCAGCAAAGGAATTGTGATACGATACACACAGGACTGCCTCAAAGAAAGTCATATAAACAGCGTGGACACATTTTCTCAAGTCAATGAGAAAGTGCTGTACAGTATCTAAAAAGTGTAGAGGTTGCGTGGGAACCAGGTAGACGTGGCCCTGCAAAAACAGGGCGGCTGTCTACGCGGATAGCGTGCATAGGAGTAGGAGGTTGTGCAGGCGCAGCAATCACTCCCAGAGCCGGAAATACGTAGAACGCAAACACAGATATCATACCAACTGCTTTGTGAGGATATGCTGAAATAAGGAGGCATTCTGATTTACATCCATGTAGCACATGTTGGGTCAGTGTGTGCAAACCATTTTTTTCTATTCTGAGTTTGCAGATGCCATTGATCAATAACCTCCACCGTATGTAAAACCATTAATGATGGGAACATGATGAGTCTATAGCATTTAGTCACAACGGCAGCAGTGCTCATGGAGCACAGGTAGCCCACATAGTAACCCACTCCTTCTTCTTGTTACTATGTACAGTCTTCATCCGAAAACACACACACACACACACACACACACACACACACACACACACACACCTACAGGCTATTTTTGGAATAAGCAGGCATGCAGGCTAGTGTTGGGTGTTATGTAAAAGAACAAATGGCTAAAACGTACTGCAGTGCTGAAAAGTCCATCAGATTAATCATTTATCTTATCATTTTAAAACCATGTTAACTACTGTGTTTTTACACTTTTTTTGTTTCTCCTGGTTCCCGTTCCTTGCACGTGGTTCAACAAAGTCGATCAAATGTCCCCTTAGCCAGCTCAAATTAAACCGATGATTGATGTCGGGCTGTCTTTCTCCTCTAAGGCTGATCCGCTCTCAAACAGTCTCGTTAATTTGAACCAGATGTCAGTCATCAGGATAATTGTGCGTGGCCGTCCTTATTCAATACTAGGGAGGGAATACAAGTGCATAACATCATTTCTGTCATATCAATTGAACTTGTTGTACATGTTTTACATGGTTCATTCTGTACATCCAACCAATGAGAGGGATCCTCCTATGGCTCTCACTAAGGTTTCTTCGCCTTTTTTCTCCCCATCAAAGGGTTTTCATTTTTTGGGGAGTTTTTCCTGTGCCGATGTGAAGGTTTCGGGACAGAGGATGTCACATGTGTACATACTGTAAAGCCCTTTGAGGCAAATTTGCTATTTTTTTATATGCTCAAATAACTAATATCGCTCCATCAATGGGATCTCCGAGAAAGGGGGCAGTAATTTCGTTCCAGGGGGAGTGGCGGGTTTATCCAGACTGAAATTAGCCTGTGCCAGAACCGATTCAAGTTTTTAGATGTGTTGCTATAGTGATTTTGCCAAACTTTCTTTGTGGAACTAAAAAGCCTGACTATAATATTATAAAATAATCCAGGTACGAGGGACGGCGACATGGAGTGATTGCAATCATCACCATGTCATGCAGGTAAACTCCTGAATTTTGTCTTTCACACAGGATTAGGGGTGTAAATTGTTGCTCTTTAGCGCTTTAGTTGCCATTATTCTCCTTAGATCCATTGACAGTAGCATTTACAATGCCACAACGAGTTTAGAGGCCAATGACAAACAGCATCTTAATGATGTTTACACAGAAGTGTCTGGATGATATATTCAATCCCACTGACTCGTGACAAAACGGCATTCGGGCCTGATGTAACAGCCTCTGTTGAATCACACAATAATAGCGGCTATTAATCACACACATTATCATTTGAGCTTAAATGCATCACAATGCTGCGGAGGACGGCTTTATGCAGCTTACAGATATGTGCTTTTACATTGTCGTTAGCAGAGACAGTAACTGTAGCCTCCTCTCTACCGTGGGACAGGTAGCGACGGCTCATTACACACCCATCACTCATTTTGTTGGCGGTAACCAAAGGACTTGACGTGCAGCTAGGCAACGTGACGACAGATCTATTGGTTCAGTGTCGATGATGTATTGATAAATGATTGGGCCCCATAGTAATGCTGCTTGATGGGGGGGTTTCCATGATGACACCGGAGAGGAGCCTTAGGTGATCCTGTAACATCATACTGTCACCTCCAGATGCACTGCTACTGCTGCCTCGCTTACATTGTAAAAATACGTGGAATTTCTTTGCCTTCATTCATTAAAACCTGACATTGTCTTCATGATATCAATGTGATCTGTTGTACAGGAGTGAATTATGTTTTCATGGAAGTCTGTTCAGGCCAGAGTGATAAAATTGTTGAGCAGCTTTGCTCTTACATAAGCACATTAGGTCCTAGAGAGGGGACAGAAGGTTCAATGCTTGCTTGTGCTAGAGTTCAGATGGTATTGATTTCAAGAGCTACAGCATATTCCCCAAAGAAAAATGACTATTCTATGCTATTGCAGTTGCTTTTGCTGCTTTTACATTAAATAAACAGTCTGTGTTTTTCTTTGACAGGGTTTTTGATGTGTGATTTCAAATTTTCAACAATTTTTGAGACACTTTTATTGTCTTTATTGTCCTCTCTGGAATAGATGTCTCGTAACCAGATAAATCAAAGAATGCGGGACAGACATGAAACATAACTGAGTATTTCTAGTTTCCTACCTGGTGCTTATCCCACTGTGCCGACACTATCAATATTTCACAGCGTTGACCTGTGATTGAAAGGTTAGACAGCTGAGCACTCTCTTCATGAACTGCATCACACAACGTTTTAATAAGAAATAATATCCCAAAGGGCCCCTGGAGTGGATGGAGATCCTCTAGACGTAAACAAGAGCAGGGTGGTGGAGAGGCGTAAGGATATGCAGCGTGCATCGCAAACAGGCCGGATGCTATTCAGGGCTGACTGGAAGTCATTGTGCGGGCTGTGCCTTGAAGGTGACCTGTTATGAGGATGCGGGTGACAGGCCTTGCTGCAGACCTACACGTACACAAACACACACATGATTGAGCATGCTTACTGGACAAAGGGAGGTTAGGGTCGGTCCACCCTGTGTGTGTGGTTTGGGGCTGAACCATTATGGCCAAAAGGACTCTCATTTACATTTATTTATAGACAAAAGCAGCGAGAGCCCCGACTCAGCTCATCTCTTCACAAGACTAAGGATTTTTAAACCCATTGGGTTTAATTAAAGGCATTAATTTTTCATACGCCTAGTTTTCTCCAGTATAGTTAGTTTTTCTATAGAAACATTTCCCCAAATGGGATTAAAAACAAACAGTGTCTAAATATCGAACTTGAAACTGAATATTCCCAACGAATATAAATTATAGGGAAATATTCTGTTTGAACCATTGGTTAAAGAACTGGACTCCACTGAGCCACAGTAACACAGTAAAATATGAATGTGCCAGATGAACACAGCACGACGAGACTTCTCGCTCAGCAGCTGACTGGCAGTTCAAGAAGCGCTTGGTTTGATATGTAGCACCTTTTTCATGAGTGAAGCACTCTATTTAAATGGCAATGCCGCGATCCCAATTAATATTCCATTCATTGTGAAGCCCTGTGACAGACCGCAGAGCAGGAGGAAGTTGAAACCTTATGGGAGACTCTGTCGAAACAATAACACCTGACCCTGTCACTCCATAGCAACCGTTCAGGCCTGATCAACTTCCAACCTCCGGCTCTGACACACGCAAGTACAAAGAGGGAGAAAAAAGAGGAGATATCCTCAGTGGTAGTTGATGGACTGCATGCTGTGCTAAATATTCACTGCTTTTAAGTACAAAAGCAGACAAAAGGAGAATTTTAACAGACATTATTGAGGCTTACAAAAAATACTTGGAATAGATGGAACATAAGCTTTACCTTCCAATGTATTGCAAATGTCATTAAAATACCTCTAGTCAAAGTATGGACTCAGAGGAAGTTTTACTGACCGATTCCTAGTCTGTCTATGTATTCCAATTCTGATCAGATCTTCACTTTTAGAAACAATGTAAAAACTCAATTAACATCGCAGTCACTCAGTTGCAACGGCAAACTTAAAGTGATAAACACAACCCCTTCATCAGAACTCTATGGCAAGGAGGTGAAATGTATTAATATTACTTATTAAATTGGACTCCCTGAAGGACACGGTTGTAGGCCTTCTCAAAGTCTCCTAAACGGTTGTAGAGTAGATGGGGAAAGTCCTATGATCCGGAGCCTTCTCTCCAGCACCCTGGAATAAACTCTCAGGGTGACTAAGATGTGTGATTAATTAACTGTTATTGGACCACACTCTCGGGTCCCCATTTAAAATAACGGAACAGTGTTTTTTTGGTGACCAAGAGTCACTGCTCTTATGTATAATGATGAAAGAAGATCCACTTCATCCAGCATACCGCTGCTCATGTCCCACATTAACCCAAAAGAAGACATTGACATGGAGTTGTTTTACATGAAGTTGTTGCCCGTGTCATGTAACGTTGTGTATAATAGTCTATTAAGAGCAGTTGTCATGTAGTTACAGTAACGTCAAAACTTTTATTTGGACATGACCCATAAACCAAAACCTTCTGACTGGGTGGTATTGGGGGAGGTCAAGTTTTATGCAGAATACACACTGTTACCCTTAAGTGATAGGACAATAGTGACTCTGTTTATGAGGTGTTTGACCTTTGTCCCCAAAGAGAAGCGGCTGTTGCTTCCTCTGGCTGCTGTCTTAGTCAGTCTTTAGCTAATTGGATCAATCCACAGGCTATAATTAGAACTATCAGCTGGTTCAGGATTAACTCCAACAGGTTCACATACGTGTCCACACGTCAATATATAGAAATATAATAACAATGGCATGGTAATTCCATATAGACATGGAGTAGCTCCAGATGTAAACCATTGGTTTGGTTCATCTTCTGCGTGGTGGTAGAGAGGAGAGAAAGGAGCAGCAGGACCAATTCTGTTCTAGAAAAATCATAATGTTGTTGGTCACCACTGAGTGCATCAAACTTGCGAGGGCTTATGTTTAGCCCACGAACCAACACAGCACCGTACCACTGATGCCCCGTACCTGAAGAACCACGGGGCCGTGTTGTTCCCCACAGTTGAAATGATCCCACTGCCTCGACCTTAATATTCCAGAATCATGCAAAGGGAAATGAATGTACACATAGGGGAAACCACACCACAGCACCGGGCAGAGGGAAGCCCGCAACTTTCGAACCTGAGCCCCTCTCAACGGGACGGGTCTTCTTCATCGGAGCATGAGGCGTTAATCAAAGAGTGACGTTGACTTTTGAATGACGTCACTGGGACCAAAGAATAGGCTCTAATGGCAATCAGGTACCTGATGGTGAGAACAGAGGCAGCGCTGTGAGCGCACAGCTCCCACCGCCCGCTACCAATGGACCCCCCGGACACAGCACCGCTGGCCCACAGACACCGCCTGACACACCGGTTGGACCACAGATAGGAGCTCCTTACCGTAAAAGGCATTTCGCGTTATCTGGCCACCCATCGCTTTATTCCCGTGGAGTCCGCGTATCGCCTGAATGGATCACTCAGATGCTCGCGTGCGCGCAGCCCGGCGCTCGTGACATGGCTGCACGTTGACGTCCGGAGGCAGCCTGCCGCTTCTTCCCCCTCCGAATGGATGCGGCCGCTGACCCACTCCCTGTTTCTCGTGAGCGCAGGGACAACATCCACACCCCCACCCCCCCACCCCTCTACTCACCCCCACCCTCCATTCAGCGCGCGCTCTCCGCCTCCGGTCCCACTCACTCTCTCTGTCATTTACATAAAAGGTGGAGACTGGCTGAGCGCTTTTAACGCTGTCACTGCCGCACTGAGCGCACACCAGAGGGGTCTGATGGACAAAGGTCTACGTGCTTTAGGAGGAATATACATGTGTATCTTCATGAAACAAAGCAATACAGTGTGCAGCTCCACATTCAAAAAGGAAAGGGAATGCATGGGTCCAGAACCTGACCGGTCACATTCTTTATTCTCAGCACTCACTCTTTCATCTTGCGTATAGCTCCTGAGTGGCCTGGGCCCCTGTATTACAGAAATATTTAAACTATTAAGTTGTTCCTGATTTGTTGCCAATTTGGTCTTTGAATTCTGAAACTCAATTATATTGTTTTGCAAGCAGCCGTTTACTTGTTATTAAATAAATTCTGCTCTTTGAGTTTTCCAGCTAAAGCGGTGTACACTTTCACATTTAGAAATGGAGGCAGCAGATTTTGAGTATACTTGACAGTGAAATTTGAGAAAACTTAAACTAGTTAAGCAACCAGCTGCTAAGCTATTTTGAGCAAACTCAACATACAAAAGCAGTGTTGTTGTTCTAAAAGAACACAGAATTTCAAGTTCCTCCAATTTAATCTCAAGTGTTCTGAACCACCTTAGTTCCCAAGTAGATGCGACTATCAAATGCAATATTTTAAGTACTGTTATTAGTAGGTGTGAAAAGTATTTTAAGTATTCTCAACTTTTTTTTAGAGTGTATCAATGACAAAAACAGCATCAATTAGCTGATCAGAAAGGCTGGTTCAGTGATTGGCCTTCCCTCGGACTCACTAGAGGTCACTATAGAAAAGAGAACAAGGGCCAAGTTAGAAGCAATCATGTCTTTTGAAGGCCATCCACTACACAGTGTTTTATTGGACTCAGAAACTCATTCATTTAGCAACACAGGATACCCAAGTGTTCTACTGAATGACTCAGAGGGTCTTTTATTCCAGCAGAAACTCAGGTTTTGTCACGCAAGGGATGTGACTGTAAAGAGAGCTGTAACTGGACGCTGGCCAGACACATTTCCACAAGAAAAATCATACCAATACCAGGGTTTTTACCCAAGCCATGTCTTGTGACCTTGCAGATACACAGGAGAGGAAAGGCCTGAAGTGAAATGCACTTCCTTGCCTGGCTTGACGTTGGTGCGGTACCTAATTGCATCGTTAGAACATCCTTCCTTTGTACAGTGCCTTTTAGTTCCTGTTTATAGCTTAACCTTTAGGCAGTTTCCTCTGCAACATGCTTGAGGTGCAGGCCAGAGAGTCTTTACCTAAAATGACACCTCTTAGATGTCTGCCAAATTATTTTTATCTTCATACACAACTGGCTACGTGTTTTTATTTCTTCTTTTAAACTGTAGCCCTTTGAGATCCGCAGATGTAAAGGGCACTACAAATAAAATGTATTATTACTATTATTATTACTACTACTTACTTACTTACTTACTTACTAGTACAAAGCTTTACTGCAAAGATCCCAATACAATTTTTAACCGTTTGGTAAAAAAGTTGTTGCCCACAAAGGCTGCCCTCTCTGATTTAAAGTGTGTTTTATGTGCACAGGGCCGATTACCCCTATCTGGGTTTGCTCTTTTTGCATAGATCCTCTTAGTTTAAAAAACAAACAAAAAAACTGACTATATTTACACGCGTTTTCATGTTTTGAACAAGATTTCTTGGCACAGAGTACCTCCCAATAGTAATGCAAATATTTTGCATGTCAATGCATTTTGGCACAATGCTTTTTACACAAGTGCCCACTTGAGTGACTCCCCCCAGGGGGGCTATTCTTGACCGACGTTCCCCCCCCCCCCAAACATAAACTTTTTTTCCTATTAAGGAAAATTCTACAGCTGAAAGGGTTCATAATCATAAATAAAATTAAATCATTTTTTTCCAGTGAAATTATTGGACCAAGTTCATTTCTCATTTTATTGAGTTCATTTATTCAGTGGAAAGGGGAAACTCCTCACCAGAATCAGGGAAACAGTCGTCTTGGGAACCAGAGGACATTAGATCCTCGGCCTGCAGAAGGTACACAAATATAGAGACGCAATTGGGCCTCAAAGCGGTTCGGGTCATATTCTTACATATCCTGATCGCCCTATGCCGGATGAGGCCAGTCTTCATTTTTTAGAACTAGGCCTGGTCAAAAATGTTTTCATATTCCATTCCCGATTTTATCTTTAGGTACAGCAATGGCCAAAAGGTTCGCCCCAGCCTATGCAATCGTTTATATGCCAGACTGGGAGCGAACAGTCTTCCCCAAATGTAAAAAATGACCTACCATTTTACGTACGCTACCTTGATATTTTCAGCTTCTGGAGCCATACTAAGGCAGACTTCAGCGATTTTATTCCGGTCCTTAACCCCCACCACTTGTCGATCTCCGTAAAACACAATCTTCAACCTCAGAGAATGGAGGTCCTCCTGAAGATTCATGTCCAACCTTTAAAGGTTCATGTCTACAGCAGCCATTTGTGGTTTGTGTATGACCTCAACCACTTGAGGTTAATGTCTAACCTTGACCACTAGAGTTTAATGTCTACCTCAAACCATTCAAGGTTATTGACAATCCATCCCTGGTCCAGCGGAAATATTTCAGAAGCTTCAGCGTTTTGTCTTTTATTTCATGTTATTGTTTAGAGTGGTTAGCCCTTTAATCGCAGCTCATTAAATAGAGTTACAGATACCTTCAAGCCAGTGGCAGCTGGTGTATATAGGGCAATGGGGTGGGGCCCCACCATGAGCGACAGAAAAAAAGAAGAAAAAAGAATAATTTTTTGTTGTTTATTATATTAAATTTGAAAAGTGGATTATATACTCGGTATATTTGTAAATTAAGATATCTACCTGAAATATATGCTTTTTCTGCACGTCCTGCCTGCTTGTCCGCTAGTCTCAGCTGGGCTCAGGCGGCGTCCCAAAGCGGTCGATCTAAGAAGCAGCAATCACTGATAAAGTTAATGAGTGACAATATAATTTTTGCGTCCTAAAATACCTACACTGCGCTCTCGTCACATCGACGCGCCGTGTAACAACGTAACAAGAGCGAAGATGAGCAGTGTCCTTCCATGAAGACACAAACTCGGTACGAGAAAAGAACAGGCTGGACCAAGATCAGCCTGACCAGAAAACGAACCAGCGTGAAAGGGAAGCCGCACATATGACGCTTCTGTAGAGATTTCTACAACTGGGATGTTTAGCTAGCTAGTTAGCTAGCTACATGCTGTCATGGGGTGAAGAATCACACAACAAGGATAGCTCAAACAAAGTGCCCGGAGGGTGGTTTATTTACAAAGTGAAGGCTTTGGGTGGGTGCTCTCTCCTTGTGTTGCCATGAATATGGGATGTGCTCCCGAGAGGCTGATTGGTCACCCGCTGCTTTCTGGAGAAAAGATAGAGACCAGGCGTTAGAGTTCTGTCTCCTGGAGAGGTTTTTCTCCCTCTGGTCAAACCCGTGCAGCTTATGTGGCTGTTGTTTGATGAACTGCAGCTGGGGCTGATCAGCCGGTGACGAGGGCGTGCCGGTGTTCCTCGTGTGTTTCCAGGACGACGCTGATGAATCCTCTGAGTGCTCGTTACAATGCTAACAGCGTATATTCGTGCACCATGCGCATGACGTGTTAAAGTTAACATCGCTACCCAAATGCGACGCACACAGGACTGCGGTGAGCACACACCCCCGGGACGTCGTGTGTGATTCAATGACATTTTGTAATGAAAGGATTAACCATAACTAACAGAGCGACTAAGAAGAACTGCAAGTGAATATCCACAATGTATGGCCTCATAGTTTCACACAAAGCTCACGACACATTGGGTTTACTCAGCTGTGGTCTTTGACCTTCACTGCAAAATCTTCAATGAAGAGTCACCATCATCATGAATAGATAAATAGCAAGACCGGCATGTCATTTCCTCACACACACCCCTGTTTTCTATATACAGTTTTACTGTTGATTCACAACAAAAATAGAGCACGAGATCTGTCATTTTAGCCGTAACATTTTTGACCTTTTGTCGGTCTCTGCTTACAAATTAAACTGCTTCAGGGTTCTAAAACTGAGGGCGGCCACTACATATCATATGGCTAAAGATCTGATGATTAACTAACACTCATCTAAGCATGTCCCAGCATGCTTCAGCGTTTGACAGCAGCAGCAGACCAGATCTAACAAAAGTTTCCACGACAACCAGTTTGAGAGGACAGGGAAGCACAAACATACGCACAGTCCATTAGTCCAATGAAATATGATATCCATCAACAATGACAGCAATGGAATCTGTGAGCTAAGCCTATACCCATCCATTAGGAGCGACATCATCCTGTCTGCAGAACGGGGCTGCCACCTTTTTCTAACCAATTTGTATGGAAGAGAAAGCAAATCTGGCAGTAGATGATGAAAGGCGAGGAGGTCAGCACACCAGATCTGCTGCATTTGGTATGAGAACTTACCATCCAGAAACCAAAGAAAGGAGAAAGATAGGCTGCAGGGATCTGAAACCCTCTTGGTTTTTACAGAAGTGACTTTGGATCATTGTTCAAGGAAGGGAAAATGAGAAACATGGAAGAAGAGAGGCGGACAAGGTGAGGGGTAATGCGACAGGCATTGAAATAATGATGGTCCCGTCCTCATTAATTCATCCTTATTGTAAATCCCTTTCTGTCTATTCTGAAATATGCCCTGCGTAGATATTCTAAATAACTACACCAGTTATTAGCAAAGGTGAAAGTTAGTTTGAGGGCAGAGGATGTCTGGTGTAAGATAGTACTTTTCATCAAAGTAGAAGCAGACGAAGTGTGGAGGTGATAATTAGATCTGTCACTCTACTTTAATATCTCTCAGACGAGCTCTGCCCAGGGCTGGATTGTTTCAAAGAAATACTTCATTGTTTCTGCTGCTGAGGAACTGAAAATACCATTTCCATGCCTGATATGCTCCTGCAAAATATGCTGGTGATGAGTGATTGGCTTCAATGGGGTAACGCTGTGGATATGAAAGGTTTTGGGTTGTCAATGTGATATACTCTAGATCTCTTGATTCTCAACTGGTCTGGCTCCATGACCCATGAACCCCCATCACAACTTAATGAAAATTTGCGAACTACATTTTTTGACAAGGGGGCAGCGACATCATTTTCTGATGGAGGGCCGGGTGGTGATCTTTCTCAATGAGCAGCCTGTGCCACCCCTCCTCCCCTCTCACCCAAAAGCATGCAAAAAGCAGCTACAGTGAGAGCAGACAAACCCCTCTGTCCAGACTGTAAATGAATCTCTCATGCCCAGACCCAACCCACTAAAAACATGGAGAATCACTGCTGTTACCCAGTGAATTAACCATGCTATAATTAAATTAGTTTAAAAAGTCTAAGAAACAACTGCGTAATCATGTTTGTTAAAATTATTTTTACACTCAACAGAACTAGAGTGTTTCCTGTTTACGTCCATTATGGTTGAATGTTTGTGTGTCTCATTCATGTGTAAGAAAACACTAAAGTAGTGGAATACAGGGTTGTCTTAAATTGTACCTATCCTTCACCTTTCATGGTGTATAATGATATTATGGGTTACTAACAGAACATGTGAAAATGCTATTACTACAACACTACAACACTTCCTTTTCCCATCCTTTTAGCATCTATAAATCACTCCTATTCTCCCTCCCAAAAAGCCCCGTCTGCCGATTCGTCAACTGCTTAATCTTCGAGTTGGAAATGTCTCGCTACAGTTGCTACCAAAGCAGCTGAAAGCGCCGCTCCCTGTAGCTACGATCACAGTGGTTTTGGTTTAGCATAAAATCCTCCCAGTTTTAGTCCGAAGGCCAAACCTTTTCAGCTATTCAGGCGTTTTCACCTAAGAGAGGTAAAAGTATAACTGTCACTTTTCTATTTCTTTGTGACGACTGAATGTCTGCGGTCCAACTGTTAAATATTTTATTTTCTCTTTTGTAGAAACTGGATCTGAATGCTGAACAATTATGAAAATGCCTGCAGCAGTTAATCACACTAGACAACAAACTACATGGAAGAGCACCAAGAGCAGCCACCAGGATTCAGCCCAAGACACTGAGGCAGCCTTTGTAGGGAACACAAAAAATGTTCCTGATGAAATTGAAACTGCTTACACAGGTTTCCAAACCCTATTCACTTTCAGTATGAATACAACAGATTTCTACATATACCAACTTGTCACGATCCGGTGGGGGAGCGAGATCAACAGTTTTTGAATGTCCGCACTAAGTGCATTGTCATGCCTGTTTAAAAGGAAAATACAACACGTGTTTTTTTAGGTGAAAGCAGTTTTTAATGAATAGGCTCCCAGTGCAATATAAGGTGCCTAACTGTGTGGTGTCCAATGTTTGGTGTCTGTCGGAGCGCTCGTCTATGTGGATCCCGAGGCCCAACGCAGGAGGGCTTACCGGACCCCAGCGTGGTGTCCGTGGACTGACAGCAGGCAAGCAGCTCAGAGGACTGTACAAACTGACAACCAGGAACAGGGCCTACATGTTGCCAGGAGATAAGAATAGATGACAGGTGTGTTGGCCAGTTGGCGATCGGCTTGATCCTTTGCAGCTGTGCACCAATCAGAGATGTGAACATGGGAGGTGTCCTGAGTCTGGCCGTGGTTGGCCGATCTGCCTGTTTCAAACACTTTTTATATTGTCTTATCCTATCGGGTTAGCTACTGTGGCTTTTTGTGAAGATGCGCATATGAATTTTGCTGTGAGAATTTGTGGTTTTTGTTTCATAAAAGAAGAGAAAGAAAATCCCCAGAAACAAACATCCATCCATCTTCAAACTGCTTATCCTGCAAGCACAGCCGCTGGGCAGCGTCAAACCTAGGACCTTCTTGCGGTGAGGCAACGGTGCTAACCACCACACCACCATGCCGGTGGTTCTTTCCAATTTGGCTTCCATTTCAGAAGCTTTAGCTAAACCTCCCTCTCTTTCTAAGAGTTAGATCAAAGGATAATTACTTCTCTCTGTACAGTAAAGGTGTAGCTGTTTTGAGTTAGTTTAGCTTAGCACAAAGCTGTGATGAGGAGGGAAACACTAATGTGGAGTCCAGATTGAGTTTGCTGCAGGAAGTGAACACCCCCCTATTGCATTATCTGTTGATTTGATTTTTCTAGTTATGTTTATGGAACCGGCATATTTTTTTGTGCTTGGATTGATATATATATATATATATATATATGATTAGGTGAGAACGAGGGGTGCCCACACAGGCTCTGAGGTCACCTAACGGGTCCTTGTACAGGAAGTGAAGCGGGAGATGTGTTTCGCGGGTTTTGAGGGAAAAAGTAGAAAAAGAAGGAAGAAGAGAGAACAAGTGTATCTGTAAATTGGCGTTGATGCGCACTTCTCCCACTGTTCATTGGTAAATAAAAGATTCATCGAAATCAACGCACGCCTGGATGTCACGTTTGTCCAAGTGTGCTACACTAAGCCTGGCTCCTTCCAAAATTCTCCCATTAGTGACTCTACAGCACACTGATCAACTCCATTGTTTATTTCTTACTAAAACACCTTGGACAGATTGTGTTATTTGTGAGTTAGGGGTCATTTTGCATCTACTGAACTGCACCAGTCAAAAAAACAGAACAAAGTGAACCCAATGTTTCCTGTAGCTCTCTCTGTAGGGGCAGTAGTACATCCAGATGTAATTCTTTGCGGAAAAAATCCGAGACTTTAAAATTGCAATTACGATCAAGATGGAGGGTTTATTGCTCATTACATTAGATTAATATTGAACAGCTGCTGCTTGCGGCTATATAAGAAGGCGTTTTCATGGATGCATTGGCGTCATCAATCAGTGGCCCTGCTGCTTTAGTGGTTTTCAAACTGTCTGTGAATCATCGCTCTATCTTTCATGACACTCAACAGCTTATGTCTTGTTTGGCAAAAAAATATACTTCCAGGTGCTGGGAAGAATTACCAGAGCTTTGTTTTAACCACGTATGTGGCCCTCACTTTATCTTTTCTCTCATTTATCACATTTACAAACCAGTATCGTCTTCTCTCCCCGTTTGTTAAGCGGTGTCTAGATCAGGGTTACCTACACTTTTTTGGCTCGCAATGTAATTTACCAAGTCATGGATTATCTCAACCATTAAGTTTGCCTTCCAGTGTTCCTGTTTGTGACAATAATTACACATCATTTCTGCATTGTGCAGATTACTACCGCCTTTAACCGGTAACGTTTTTACCGTACTTATTTCATGACCTCCATTATCAGCCCGGGAATCTCCAAATACAACTTTTGTGTGTAAGCATGTGATTTCCAGTTTGCTGCATGCATATTTTTCCCCTTCTGCTCACTGACCTTTGTAGCAACATGTGCAGGAACAGCATTTTAAACTGCCCGAGTGCCACCAGTTTACAGTGCTCCACAATGAAATGAAATGTGTCCGTCAGGACACAAGCAAGGATCGCACTACCACGTTTTCTGTTGACCGCCCGTGTGTCAGAAAACATTTTTTTTTTTCCAATGGCAGTTGATCTACTGGCACTGCCTTGGCAATTGACCTATTGTGCACCCCTGGTCCAGATCCTTAAGAAGCTGCTGAGCCAGATCAAATGAAAGGAAACTGTTGTGATTGTCCCATAGACCTGGCACACTACAGAATGTGCCAGCTGAGGCAGAATGGAGCAATGGATTTGTGTGATGCGCTGGGAGCTGCAAGGTTGGTGATTCCAATCCCGGCTTCCCCATGTGCCATGTCGAAGTGTCCCTGAGCAGGACACCCAACCCCTTATTCCTCCCCAGGCAAAATGTAATGCATTATATAATGGGTTATAATGCAATGCAAGTCGCTTTGGATAAAAGCCTCAGCTAAATGACATGTAATGAAAAGTCCCCTCAAACACTATTTTGTATATACTTACTAAAACAATGGCCTTTTTAATTATACACTGGAGAGGCCCACACAGATTTTACCTTTGGCTAGTCTGTTCCTCATCTCATTTGGGACCATTACTGAGATAAGCAGATTGTTTTGAGGGCATCTTTTCCCTTTTGTTCCCATGCGCTGATGTGAGAATTAGTTTCTCTTCCAGCAAGAAAAACACATGAAGATGTCTCATACTTTTCTCTGAGCCTGAGAGAGGGACTGAAGACTAAAATAGGAAAGAGAAGTCACAGAATTCCGCTGAGATCAAGTAGCTTCAGGATCCAAGAGCCAGGATAACACAAGGAGCAAAGTTGCACGATGTGCTTGACACGTTTTCTAGGAAATCTTCGTGGAAAGGGACTCCAGTTACCTTTTTTCCAAATTATGTTTCTACATGACTAATACTTCAGAAAAGTACAGAACATGAAGAAAAATTGCTTTTAAATTGACATTGTCAAACCGCAACCATTACAACACACAAAAACACACAGGGAGAATTTACTAAGTCATGTGCGGCTTTCCTTCTGCATGAATAAGGCAAAAAGACATGACGTTTAACTGATCCCCAAACTCGGTGCTCCAGTACTATTGGCAAATTTTTGGAAATTCAGGCATTTACAGCAAATCGGTCCTCATATTAGTTCCATGTGAGGAGGGCTAAATTACAAATGCAAATCAATGTTGAATTCCGAGAGCGCAAATCAGGTCCAAATTAAAGATTCACAAGCAAAAGTCTGTCTCAAGCGAGCAAAAGATCCTTTCGCGCGAGCTATTTACGAAACTTGAACCCCATCGCTCGGGAGGCTGTTTTCTGCCGGCTTATAGTTTTTCTTTTTGACAGCATGGGGCCAGATCCCGTCACAATACTTTTTCATTTTTTTTACTTGCGTGGACCGAGACCGCTCGGTCACTGTGGGGGCAGCGGTGTTCTTGTGCACCGATGCGGACCGCGACGACTATTTTACGCTTCGGTGAGTGTGAGTGTGTGCTTCCTTGGTTTAGCTCTGCTGTCTCAGTTTATCTAACTGTTAGCAGGCTAAAGCCGCGGAACTTCAGAGACCAATGTGCGTGGAAATGAAGATCCGTTTAACAGCTTGGGGCTGGTCGGCCAGCAGAGATGTTAATGCGGACCTGGCTGCCCCATTTTCTGGTGAAGGTAGCCAGCGTTTCGTACGGTGGCCCTGAAGTGCAAAGCAACATTACAAAGATCGAGACAAATTAACATTTTGGAAGACACATTTACATTGTTGAAAACACATTTACATCTTAGAAAACAAATTTACATTTTAGAAAACAAATTAACAAGACGCTAAACACTTTTACCAATCGCGAAACAAATTTACAAAGGACAGATTCTTCACGGAAAGGGAATGTACCAAATACCGGAAGTGACGGAAGTGTTGAGCGCGGTGTTTTCATTGGTTGTGGAGTTTATGGCGACAAAGACGTTCATTGGAGGGATGTTTTGCCCGTTTTGTGGCAAACACATGAACAGCTTCGGTGCGGTCAGTGTTTGGAGTTTTTAAAGGACGTGGACCAAACGGAAACACCAGACATACTGCATCATTGCGTTCAATATTTTAACGAGGGTCACTCTGTAACCATAGACATGTAAAACAATGTAAATGTGTTTTCTAAAATGTTAATTTGTTTTCCAAAATGTTAATTTGTCTCGAGCTTTTTAAAAGTGTTTCATTCTTTGTAATGTTGCTTTGCACTTCAGGGCCACGTGCACTTCAACTAGTTCACACGGCACATCATGAGAAGTGTTTTACTAAGAAACAAAGAACGCACAAGCACATGTGACAGGTGGAGGCTTTTGATAAAGCTGCTCAGTGCAAGTGAAGGATGTGGCGGCACAGAACAAGTGGAAGAAAACCGGAGGACAGACAGAGAAAAAAACTGGTCATGAAACCAAAAAATAAAGAGAGAAAGAGAAAGAAAAAACTGTAAAAAGTGAATATCCAGTTGAGAATGCCTGGTTCATGATCCAGCCCAAAAAAGAATGTGTTGCACCGATTGTAGGACGTTAAGGGTTAAGGGATAAGCAATTTCACAGTGGAACAATAAAGGACCATGACGTTTCCGTTGACCATGTCAAAAGCATTGCGAGTAAACAAAGACAACAAAGTGTTTCGTTTAGTTCCCTTGTCCTCATGAAGTCGGTGGAGCTTTACACCGTTGCAAATGTGTTAAATACCCTTACAAATAAATGCTTTGCTACTTGTTCAAAGCCAAAGCCCTTCATGTAATGATTTTTCACATGTCATTTAAATTGGCCCCAATAAATAATAAATAGAACCCATCGTGACCCGCGAGTCAAAAACTTTGCCCATCCCTGCTATAGACTTATCCGAGGAGGGACAACTTAAGTACTGTAAGCTAGACTATTATGCAGTTGTAAACACAAAAAAGGGGGTCCCTGGGCCTGAGAAGGGAAGAAAAGGAGTTTAATACAGATATTAAATGTGACTAAAACTAGACTAAAATGTAATTAGTTTTCGTCGACAAAAACTAGACTAAAAGTAAGAAGGATTAAAATGACTAAATGTGACTATAACTAACATGCATTTTTCTAAAAGACTACAACTAAATCAAAATTAGCTGCCAAAATTAACACTGATGGGTACCTAAATTCAAGCTCCCTCACAACCAAACTGCAATGTGAACTATGTTTTAAAGGAAAAACATACATTTGTTGCGTGTTGAGTATTACAAGTGCATTTCCAATAAAAGAGACAAGTCAGATAAAGAATATGTTTGTTATTAACAGATGATATGCGATGATAAAGCCTTCACAGAGTCTTTGGAGCTTGCACTCTACAGGGAGATTTGTAATGGAGCGCTGCCATGATCAGCAACAAGATAACCCCATCTTTGGTGTCCGGTCCTGGTGGTGTTGGAAACAACGTGACAGCAGCATAAATGTACTCAAGGTACAGATATTTAAATTACACAATGGCGTTCCTTTGTGCTCATTGGGGAGAAAGGGATATCATGACTGACAGCCCCAAACAATTACAGAATGAAAATAATGAGAGAGCATGTGTGAAGAGTAACTGGCAAATGTATAAGAAATAAACTGCAGGTTAAGGCATGCAAGAGATCACACATCCAAACGGAAGGCAAAGATCAAGAGCGTCTTTACCTCTCATCATGGGTGATTGGTGGATTTGTGTTATTTTCTAAAAAAACAAAGAGACATTTCCGTTGTTGAAGATATGTATCTGAAGATATGTACCTAAACCATATAATGTCAAAAGGCTGTGGTCATTTGCCGCTAGGTTGGTGGTTAGAATCCCAGCTGCTCCATGTTCCATGTCAAAGTGTCCCTGAGCAAGACACCTAACACCTACTTGCTCCCCAGGAAAAATGTAAGCCATGGGTCAAAATGCAATGTAAGTCGCTTTGGATAAAAGCGTCAGCTAAATGACAATGTAATGTAATGTCATTTCACATCTCTGTGTAGCTCCAGTCCGTAGCTCTCGCTCCTCACTTTCACACTTACAGCTAGTCCCTCTCATTGTACTGCTCCACCCTAATACTCTGGTAAATGTCCCATGGCCACTCTTCTGGTGACAGATGGTAAAGGGTTGAAAACTCCCAAAATAAATGCATAATTCCCTCCTCAAATGGGCCATGGTAAAATACTGAGATTATCCCACGACTAATATCTCTCTTGTCTTTGCTAATCTCTTGTGTCTGTATGGCTTATGTGACTGGCTGCCTGTGCTTTATTAGAGGGAAATCATTCACAACCATCTAAGCAATTTATTTTGTATAGCCCCAAATTCCAAATTTACCTCTTTACAGAGAGACTCTAAAGTCTTTACACATGCAACATCCTCAGTCCTGAAACCTTCACATCGGCACAAATCATCCCCTAAAAATGAAAAAAGGAGAAAAAAATAAGAAAACTTAGGGGGAACGGCAGAGGAGGATCCCTCTCCCAGGATGAACACAACGTTCACTCCATATGACTGAAATAATTGAAACTATTGAGAATAGCCAATATGCCAGGTGTAAGTCAGGACCACCATCAGACTTAACAACCATCAGACATAACCCCCATAAAATGTAACCACCATCAGACGTAACCACCATAAGATGTAACCACCATTAGATATAACCACCATCAGGTGTAACCACCATCAGAACTAAGCACCATCAGATATAACCGATCTCCACAGAAACCTGGCTTCCGGAACGAGTCAGTGATGCATTACTACTAATTTTAATGTGACTGATAATATTGGTGTTAGAAGCGGCAGGTGTCAGCAGGTTCATGTCAGGAGACAGATGTGACAAATATTAGTATAAAATAAGTATAATTGATATTACAAATGTAACTCTAGAAAGCACATGAAAACTCAGTGGACAAAGCTGAATTAGTGATTATGTAGGAGGGATTATGTGGAATAAAGAGCTCATTTTTATCAACATGGGCAGATTTAAACACAACAAATTATTTACAATTGCCTAATGATCATTTTCCCACATGTCAAACATGATTATTGGTAAAGAAGATCATGGACCTAATAAGAGGAAACAACCAAAATTCCAACTAAAAACCTATGGAAGTAAATCTGTGCCATCGGGGGTTGAAATAAAAAGTTGATTGAATTTCTAGCACTGAATATTTATGCATTGAAATTATGTACCTGAATGTTTTTCAACATTAAAACACCGCAAAAAAATTCAACCTAAAAAAAAAAAATGTTGAAATATTCGAAATGGAGGCTACAATATTCAACCGCAAAAAATTCAACCATGGCACACCAATATGCGGAGGCTACAATATTCAACCCAAATAAATTCAACCTTGGCACACCAACATCCGGGACACTAAGGAAGAGCAATCGATTCTAGATTCAAGATCAGTAGCGTGCGTCAAGCTAAAGGAGCGAGCACCCAAAACACCTTCGGCTTTGGATTGTAAACATGTCCAATAATAACGGGGCTTTAACTCTTCTTCATGTCATCAGTGTGGTTTGTGTCTGTAAGATTCCGTAATAGACAGCTGACATTTGTACATTAACAGACTGTGTTGGACATGAACTAAGCGGAAGTTAAACGAGAGCGTACAGCCGCTCACAATACGCCTCTTCGTCTAGTTTTGAATTCATTTAATAATGCTGAGATCCTTGGACAAGCTGTTACGAGTGATTGGCGGAGTTTTGAAAACCAGGAACGCGCTTGAAGAGGCAGATGAGCTGCTGTATCGTAGTGGGGGGGGGAGGGGGGGGGGCAGCGGCTTTAACGGAGCGCGCAGACGCATAAACCCGACAGGACATGCAGGAATAACCGCAGTAGCGTCGGTGGAAGGATCCTTTTTCACAGCGGCACAAGCCGATCTCAGTTGGGTATTAAGCGACATTCAAAGTCCACGTAACGTTAAATGAGTCTTCATGGCCATTGGTAAACTTTATTGAGGATCTGGCACAACACAGCGACCTGCAAGTAGCGCAGAGTCTTACATAAAGGGATGTACGTCTTAATGCGAGGCTTTAGAATTTATCTCAAAGGGATCCTGTATTTGCTCGTAAAGTCTGAAACGAGAACCCATTTTTCAGTGACGGTGTTGCGTGCCTACTGGTTTTTGAACTACTGGTTTGGCTACGGGTGCGTGTTTGTTTTCCCCCGGTGTTACGTGCCTACTGGTTTTTGAACTACTGGTTTGGCTACGGGTGCGTGTTTGTTTTCCCCCGGTGTTACGTGCCTACTGGTTTTTGGACCTACTGGTTTGGCTACGCGTGCGTGTTTGTTTCCCCCCGGCAGGCAGGTGTTGTCTGCCTCCGTCACTTGAGTCGTCACACATTTGCAAACATATTGTTCTGAAAATGTTCAAAAATGCATCCCATATCCATTGCAGCGATTACGATTGTATAAGTGAGCACTACGTCACTGCCACGTATGAAGAAATACATAAAAGAACATTTATTAAAAGTCCGCCACAACCGGGATTCGAACCGTGTCGCGCAAAATAACGTAGTGCCACAGAGCGGCTGTGCTACCCACTCGGCCAACCGAGCTTAAGGGATTTCAGTTGATTTGTATATTTTAATAGAGTTGTATATCGTAAGGTGGCAAGCAAACGTTTTGGTTCAGGGTGAACATTATATGTTCTTTTATGTATTTCTTCATACGTTGCCACACTGATGGCATGAAGAAGAGTTAAAGTCCCGTTATTATTGGACATGGATACAATCCGAAGCCGAAGGTGTTTTGGGTGCTCGCTCCTTTAGCTTGACGCACGCTCCTGATCTTGAATCTAGAATCGATTGCTCTTCCTTAGTGTCCCGGATGTTGGTGTGCCAAGGTTGAATTTATTTGGGTTGAATATTGTAGCCTCCGCATATTGGTGTGCCAAGGTTGAATTTTTTGCGGTTGAATATTGTAGCCTCCATTTCGAATATTTCAACATTTTTTTTTTTTAGGTTGAATTTTTTTGCGGTGTTTTAATGTTGAAAAACATTCAGGTACATAATTTCAATGCATAAATATTCAGTGCTAGAAATTCAATCAACTTTTTATTTCAACCCCCGATGGCACAGATTTACTTCCATAAAAACCTTTTTCCAAACTTTGAATGGAATGTGGATCCGCTAATTAAACACGTTTAACCCGACTAACTCTAAAGACACATTGTAAGCATTTCAGGAAACTTGCTGCCCTGGCAAGTTAAAATGAATGTTAGCATTCCCCAGTGGTTAGCTCACGGCCACAGCTCTACTTTTCTCAGCTCGGATGTGGTGGTTGAGCTGTTAACTGTGGTGGTGAAAGCGTAGCAACCACCCTCCACTTCCCCTTCAGGGAAACACTGTTAGCATCATCAGCTGCCGGCCCAGCTATCAGTGCCTCTAAAGTTACAGCTCATAATTAAACACTACTATTGTTTAAACACTTAACCATATACTTCAAAGACAGACAAAAGGCAGTGTTACATTTGTTAACTTGTAATGGCTGAGATCTTCGATCACAACAACAACAACTCTTTTTTTAAAAGCAGAGTGCATGTGGTCTGGACGTTTGCTGTGAGGACATTGTAGTAATGGGACCTAAATTGAGCAGCACCTCACATTCTGACTAACTTGTCATTTCAGTCTACCGTCCTCTTTTAACTGTGCAATCAAAAGCATTTGTGTTATTGACGAGCTTATTTTGTTGTGGTGCCAAATAGAGAAGCTATTTGTTTGGTGGACTGGCCAAAAATGAGACAATATTTTAGACATTTTAAGCATTGGGTGGCATTAGGTCGAGGTACTGCAGGCCTGCTCAAGTCAGTTCATTTTCTGATCGCAATGGTTCTGCTTTGCAGAGGCTCTAAATAAACAATGTCTTTATTAATTCATTTCATCCGAGATGAGCAACACACTTTGATTTAAATCATGCTATTATCATAAATATCATAAATATTAATAAAATATTTGATTTCTTTGTTTTGTTTTCAACAGAATCAAATATTTTAATTTCACATATTTATATATATATATATATAAATAGATAAAAATATAAATAAATGGCTTTATTCCAAGAAAAAAAAACACTATTGCATTTGAAGCTAAGAATTCTAAAAAAGTGTCCTAGGAAAACTTTGCCTTATTGAACCATATACCCTGACCGCTGGGACAATATACTTTACCTTCATTGTGTGGTTTGAAAAACACTCATGGAACCTGACCTGGCTTTAACATCCTGCATCTGCCTGACGCTTCAATGACTCACCCAGTTTTTCCGGAACTCACTGTGTGTTTACAAAGCAGATGATAATGATTCAAGTCGTGGTGAATCGTTCCTCCTCAGCCCTCATGAAGTCAGTGGAGCGGTTGAGTACACGAGCACTATTAAAACCCACATCTGTTACTGTGCATACAAACAGGCAATATTCCCATATTGTCAATGGACTTTTACTCTTTTAAAACCGATAGTGATTGACCATGTGTGTCGTAATTCTGTCCTGGGTACCGTAGCCTGAGGGCAGGAACCACTATTGCCATCAGAGCATGAAACTAAAGCGATCATAAAGCTAAAGCACGAGCATATTCACCAGATTTTTTACACTTTCAGGAATAATACTGAATTTGATAAACAGGATCAAATATCAGACATACATGACATGAATGCACAAGGATATGCCTGTTTGTTGAAATTGTCATGAGCCAAACAATGTGTCAAATCTATATAAAACAATGTAAATGCAAAGAGATAACAGAACACGATTACTATTACTGAATTTTGAGATTGCCTAAGAGTGTTTGGGGGCAGATGTATTGTACATGTGCCCCCAAACATTTCATTTACATTGTTTTATATAGGTTATGACGCATCGGTTAACCTGGTGATGTCATCCACTTCTATAGCTAAAGTTGTGTAACCGCAGCATTACAATGCCTGAGGAGCTTGGATCCTCACAGGAGGGACAAGGTGCCTGCATCACCCCTCGATATCTGTGTCTCTCATCTAAGCAGGTGTTACCGATGTTCCAGGAACCCCCCGGCAGGCAGCTGTCCTGTGTCTGACACGGTGCATAAGCAGATCAATCAGACTCCACCCTGCTGTACCGTATGGTCTTTGATTCTCCAATTAATACACCGCTACAGTGTAATTTCAATTAGTGACTACTAAGACTACACTTCTAAAAACACCAGGTTTGCCAGATAATTTCCATACTTCACAAAATTAAGTCAATGCAGAAGTGTCCTAAACCTGGATTCTTTCTGAAAGCCAACAGAGCGACGGATGTAGAGAAATCTTACAATCTGCAAGCTCTTACAGAGTCAATTGTACGAAAGAGTTGGAGTCATCATCCAGTGTCAAGATCAGATTCATTTGCAACACTTAGTAGAGTTAAAATAACACTTTGATAGGATTGAAATGTAACTGTACAGTGTCACACTTCTTGGTATCAGGCTTAACTCCATGTAAAATGGCGCATGCATTGGTGAGGGTGCACCAGGAACCACAGGGTTGGTGGTTCACACCCTGAGCAATACATCTAACCCTGAATTGCTCCCTCGGCTAAAATGTAAATACTATGTGATAAAAATTCAATGTAAGTTACTTTTGATAAATGACGTTGTCTTTAACAACGAGCAGATTTATTTTTGACACTTATTCAGAGTTAAATTGTTAACACTTTGCGTGTTGATTTAACACTTACAAGATTGGTACAATTTGAAAACCAGCTTAGAGTTAAAATCTCACAGAGTCTAACTCTCTGAAATTTGCTGAGCAGACAGAATGAAAACAGATGTAGATCCAATGTACTGTATTCACGTAGAGGCCAATCCACATAGTCCAATAGACCAATGACCTGTTGTAGCATGATCATAACCTGCAACCTTACAACAACAGACTACAGACTGGGGCTGTATTCTAAAGGATACCATGGAATTTCTTCAATCAAAGGATCGGCGTCTTTTTCCCCCGACTCCAGTAGTCCACATCTCCTTGGGCAAGAAACCTGACCCCAAATTGCCGTTGCTGTGACTACAGTGTGTTAATGTCAGTCATTGATGGGCAGGGGGCTCTGTGTATGGTAGCTCCTGTCATTGGGTTGTTAATGTATGTGAATGGGTGTTACGAAAAACTTTCGTAACACCCATTTTCTGAGCAGTTACCCATCGAAGTGCTTTATTTCAGGATTTATTAAGAGAATACAAACAATTTTATTGCATTCTTTGCCACTGCAACCATTCAACTTTGATATTTGAAGTGAAAGGATCCTTCAATTAAATTGCCAAAATACATATTTTGAGTCACCCATAATACAAATATTGGTTAGATAATTGACACACACAGTGTTCAAATTTTGGTGTTTGACTCTGCACTGCTATCTCCATCTCAATGGACCGTATCCCAACTAAACAAAACAAACCCTGTCCACCTATCAAACCATAAAATAATTCTCCCAACCAGTCTGATGTTACAATGCCATTCCAAAGCCTTGACAGGGGATGTGGATCTCTCTCTTTCTATCTTTCTCTCTCTCTCAAATTTGCCTAACAAAGATTAACTTCTTTTCCTGGGTGGATAATTGTGAAAAAATAATATATTCTATCTCTAAAAGCAATTCAAGAATGATTATTAGCTTAGGAAGTGTGCAGGTATTGCACATGTATTACCCTAGTGAGTTACGGCATGCTTCAGGAGGTGGTGTTCATCTCTAAAAGATGGGGAAATGGTTTGGAACTAAGCTGTTGTTTACCCGGGAGGAATCACTCTACATCGTGTTTACTGGTAGACAACATTTGCATTCCCCATGTCTCTCTTTGTTGGCCCTCACACTGTTTTTCCAGGCACACGCACACACAGAAAAAAACAAAACACACACATCGCACACACACACATACACAAGCCTTCTTCAGCTACATGTGTTTGTGTCCCAGCTGTTTTCTGTCTACATGGACCTGCAACTGAACACCATGTTCATGTGCATTTGGTGCTGCTTGTTACTCTTCTCTAAATGATGTCCCACTAGCTGTAATAATAGACTCTGGTTACGGAGCCGGGTCCTTGTGTGCTTCAGGCTTCTAAGCAACCTATCTCATTGGAGTGATTGGATTTTTTACAGTGTACAGACTCAACAGTCAATGTGTCCTAGCATGTGGGATGACAAAAGTCTCATTGAATAGACTGGTGGATCAATAGCTTAAATTTTATTACTGGCAAAAAACAAACATCAAAACAACAAAACATCTGAAACTGATGATACATACAGTAGAATTAAAATGTTTTGTACTTATTAGCATTTAGTCAAGGTTGTCATTTAAGCTCCATTTTCCTCATTCTCATAGAACGGGTCATATGACATGTCCCAATAAAACACTCACTTATAAACTGTCAATTTGACTAGACTAGACAATTTATACCGTTCAGAACATTAGAATATGTTTGAAAATTCTAGAAAATATAAATTAGTCCAGATAATTTGCATATTTTTTCATCAAAGCTAGAAACTAAAAACTTAAACGGGACACCAAGTGACGTCGCTGAACAACGATACCCATAACATTTCTCTCAAAAAAACCTTACTAAAGCCAGAGTAAAATAATCACTAAGAATATAAATCAGAAATGCCCCTTGTTATTTGGGGGCCTTGATAAAAATAAAAGAAACAGGGGTTCTTTCAGGGGATTCTCTGTTATATTAATTTCTTGACTTGATCAACATATAGACTGTTTTTTACACATCAGACAGAAACTTGTTTGTCCAGAGAGTATTTCCAGAGTTTACATTATTTATCATGGGTATGCCATTTTTGGAGCTGTCTGCTAACCTGCATGCCTTTGTCCTGAATAAATGAAACCCTGGTTGGACCGCACTGCTTGAAGGGATATGCTTGGCTGCATCAGATGTGTCTTCTAAATCAGCGCCTGGAGGGCTGGGTCCCTCGACTGCGTTCAGAGGAGCCAACGGAACGGGACAACCAAGGCACAGCCGTAGTGACGTATATGGTAGACAAATGCGTCCTTAAATGATGCAGCCAACGAATTGAGAAATACCCATGGACCTGTGTACCAGTCGTGCTCCCTTCAACGCTCTCTCTAGTCTCAATTGCTCTCTCTCTTTTCTTTGAGTGATATTACGGTTTGTTTCTACACCATACAACATTGCAACAATAGTTTCCACTCATGCACTCACCTGCACTTTTGGTTTGAGCTTGCCTTTTATATTAACATTACAGTCCTTTTCATTGCCAGTGATCAAACTATGAATTCATGCACAGACTGCAGAATGAATAGCCCTTTTTTAAGGACTATCAAGTTTATGATCATTATTGGAATATGATGTTTACAAGAACATCAGGTTACTCCCATCCCTGCATACATGATACAGCTGGCTGCTGTTTGCTAAGGTGCTGTGATTCTTTAAAAATAAAAAACACTAAAATAACTTCTCATGGTCTTTGTTGCCTCTCTGGCTTGGAGCTCATCAACCGTCAACCACACACTGAGGCCGAATCTATTCCTCGGCTGCGTCCTCCACGGCTGTGTCAGCCAGTCGGCGCTCAGTAAGCAGTTCGAAGTGTGCCGTGGTCCTGAGTTCTCCAGGACGTAGTCAAACCATCTCGTTGCGGTTTCTAATAACAGGATCATAAGTGAAGTAATGATTTAACATTAAGTTAAGATGAAAACATTGAGTTACAACATAAACCACTTGACTTTCCTTTATTGAACAAGCCATCAGTGAAAGCAGACCAGAATCTTGACCTTATCCAAACCACTGTGTTTTCTTATAAACAAAACAAAGTACAAAGCGTATTAATATCCTTTTGAGGTTTGTGTAATATATGAGATAAAGATTACTGATGGAAAGTAATCACTTAAAAGCTGAGTCACCAGAGCTTGAGGAAAACAAATGATGACTGCACTGAATAACTGACTGTGTCTTTGAGATGTTGTGTGTGTGTGTGCATGTTGTGGGCTTATCTTGTACTCAGCTGACATTGCTCAACAGATCTCTCTTCCATATCCAGCCACTCACTGCACAATGCATGGCTCTAGTAAACAGCACACACACATCGCTGTCCTTTCGTTACTGAACGGCTGCAAGTGACGTCAAGTAGTGCTCTCATCTAAATCAGCCATCATCTTCCACTGATAACGCGCTCTGGAAACCATCACCATGGGAACTGTTGCACATTTTGGGGTGGTCGTCAAGGAAACCTGGCTGTGTAATAGTCCCTCTTCTCAGATGCACCTCCCTGCATCTATTTTCCTGACTCAGTTGTATGTTGTGTAGATGTGAAATGGCTGTGCGCTCTCAGAGTGTGCTCGAATTGGAAGGACAAACAGAGTACTTATCCCAATGACAGCTACTTTTTCAACCATTCCCCCAGGCTCATTTGCCCTATACGTCATCCAGATTCATGATTGGGATCAGCCCATCCAGATGTGGGAGTGGGATCAGCACGGGTGTTTGTGGAGGTGGACTTATTTCTACTTCACAGGATTGTATTATACTTGGGACTAAGCCCAAAAAAGTCCTGAAAATAGCTTTAAAATGGGTCTACCAGACTATGTTTGACTGTACAAATTACATTTCCTGGTTTGACTGTTGATGAAGTACTCAAATGGATTATGTTATTTGAGCTTGGCTTTGTACTTAACATCATGAATTACTCTCTGTGTACGGATTACTTTTCAGCATGCACCCCTATGTATGATCTTGAAGGTACATTCTTGTGGCCAAAGACAATGAAGATGGTCAGCATTATCTCTCAATCTCTTGGCGAGAAGTAGCGCACCCAAGTTTACCCACCTTGCCAATCGAATCTGCTGTGGGCTTGGAGAGGGATAACTGCTCAGCTGTGGTTTTCATCCTTTGACTGCGCTCAGTGTGGGTCAATGTGCCATAGTGGATTTAGTGGTCGACATTTATGCTTTGCCGTAACTTGAAGTGTTCAGTGACCTTTTTCATGGAGCCACTGCTGCGCTGCAGTTGAAAACTGGTAAACAAACTAATGCAATCTTTTTTTTTCCTGCTTTGCCCCTGCAGTCAAAATTGAAGTTGCATAAACCTGCCTTGTAGACATCTCATCTTAAACTGTGTTGTTTCGCTCCTCTTCACTGCAGTCCTCCTGCGCATCTGACAGATCTTGAATCACCAAATGCAGAGCTAGAGCAAGCGGTTCCCATCAGCCAATGAGCAGCTCCTGCTGGAATGTCAGCAAATGACCCGAAGGTAAACTCTCCCCCGCCAACACGCTAACACACCTGAGCAGCAGAGGGACCCCTCCTCCCTGACGTCTTCAGTGTGGGTTTGTGAGCCTGCACGTGTATGCTTATGTGTGTCTGTGAGAGAGAGGGGGGGGGGGGGGGGAGCAGAGCAACAGATCAGTAGGTCCACACTGTGTCACAGAAACACACACACATACACACAGGGCCTTCATCTCAAAGCATGGGCACTGCCAGCAGAGAGAACTAAGTCGTCATGGGACTCTAGCCCTGCTTTTATAAAGGCGTCATCTCTATTGGCCTTCAGCTACAGGAATATAATGCTATTAGATCTTTTTGGAAAGCTGTAGAAGCTTCAGGTGTTATTCCTCTTTTGGATAATCTCCACTCACCTCTATCAATAAAAGGCTCCTATTGAGCCTGAGGCATTGGGTTGGAGATGTATGTACAGACGAGCTTTTGGTTTGGCATTTAGAGCCTTGAACGCATCCAACCGCAGCACTGTGTGCTTGCAAAGCTCTAAAATAACTGCTCCGTCGGGTATGATTCATCCTTAGCTGGAGCTTAACGTACTTCAACCCCCCCACCCAACCTCCCCCACCTCCATTGATTTCACATTTATTCCAAGCTACTTGTCCAATATTTCTGCCACCTTTACTTTATGGCGCTCATATTAAAACTATAATCAGAGGCAGAGCTCTGGATTTTTCATTGGAAACCTCCACAAGCATACATATGTATATGGCAGATTGTCACATTAAGCGTGTACATAGTTTCCATCTCTGAATGGAAGGGTCCGAGGGCTTCAATGTTTGTCAGAGGAGGACTGTGTCACATGGAACCACAAGGGGGCACTGCTTGGACACAGTTCATTATGTAATGGGCCCTCCAACACATGTTTTCCACAAACAGATCATTTCTAATCCTGAGCTTGGAACATTTTATGAGTTTAACTTTTCATTGCATTTAGGCAAATCAACCTGGAAGCTTTTCAAACAATGTCATCAACGTGTCTTTTGGGTTGGAGGAGCATGCCAACACAGAATGCTTTTGATGTGCTAATATACTGTATACCTGCATTGGAATTTCACATGAGAAGATCTCTGCATGCTACTGCTGGATTGTTGTGTCTGAGGTGTAGGTGGAAATTGATGAAAGATAAAAGACACAGAGGCTGAAAAAGAGAAAACAAGGAAGGAAGGTGGCTAAAACATTAGGCCATAACATTTTCCCAAACCTGATAGTTCATGAGAAAGAGAACAGAGAAACAAGGCAACAAGCATTCTGACAAACTAAAATCAATCTTCCCACTCTTTCTCTGCATTCTCTTTGGGGTCTTCCTGGCCCCTCCCTCCCATGCAGGTGTCAACAGAACAAGAGGTAGTCAGATATGCCAGGAGATTGCCAAGTTAAAAGGAAAGTGATGGAGGAGGAGAGTTTGTAGAAACACGTGAAAGTGCTGCTGGGGAGATATGCCTCCAGTAAATGTGTCCCAGGAGATCAGCCGACTGGAGAGAGTCAAAGAAGACAAACACACACATTTATCCATTCAATAACATACCGATAACTGATATTGATAAAGAAACAAAACACACTTCAGTTCATCTAACTTCGCCACAAGGAGTCCTAAGAACCCCAAGATTCCTACAAAGTCTGATTAATCAAGCGACTCGTCCGCACTCCTTACCTGAGGACCGGGTGGGCCATCTGATGTTGTGATGAATGAGCTAAACCCCGCTGCCACATTCATCTGTCTCCCTGAGGTGATGGATGGGAGCCCAGCATTGGACAGGGAGGTCAACAACCACGATCCACTACACAACGACCAAAGGGAAAACACGAAATGGCCATTTCGTATGTTGTCCCAGATGCTCATGCTTTCTGACACCGTATGCACTTAGCAGTGTTGACTGGTCTCTCTGTTGCTTCCAACGACATGGCTACTAGCGTTTTTTCCCCCGTTTCTCCCTTTCCTCTTCTCTTCTATGCCTTCATGTTGATCGATCCTTCTGTCATACTTGAGATCTCTTTGTTTTCATCTGGGTTGGGTTTTTCATGCCTCTCAACTTTTTACTTTTTCAAAACATCTGTGCTTTCGAACTGCATCTTTCCTTTCCGCCTCGCTTCCCCGTTGTATTATTTCTTATGAATACTTTCATCATTTTCTGTTAGACATAAAAATAATAGGTATGTCCTTACCAATGGTAGCTTGCTTTCAGCTTCATAGATCTCGTATTGCAACAACATTAAATGGCATCTTTGTCACACTCCTTGTCATGCAGTAATCAAAATGTCAAAAGCAAATAGTTTTGACTACAACACATGGGCTCTGCTAACCTCCCCCTGCAGAGTTCAAGAACCCTCGAAAGTAAATTCGAGTGCTGTAAATTGTGCAAGGGGGTTATGTATCCTCTACCTATATGAGCTTATATCAGGGCCCTACGAGATTTACCATCGCGGCCCACCTTCTGTAGCTTTGTGATGAAACTGAAACATATGAGCTAGATGGCAGAATGTTACACACAAAACCTTATGTGTCAAATGTCCCATTATCCAGCTTCCTGGCATTAAATATGTTTCCCATGATACATATAAAAAGGTTTTACTGCATGTGACAATATATATTCCTGTGTTTTTTACAGTGTTTCTTGTACTCTATACTCACATTCGCATCAATGCCCAGATCTATGGATTTTTCACAAACAGAAATAACAACTCTTAAATCTATTTTTTTTTTCAATCTGAATTTTCACTCATTGTTATTATGCAATCATCAGCAGTTTGGCTACGTCGAGATAAATGTTTGGTCTTGCTAACCAACCTGTCAAAAGACATTAAAATGATGTTAATATGAACTCAGTCCCATACTGATTAATGAAAATAGAATGGCATTTCACTAATTATCTGGCTGTGGTTAATCTTCTTAAATCTACTGCCCTAGTTTAGTGTTTGCTCTATGTTCTGTAGATGTCCAAGAGTATACAGGACATTGTTTCAGGAAAGATTCTTTGTTGCATTTAAACAAAATGTATTCATAAAGAGTAAATTCAGTGCATTTCATTGACTTCCATCATATTGAGGATGATGTCAATTATTAGTGTTATAGTGTTACAGTGTCATGTGTTATAATATCAATGTGTTCTTGTTATTTGTGTTAATTCACTATTGAAAGTTTCAGGAACTAATAGAGCAATATTCTATTATTTTTTTCCATCATCATGTGGAAAAGGCATATAAGCCAATGAGACTCCTTGAGTTCGGTCATATAGAGCCATATGCAGTAATTTCCTGGAGAGGTTGGTCAATGGTCTCCTTGACCCGACACAAGGCACTCTGGTTTTTGAGAGGCTTTGATCTGGAGTAGTTCTGCTTGCAAGCACAGTCCCAGCCGACTCTCCTCCTTGAAAATAAGGCCCTAATTGCTCTTCAAGGCTCTCAATATGAGATCCTGGAAGGAGAAGTACTCCTGAAACAGATCATCATGTTCTAAATATTGTTCTTATCATTTTTTTGTATAGGGAGGTCTATTTATATTTAATTGCTTTGGGTAGCATTGCGCCCCACTCTGATAGCATTTACAGATTTGTGTGAATAGCTTTGAGTGTGTTTTGCTGTACTAAACAAAAATACCAATCTAATGAATATCTGGCTGATGTTTTTGGCCCAAACTGATACAAGCGGACACATCGGATACGAATGTGCAAATGTTAAGCAACAAAATGGACCTCATAGAGATCTATCTACTTTGGTTACCCGTGAAGGGTCTACAGCTCAACAAACAAGCGTGCGGGGAAACAACTGTGTCATAATGAAGGTAAGAGGTGGTAACAGGACACAGCAGTCCCAGGACCTGGCCACCATTCCTCCCGTCAGTCCAGCGCAGCCACTCGTGGCCTACATAACCGCCAACTAACGCCCAGCACGTTGCATGCAGGCCCTTAACGGGCCGAGGCCAAAGAGCACTGACCAAAGTTGGGTATTTGATGATTTAGGAGTGGCAACAGGTTTGTATGTTTAGAAAAGGTCCAGGCTATCTGTCCTATAACCTTTGGAACCGAAGAGTGTTTTTGAAACACTTTTTTAATATCGTTCCTAGAAACATGGCTAAAATGAATCTTAGTGTGCACATTCAGATTTTAATCGAGACTTGGTTTTTCTCCCCAAAGTAATTTAGAATGTGTTTTGGTATTTATTCATTAACTTTATTATAATGTAATGCACACAAACCCACACACACAAATGTCTGAACACAGAGGTCATTCACTAACATATAGTCTAATAACGTGCACTATACCTATGACATGCAAGGTGTTCAACATAACATATTTACACTGGCTTGTTGATGAGGTAGAAATGAGAAATGTAGCATTTTATCATGTTAGACTCCTGGCCAAATGCTGGCACTTTGTCCGTGTTGCAAAGCATAAACTGATCCGGTCGTCTTTAGCAAACAGACACTAATGCTTCTGAGAGGTAGCACAACCAACAATAATAGCCATGGTAACAATGACAATAAAGCAGATCTTGTACATCTGTGTGTCTCGATCTCTCTAAAATAGTGGAAAACTGTTTCAAAGAGGTTTCTTCTAACTACTAGCCTGCAGAAAGGCTTTGCAGCACGATGCACTATAGTAGCAGGCAGTTTTACTACCCTAAGCCGTGCACATTAATCTCTGCTGATGCAGTGCTGCTCTAATGGGCAATGGAAGTACACTGATTATTTATTATAAAAGGACCAGTGTTACTACATCTTATTATCCAGTGTTATTCCTCATGTATTATCTTGTTAGTGGAGGACAATAGCAGAAGAAAAGCACCACCATGGCTCTTTTCTAAAGCTGAGCTGGTGCTCGTCTCCGTAGCTTCCAAGAGGAATTTTAGTCTTCCTTTCTATTATTAACCCAGTCAGGCTCAGAGTCGGGGTTTATCACTTCCTTTTCCTTTGTAAGGAACTTCTTTTCAGCCTTGTCATTTTTCTGCTCCATTCTCCAGATGTAGTATCAAAAGTCATCATTTTCCTCAGCTTCCATCTAAACTTTCCCTTTGATTTTGCAAACTTTGTTCATATTCAGCCTGTGCACAGCAATAAAGGCTCACATGACAAACTTCCTTTTTGTGAATCATAATCCTATATTTCAATTTGAACTTTCTTACAGACAATATTCCCATGTTGGCCATTAAAGAAATAGCTTGCTGTGCGTGGTGAATACCAAAGCTGCTACTCCATAGCTGTCATACGGCGCCATGCAGGGTTTTCTAACCCCCCAACTAGTCATGGTTTTCTGAATGAGCCTTCAACTCAACACACAAGCATTCATGTATATATCACATATATCCTATTCTCGCTAAAAAATCTGGAGCACAAAACACTCTGTTCATCAGTCTGAAAGTTTAACTGGGGCAGTCAACAAAGTTTAAACAATACAAATCTTCTTGAGCATGGCAGTTCAGTTATTGATTTTAATCTAGTGTTCCTCCTTTTAATCATTAATCTCTCAGCAGCTTTAATTCCCGTTTCTTTGTGGCCTGGGGCGGCCACCTCTGAGCTGAGCAGAAATGGTTTCTCAAATGAGGTTCAGTCAGAAGGACCTCACTGCTGCATGCCTAAGCGTGTAGTTCATTTCTCATAGATCTACCAATCACTTCTCGCACAGGCTCACTCATTTTTTCTTGCTGTCATTGTTCAGGGATGTCAATCATGATAGCAGCTGTTTAGATCAGTTGGTCTCCATTAGCCAATAGCGTAGGCGTATTCTATTAAAATTCAGGCAGGTCCAGTTCTAGCTCCAGTTGAGATCTAGGACATCACGGTAATGTTCAATGTTCGCTTAAAAATAGTCCCATATATATTGATGTAGTTGACAGCTGACCGTTAAATTAAATAAAAAAAGTTCAACTAATGACTCTATATTGTCAGATTTCATATTGGGCGCTATAGAGCCCCCCCTGTCTCATCCCATGCTATGTTATATGCAATACAAGAAGTATTGCTTGTCCTTCTCTCACTCGTGATGGTTTGATTTAGCTTATAGACAACCAGAGTTCTCAGCTTCTACTTGGGGGAACACGTTTTCTTCCCTCTGTCATGATGTGAGTCTCAGACTGTGCTGAGAGAGACAAAGACACAGAGAGAGGATTTTGAGACAAAGACATCTCACTCTAAAACTAATAAAGTACTGATAGCCGAACTGCATCAGTATTGCATAATCATTTAGAACCGGTTCCGGCTAGCTCTTGGTTTTTGGTCGGCACCAAACAGTGTAACAGAAAACACCTTCCTACATTAGGTAAATGTATTTTAATGCATTCGTATGATATCAAAAATGTATCTCTCACTCCTACTACTGGGTCAGGTTCAGGCAAAGATCCTAGTTCCGGTTAAAATAACGTAATTCAGTTAGGTGGCTTTAGTTAAAGCTACAAGGAGGAACTTTCATGATCTGTTGATTTTCCAGTCCTTTGCCGTTAAATGGCTTTAGAAAATTTCTAATTTCACTGATGCTGGGTCTGACAGTCTGCTCCTCTCAGTCCTGGTTATGGTCCTCTCTCCCCACGAGTAGGCCCATCGATACACCTTGGTTCTCCAGCAGTGTGGTGTCAGGTTGTCTCCTAGTGAGGGAGGTCAACACGCAGCTGCTTGGAGTCTTGATCTCCTCCTCCCTCAAGAGATCCGATTTTGAGTCAGAGCTTTTGTTTCTTGTTTCCTGTGTGATGTCATCAGATATAACCTGGACTGGTGGCAATGATGAGAAGCAATAAGACGAAATATATCAATTACACAATCTTTCCTTTGATGGTTTTGTTACTGATAATGTTAAAATAGAGGATTAAACATATATAATAAAATATAGTATATAGTAATATATGTAAAGGTTGAGTTTTGGTTTCACGCTAGATGTCAACTGCTGCCTTTGTTTGAACGTACCATTGATTCCGACATCCTTTTTTCGCAGAATTACTGTGCATTATATTAGAACAGCCTGGACAGGGATACACTGTTGTCTGTCACTGACAAGAAGGAGCCCTTGTTCCTCTCAAATGAAATCATTTGATTCTGTGCATGTTATCTTGGACTTGAGCGAGTCAAGCCACGGCACTCCATGATTGGATTAGCAGATCCATGCAGAGGGAGCTGTGTGATACAGCCCAGAAATCTAATTTGACTTGGGAGGGATTGATGGAAGTAATGTGATGTTTCTTATCTAGCTTCACTGTGGACAGGAGAGGAGGAAAAAAAAACTGAGCAAGATACCCTATGTGATGGCAGTGTTGATCCGATACAAAGGACTCTGCGCTTTAAACCACATCAGCAGTGATCCAACAGCAATGGGAATAAGCATTACGTTTATACAGTGTGATACACTTGTCAGCTCAGCTTGATTTAAATTCTGGCATTGTAAAGATAATTTTATGGACAATGGCCATCTTGGTCATCCCTTCATCTTTAATGATTTGTCCGAAACTACAGAGCTCCCCACTTCAAAAAGCAGCAACACGTTCAGCAACACCTCGGCAACGGAGGTGTTGCTTGTTAGTCCGTCAATAATTCTGTCACACACTTGTTTTTGTCCCAATCAGCTCATCTGCCAGTCAGTCTGTGATGTGACAGATCATTTATGATGCCAATAATTTAACTACCTCAAAAAGTATCTGGCAACGTTATATGTTGTTCGCAAGGTATTTAATGCCCATGTTGTCTTGCTATCCTAATAAAAGGGTAATGCTTAAAAAATGCATGTTTAGACATTAAGCATGATTATCTAGGGTTAGAGGTATGGACTTGTAGAGAACTTTCCACTTGAACCACCAATATTTATTAGTTCAGGAGAACTGAAATAAAAACACACACCATGTACCATAATTTAAGTCACTTATTGAAACGTTTTGGTAACGGTGTGGGTACAGCACATGAAAAATAACCACAGTGTTGCTGTTTGCAGGAGAAAACAACATCTCGTCTCGCTGCTATCCTCTGCTTTTTCCAGCATGGCCACAGGTGTGCTCTCCCAGCCAGGACATCGGAAAGGCTGTCATATGTGTCCTGACCTTTTACACAGCTTTTGTCTTGAGTCTAAAATATGTGCAAAGGAGGCAGTATGACAGCTGGCTCCACGTGTAACTCAAACTTTGGTTCAAATGGGATCGTCCCGTATCTCTTAATGGGCTATTTGGACAACTCCTCCTCAAAATTAAATCTGTGTCATCGGATTTTGAAAGAAAAAGGTGATTGAATTTATATCACTGAATAGTTATGCATTGAAATTATGTATCTGAATGTTTTCCACCGTTAAAATACTGCAAAAAAACGCAAATAATTCAACTTAAAAATATTCAATGCAAAACATTCAACAGCACGTACCACCGTCACTAAAAAATGGGTTCTCGTTTCAGACTTCATGAGCTAATACAGATTCCCTTTGTGTTCATTTCTAAAACCTCGCATTAAGACGTACATCCCTTTATTTAAGACGCTGCGCTACTTGCAGGCCACTGTTTTGTGCAAGATCTTCAATAAAGTTTACCAATGGTCATGAAGATACTCATTTAACGTTACATGGACTTTGAATGCCGCTAAATACCCAACTGAGATCGGCTTGTGCCGCTCTGAAAAAGGATCCTTCCAACGACCACTTTCCGCACCCGGCACCCTACTGCGGTTATTCCTGCAGGTCTTGTCGGGATTATGCATCTGCACGCTCTGCTAAAACCACTGCCCCCCTCCCCCCCCCCTAAGCTACAGCGGCTCATGTGCCTCTTCAAGCGCGTTCCTGGTTTCAAAACTCCGCCAGTCACCCCTAACAGCTTGTTGAAGGATCTCAGCATCATTAAATTAATTCAAAACTAGAAGAAGAGGCGCATTCTGACCGCTCTCGTTTAACTTCCGCTTAGTTCATGTCCAATACAGTTTGTTAATGTACAAATGTCAGCTGTCTATTACGGAATCTTACAGACACAAACCACACTGATGGCAAAAAGAAGAGTTAAAGCCCCGTTATTATTGGACATGGCTACAATCCGGTCACCATGCTGCCGACAAGCCAAAGTTGTATTGGGTGCTCGCTCCTTTCGCTTGACGCACGCTCCTGATCTTGAATCTAGAATTAATTGCTTTTCCTTGACGTCCCGGTTGTTGTGGTTGAATTTTTTGCGGTTGAATTATTTTAAACGTTGAAATTCAGATACATAATTTCAATGCATAACTATTCAGTGCTAGAAATTCAATCACCTTTTTCTTCAAAACACATTCATTCATAAAAACCATGGCTCATTTTCACAAAATAGAAAAGGATGTGTGCGACGTACTGGGGGACACATCTAGCAAGCAGCACCTCTGGAAAAAGGTATGTCATTTGTCATTATTACGCATTTTGGGCTCATTTAACGCCATGTCATGACAGCAAAAGGGTTGTATTAATTTATAGGCAAGAATACCCCACCCATGTTGCTAATCAGTATCTGCCCTCATTTACCCAGCCCAAAAAAAAGAATTCGATCTCTTCACAAAACCAAAGTAACACTCCCTATCTTCTGATTACACTATGAACGTCCCATGTCCTTTCTGGTTTCATCATCTTTTTATAACATGTATTCGATAATTTGAAAAGAAAGCTTGACTTCTCTCTGAAAGTGTCCTCAACTGACAAGAATTGCGACCGTGTTACATTTTTTCACAGTTTTGGACCAGGGGCTGTGATTATTTAATGAGTCCCAGTGTACCCTGGCCTGACCTCAACTTATGCCTTTCCCTCCTTCTGTGTGTGACATCTCAGCTTGGATTCATTCATAGAGACAGAAAAGAAAAGACAGCTAGAAATATGTGCTCTTTACAGTCAAGGAGTAGTAACAACAAGCCAAAAAAGGTTATCCACATTTGGACATGAACAGTTTGTTCATGCCAGTACCTGAGCGTGTGATACGGTTTTGACATGGAAAAAAATGAAGCCAGTATAGATTGGTGGCAGAGGAACATTTTGAAAATAACTAAGTCAAAAGTTTTTTTTTAACTTATTAGAAACACCCATTTGGACGAGAACAGAGCCAGAACCAAGGTCCAACTCAACAATTCTGCCACAAAAGAGATACTCATCATAAACAAGTATAATAATGTCGCACACCGTTCAAACAGTCTTGGCTACAATCTCCACTTATCTGTTAGGGGGTGTTAACATCAGAAAACTCAGAGGTGTTCCCCTTTACCTTGACAGAAAACAATTGTCCAGATAGACAAAGTTATTCCAGACCAATTGCACTTTTTATCATGGGTACGCCATTTTTGGAGCAGAGGTTTGTCCAGCCACAAGCTGATAATTTTGAAATTGTGGTACATGTGTTTGTGTTTTTTTTAAATCAAAAACTGGGGGGGGGGGGGGGGGGGGCACTTACCCTCAAAAAGACCCTTTCTATACCACTTCTTTGGGAAACCAGGTATCTCTACAATCATCAAAAGTAGCTAATCCTGGATCTGGAGGGTTTGTGAAAGATGTTAAAAGCTGCTGCTGAAACCAATCGTAACCTTTTCTTTTCTCATGGCCTCTTTATTCCTCTCAGCCTCTGTGGGGGTTATAACTCTTTTTTGTGAAGAAGCTTTGAACTTTTGGTGAACAGATCCAAATGTTACAAATACTTGGCTTAAAAAAAGCTTTTTTCAGGACTGTTAAAAAGGTTGTCAATTGGATTTTTCCTTTTTTTGCAAGGAACTGCGGCTAACAACACAGGAAGATTAATGCAAAACAATGTTATCTCCTCTTTGGTTTTGCTTATTAAATCCCTAATGGGTGGATTTCTTTTTTCCAGTATAAAGTTTCTGGGGAAACGTTTTTTTTGTCGCACTACTCAATTTTTGCCACAGGAGGCTTAGGTATAGTTATGTACAGGTGAAACTTGAAAAATTAGAATATCGTGCAAAAGCTCATTACTTTCAGTAATTCAACTTAAAAGGTGAAACTAATATATTAGTGTATATATATATATATATGTATATGTATATATATATTGGGATGGCCCAGCTGGTGAGCAGCGCCCCACATGGCTTGGAGTAGCCAGGCGACGGCCACCAAGAGGCGTGGTAGTGGATGGGCGGTACTACAACAGGTGGCCCTAAGTGCACCTCCCCAATGTTTTGAATCAGAACCACAAAAGGGAGCCTGTAAGAGGGAGGGTGAGACGACACTGCTGGGAAAAAGAAACGGACCGAAACTAACCTCTCTGTCCTTCTCACTCCAGGACGAGTCCAGCTGAGCCTCCTGATGCCTCCGGTGAACCCGCCTGTAACAGCTGGGTTACTATGGGGGGAACGTAAGGACTCACAGACACCTGTTCACAGTTGGTAACCGTCTTTATTGTTATTATTTCCCCGGCTTGCTGGAACACCCCGCTCGCTCGGTCGGTCTCCCCGTTAAATAGACGGGGAAGCATCTCTTCAATTGTCCTCAGCTGGAGGTTCCTTACCTCCAGCTGTCACCATTCCCCGAGCCACTCCCCCTCTCTCTCCCTCTGCAGCCGAGCCGAAACCACGCCCGCCACCACATACCCCCACCGCCCGACTTAGGCCGGGGAGCCGTCCGGCCTAGCTTACTCCCCCCCCCCTCCCTCCAGAGGGCGAGAGAGGAAGTCCGCCACGACCATCTGCGTCCCCGGCCTATGGACCACCTTGAAGTTAAAAGGCTGCATGGCCAGATACCACCGAGTGATCCGGGCGTTAGTATCCTTCATGCGGTGGAGCCATTGGAGCGGGGCGTGGTCCGAACAGAGGGTGAATGGGCGTCCCAGGAGGTAGTAGCGCAGGGAGTCCACCGCCCACCGGATGGCCAGGCACTCCTTCTCCACCGTGCTGTACCTGGCCTCCCTCTCTGACAGCTTCCGGCTGATGTAAACCACGGGGCGGTCGACCCCCCCCACCTCCTGGGACAAAACGGCCCCCAGCCCTCTGTCCGATGCGTCGGTCTGCAGGACAAAAGGGAGAGAAAAGTTAGGTGTGTGGAGGAGCGGCTCCCCACAGAGAGTCTGTTTCACAGTCTCAAACGCCCGCTGGCACTGCTCCGACCACTGGACCGGATCTGACGCACCTTTCCGGGTCAGATCGGTTAAGGGGCTGGTGAGGTCCGCAAACCCGGCGATGAACCGTCTATAGTAACCTGCCAGCCCCAAAAACCGCCTCACCTCTTTTTTTGTCTTGGGGCGTGGGCAGGCCGCGATAGCTTCCGTCTTGTCCACCTGAGGACGCACCTGCCCACCCCCCAAGTGGTACCCCAGATACCGTACCTCCCTCCGTCCAACTGCACACTTCCCCGGGTTGGCGGTGAGCCCGGCCCGCCTCAGCGACGCCAGCACCGCATCCACCCGCCGCACATGCTCCGCCCATGTGGTGCTGTGGATGATTACATCGTCCAGGTACGCGGCCGCATATGCGGCATGTGGACGCAGTACCCGGTCCATGAGGCGCTGGAACGTGGCCGGGGCACCGAACAAGCCAAAGGGAAGCATGGTAAATTGGTACAAACCATACGGAGTGGAGAAAGCAGTTTTCTCTTTGGACTCTGACGACAGGGGAATCTGCCAGTAGCCCTTAGTCAAATCCAGGGTCGTAAAGAAACGTGCAGTGCCCAGCCGGTCCAGGAGTTCGTCGACCCGGGGCATTGGGTAGGCATCGAATCGTGATACGTCATTCACCTTGCGATAGTCCACGCAGAACCGCACGGCCCCATCTTTCTTGGCCACCAGAACGATGGGGCTGCACCAGGCGCTGTTGGACTCTTCTATTACCCCCATCTCCAACATAGCCGCTAATTCCTCCCAAACCACTTTTCTCTTGTGTTCGGGCAGTCTGTAGGGACGTGACCTCACAGTCACACCCGGGGGAGTCTCGATTCTGTGCATTATCAGGTCGGTCCGGCCTGGCAGGGGGGAGAACACATCAGCAAACCGCTTCTGCAACTGGGCCACGTCTGCCCTCTGGTCCTCAGAGAGCCGGGCCTCACACGGGAGCGGGGTGGGATTGACCGCTTTTGGCACCTCCGGCCCCAGGTCCTCTCTTTCTGATACTGTGGACACCAGAGAAACAGACTCCACCTCCCTCCAGGCTTTCAGGAGGTTGAGGTGGTATATTTGTGTAGCCCCGCCCCTGTCAGACCGCACCACCTCATAATCGACGTCCCCCATCCGGCGTGTAACCTCGAAGGGCCCTTGCCACTTAGCCAGGAGTTTCGAGTTGGAAGAAGGAAGTAATACAAGTACCTTTTCTCCCGGTGTGAATTCTCGCAGCCTGGCTCCTCTGTCGTACAGCCGTTGTTGTCGTTCCTGGGCCTGGAGCAAATTCTCCCGTGACATCCTCCCCAGTGTGTGGAGCTTTGCTCTCAGGTCCAGGACGTACTGGATCTCGTTCTTGCCGGGGCTCGGACCTTCCTCCCAGCTTTCTTTAATAAGGTCCAGCACCCCTCTTGGTGATCTGCCAAACAAGAGTTCAAAGGGAGAAAACCCTGTGGAGGCCTGGGGGACCTCCCGGACTGCAAACAACAGAGGATCAAGCCATTGGTCCCAATTACGTTCATCTTCGCTAATAAATTTACGGATCATAGACTTCAGTGTCCTATTCATACGTTCCACCAACCCGTCAGTCTGGGGATGGTACACGCTTGTGCGGACCGACTTAATGCCTAGTAACCCGTAAAGTTCTCTCAGTGTGCGCGACATGAACGAGGTGCCCTGGTCTGTTAGAATCTCTTTCGGGATTCCAACCCTGGAGATGACCTGAAACAGCACTTGCGTGACGCTCTTTGCAGAGATATTGCGCAATGGCACTGCCTCCGGATACCGGGTTGCGTAATCCATGAGGACTAGCACAAAGCGGTATCCGCGTGCGCTCCGGTGAAATGGCCCAATTAGATCCATGCCGATGCGCTCGAACGGGACCTCCACCAACGGCAGCAGCCGCAGCGGGGCACGCGGGATGGCTGGTGCATTGACTAACTGACACTCCGGGCAGGACGCACACCAGCGGCGCGCGTCCGCCCGGATGCCTGGCCAATAAAATCGGGCCATTATCCGGTCCAGTGTTTTCCCGTATCCCATGTGACCCGCCATCGGATTATAGTGAGCCGCCTGGAAAACCATTTCCCGGCGGCTTTTCGGCACCAGTAACTGTGTGTTTTCCTGCCCCGTTCGAGTGTCACGACTCACTCTATACAGCCTGTCCCTAATCAATGAGAAGTGCGGGTACGACAGTGCTGCGTCAGGGCGCACCAAATGACCATCAATTCTTATCACTTGGTCGTAGGCTGAGCGTAGAGTATCGTCCCGAGACTGCTCGAGTGGAAAATCTTCCATGGAGCGGAACTCCACGGTTCCCCCTCTCCCCCGGCGGCGTCAGACGACCTCGCGTCACCGCTGAGCACAGCACAAATACCGCATGTCCCTGTCGGTCGTGAACGCACCCCTGCAGCCTCCCCCATTAGCGCGTTAAATCCCTCCCAATCCGTTCCCAAAATTACGGGGTGCGTCAGGTGGGAGCTAACCGCGACCTTTATCCTATATTTTTTCCCCTTGAACCTAAGTTCTACGGACACAATGGGATACTCGTGAATGTCCCCGTGCACACACCTAATCCTCACCCGCGATGCCTCCACCAATGCCCCGGGCCGAACCAGGCTCTGATGGATCATAGACTGCGAACAGCCCGAATCCATCATCGCCTGGCGTATACCCCCCTGGATGCTTACCGGAACGCGGTACGTCGCTCCCGGGCCGGGGGAGGGTGCTGGAGCGCCGGCAACCCGGATCACCTGCCCCACCTCCATCAGCGGGCAATCTCTCCGGAGGTGTCCCGGCTGCCCGCACCTCCAGCACGCCTGCCCTGGCGTTTGAGACACTCCCTGTGGGTCGGGAATGGCGCCGCCGTCTGCTGCTGTCCGTGGAGAGTATGCCGGGGGGAGCGTGGCTCGTCGCGGGGCCGGTGTGGGTCGCTCCGCTGGCCGCAGCTGTCTTCCTCCCCCGCTGGGATGCACCGCCAGATGGTCCTCGGCCAGGGTAACCGCTGCCTCCACGGTCGGGGGTCGGTGACACTGCACCCACGCCGCAGTCCGTTCCGGGAGCCCCGCCATCAGCTGCTCCAACACCACCTTCTCCATTACTGCCTGCGCCCCACCCGGCCCGTTCGGCAGCAACCATCTGGCCGCGGAGTCCTTGAGCCGCTGCCCGTATGAAAATGGCCGGTCCTCCGGCCCCAGCCCGGCCTCGCGAAACCGGCGGCGGTGGTCCTCCGGGAGTAGTCCCAGCCTGTCCACCACGGCCTTCCGGACGGCCGCATACTCCCGCCGTGCCGCCGGTGGGAGTCCCATGGCCGCCGTCTGCGCTTCCCCCGACAGGAGCGGTAGCAGCCGCACCGGCCACTCGTCCTCCGGCCAGCCACACGCCTCCGCCGTCGCCTCGAAGGCCTCCAGGTATGCCTGGACATCATCCCCCGCTGTCAGCCGGTGTAGTGTCAGCCCGGCCAACGCCGCCATCCCGGGCGCCGGCGGGGGTGCGGCTGGCCGCCCCGCGAGCTGCTCCAACGCCTGGGCTTGTCTCCCCATTTGGGCTTGGAGCGTCCCCAGGAACTGACGGTTGGCCTCCGCCTGGTCGCGCTGGATGGCCGCCAGCTCCCCGATCATTCGGCCCAGTACCATAAACGGCTGGGTCGGTATCTCCTGCCTGTTGTCGTCCGTCATTGTCCCCCCTCCACGTTTGGCGCCACTGTAACAGCTGGGTTACTATGGGGGGAACGTAAGGACTCACAGACACCTGTTCACAGTTGGTAACCGTCTTTATTGTTATTATTTCCCCGGCTTGCTGGAACACCCCGCTCGCTCGGTCGGTCTCCCCGTTAAATAGACGGGGAAGCATCTCTTCAATTGTCCTCAGCTGGAGGTTCCTTACCTCCAGCTGTCACCATTCCCCGAGCCACTCCCCCTCTCTCTCCCTCTGCAGCCGAGCCGAAACCACGCCCGCCACCACACCGCCGTTTTGAGTTTGTTTATGCCCCCTCCCCTCTTCCCCTCAGATTATAACAAATAAAACTTCCGTTCAATTTTCTGCAACCCTTGGGTTTCGGCTGCTCCTTTACCTCCTCACCTGTAGCCACTGGCCCCCCTCTGAAGACCGGGCGCCCACAATATATATATACATATATATATATATACAGTATATAGCCATAATCATCAAAATTATATCAAATAAAGGCTTGAAATATCTCACTTTGCATGTAATGAGTCTATTGTGGAGAGCGATAAGTGAGGAGACAGGAGACAGAGATGTGTTGCGTCACCTGGTGGTAACCGCGCACCAGGTCCACCTTCAAAAAGATCGTGGCACCATCTAGGTGGGAGGAGAAATCTTGTATGTGCGGCACTGGGTAAGGGTTGGGGGTGGTGGCGTTGTTCAGGCGACGGAAATCACCACAGGGACGACAACCACCATCAGCCTTGGTCACCATGTGCAGGGGGGACGCCCACGGGCTGTTGGAGTGGCGCACGATGCCGAGGTCCTCCATAGTGGCGAACTCCTCCTTGGCAATCGCAAGCTTGGCCGAGTCGAGGCGCCAGGCTCATGGATAGACTGGGAGGCCAATCGTGGTGATGTAGTGCTCCACGCCATGCTTAGCCACCGCCGATGAAAACGTGGGCGTGGTGATATCAGGGAACTCAGTCAGCAGGCGTTGATACCGGTTCCCGGTGGCAAACGTGTTCAACAGACAAAGCACCCCCTCCCCCCCAGCGTGCAAGGGTACAAAGCAAAAGAGAGGGCGTCGATCAGGCGGCAGTTTGTAACATCCACCAACAGCCTGTAAGCATACAGGAAATCCGCACCCAGGAGCGGCGTCGACACGGCGGCCATGACGAAGTCCCAGTCGAAACGCCGCCCGCCGAAACACTTCCACTTACCTCGTGCCATAGTTACGAATGGGCGTGCCGTTGGCGGCGTCCATCGGAGGGCCATGCCTGCCAGCCATGGTGTCCACAGGCATCGCCGGCAGGATGCTGCGCTGAGGCCCGCCGGCCGGACAAGATGTCAGTGACGAATAAAAGCTTGCAGTCACGGCCAGCGCCCATAGCTGCTAATGAGCGCCGGCCCTGGCTTTTCCCTGGGCTCCAAAACTGCAAGGCTGGTGACACTGCTTGTCTTGGCCCCAAACCTGGAATGGTAATAACTAGAGATGAGCGAGTACAGCATTATCTGTATCTGTACTCGGATTGGGTGGGGCCTAACCCGGAAGTAGGCATGATTTAACCCGTAAATTGTCTTGAAATGGGCTGGGCTTTAACCGTTATGCTGTTTTTAAAGCATGCAATTGGCCCTTCGCAGGGAGCTTGATTAACAGGTGAAATGACCAATAATACATGAACTTAAAAAACAGTGTACTGTACTGACGCATTTCTGCGGTTAAAACAGCATTCCTTCTTAATTCTTATGTTCATTTATGTTTATTTTACATTACATGTCATTTAGCTGACGCTTTTATCCAAAGCGACGTACAATAAGTACAATTATTTAATGCTATAACTGAACTAGAAGGAAGAGATGATCGGTTCACAAGCAGCTTTAACTGATACTCTACAGCAGGGATTCCCAAAGTGTGGTACGCTGCGACCCCTGTATGTAATGTAATGGCGGTCAGTTTTTTTAAGTGGGATTTTTCCATTGACATATATAAAAGGATTTTTCCATACAATAAAAAAGTGTAAACATTTCCTTTGTAATCGTTTTTATTTCAAATATAAAAACTACTATTTTTTTATTTTCATTGTCACTGATTTGACTCTCACTGTCCTGCAAGGTTAAGCAAACTCTGACTGGTGGTGCTGTGTCAGCTGAAGTACTCTGACTCTGTATCACTCATCATTCTGTATCACTGATGATCATGAGAGATAGGGGAAGTGTGTGTGTGTCTTTGTAATATTAATATTTACTTATTTTAATATTTACTTATTTAACACAACTGGTCAACGTCAGACACTGAGTGCATGAAGAGAGCCAGCAGACGGTTAAAAAAACAAACTCTGATGACCGGCAGAGAGAGGAAGAGAGAGAGAGAGTAGGTCAGTGCGTGAAGAAAAAAAAATCTCCGACAGGCAGAGACGGAACGCGATTTGCAATCTTAAATGCCACGTCTTAACAAGCCCCATGTTTACCTGAACTCTACTAGTTAAGAATAACAAACCGAAGTAAAAAAAATAAACCTGAAGCCGAAGAAATCCTTTAAATTTATCGGGAAAGACCCGCGAACCTGATGACTGAGGGAGGGAGAGAGAGCTGTTCTCTTCTCAGTGTTCTGTGTATGAGTAAGCCGAGCGGGACACAGCAACACAATAAACTGTATGTGTGTAGGGGAGGGGCGCTGTGACTAGCCTATCACAGAACGCAGACACAGACAGCTACCCAATGAGGATTTTTATTCAATCCGAGCACAGATATTGACTCGTATTACTTGTATAATACTCGTACTCGGAAAAAGTTCTTTATATTTAGAGTATCCGGCTCAACTCTAGTAATAACACCACCCGTCCTCCCGCTGTCGATGGGCCCTTACAGAAGCTGCAGTGTCCGGGCCGTCCTCGGGGGGTGGGAGCGGGGCAGACGTGTGCTGGGGGGGCAGCAGCGCGTGGACAAACTGCTGCCGGTTGGCGAGGAAAATCCTGTCTGCCTCCAAGGCCAGCGGCCAATAGTCTCTGGAGGAAGTGAGGGAGGAGCAGGCCAGTGCGGTGCGCACAGCCGCTGGGAGCTGCCGCAGGAAGATGTGGGTGAAGAGGAACGAGGGAAACGCGCCCAGCACAGCCAGCATCCTCTCCATCGACTCGGACGGATTGCTGTCACCAAGGCCATTCGGGGATGGCAGACGGTCTGCTTTCTCAGGCTCCAACAGTTCAAAGAGTTTCAACAGGAATGTTTTGAGTGCGTCGTACTTGTCGTTAGCTGGAGGAGCCTCTAACAGCGCCAAAGCCCTGGCCGTCGTCGAGGCATCCAAGGCCGATACAACGTGGAAATACATCGTGAAAACATCCTGCGTAATTCCTCTCAGCTGGAACTGAGCCTCGATGTGTTGAAACTTGGATCATAGATAAGCAAATTTATTTCTCATTACCTTCTCACTGCATCCATAGTGATTACCGTATTTTCGCGACTATAAGACGCACTTAAAATCCTTTTTTTTTCTCATAAAACGACAGTGCGTCTTATAATCCGGAGCGCCATATATATGGATGAATTGGTCGATCCATGCTGGTTAACGAGGATCCATTGGAGGGAAAGTCTGGTGCCAGCAGTCGCGGTAATTCCATCTCCAACAGCGTATATTAAAGGTCGTAGTTGGATCTCGGGACTGAGCTGACGGTCCGCCGCGAGGCGCCACCGTCTGTTCCAGCGCTGCCTCTCGGTGCAAGATGCACGAAAGCATTTGCCAAGAATGTTTTCATTAATCAAGAACGAAAGTTGGAGGTTCAGAGATATTGTTAAAATCCACATTAACGTTTGAACAACATTACCATGGGAGTGAACGCTTAATAACGTTTGATTTAGCATAGCCCGATCTAGTGGATGCATAACGCAACCCCAGTCAAACGTTTTACTGCAGTATCTTCTATTCTATGCGCCTTATAATCCGGTGCGCCCTATATAGGAAAATAGTTCTAAAATCGGAGATTCGTTGAAGGTGCGTCTTATAATCTAGTGCGCCTTATAGTCGCGAAAATACGGTAGTAGTAAGGGGGATATCAAGAAAAAAAACAAGAACAAATATGTAATGGAACAAAATTAATTAATAAACATTTCAGGTTATTCTTAATAAAATACAATAGAATACGTGTAACATGAGTGACGGAAGGATGCAAATGTGGCAGGGTGATGTGTATCTCAAACTGAAAAACTGTAAATAGATGAAATGGCAATCCAGACGGCAGTGGTGGCCCAATCTAATGCTTTTCAGATATTGCATTACCTTCCGGGCATTTTAAACACTCAACTGTGCCTTTGTTCACTTACTTCCCGATGCAGAACCTCTTCCTTCATCCAAATGATGCATTGTTGCTGTCAAGCCAGCCATATGGCGACCAATTGAAAGGCACACAGCAGGCACCCAGCAGACGTACACAAGCACTTAAATCCAAATACATCAGACACTTTACAGTTTTACAAAGAGTAAATGTTGATAATGAACAGCTCATTAGGTAAATACATACACTCAAGTTTCTACCCTGCAGTATCTACTTCACTAGCTAAGACATATCAAATTACATATGCCCTTCAATGAAGTGTCAGATACCATGCAAGCAGGTCACTAAAGAGAACACCTAGTCACAATAGGGTGAACCGGATTCATTGAGGGAAGTGGGGCGGCTGTAAACGTTTTCATTCATCCACATGAATTGAAGTTGTGCAAACTCATGAAAAACTTGTGGTCACGGCACGCTGAACACAAAACAGCATAGACAAAGGTGTCCCTGATCTGATCCTCTCATCAGGCCAGTAGGAAACTGGCAAAATAAATCTATTTAGGACAATCTCTATTACTGTGGAGGATATTGACACTGCCAGTGGCCACAAGGGTCTTATTCAGTTAGGTTCTTAAAAAATCTATCATCATTTATATTTCTTAGAAGTAACACAAAGCTCTAAGCAAGTACTGCACAGTGTCAAACGTCATATAAGTATTTCAATTAGAAGTGGGCTTTAAATTTGATTAACATGCGAAGGATGTCGCGGGTGTTGTTTGCATAATGTGAATGTTACTGGCACTGTAAGCTCATCTCATCTTCAGCCGCTTATCCGGGGACGGGTCGCGGGGGTAACAGCTGTAGCAGGGGGCCCCAGACTTCTCTTTCCCGGGCCACATCTACCAGCTCTGACCAGGGGATCCCCAGGCGTTCCCAGACCAGTGTGGAGATATAATCTCTCCACCTAGTCATGGGTCTTGCCCGGGCCTCTTCCCAGCTGGACGTGCCTGGAAGACCAGGACGCATCCTTACCAGATACTCGAACCACCTCAACTGGCTCCTATCAACGCAAAGGAGCAGCGGCTCAGCTTCTCACCCTATCTCTAAGGGTGACCTTGTTCTTTCAGTCATGACCCATCCTTCATGACCAAAGGTGAGGGTAGGAATGAAGATTGACCGGTAGATCGAGAGCTTTGCCTCTCGACTCAGCTCTCTTTTTGTCACAACGGTGCGGTAAAGCGAGTGCAATACCGCCCCCGCTGCTCTGATTCTCCGGCCAAGCTCACACTCCATCTTCCCCTCACTCGTGAACAAGACCCCGAGGTTCAGATTTGGAGCTGCTAATCCTCATCCCAACCGCTTGATACTCGGCTGCGAACCGCTCCAGTGACAGTTGGAGGCCACAGACCGAGAATGCCATCAGGACCACATTGTCTTTAAAAAGCAGCGATGAAATCCGCGGTCCCCCGAATTGTAGACCCTCCTCCCCCCGACTACGCCTCGATATCCTGTCCATGAAAACCACAAACAAGATTGGTGATAAGGCGCAGCCCGGGCGAAGGCCAACCCCCACGGGTAATGACTCGGACTTACTGCGGAGAACCTGAACACAGTTCTCGCTTTGGGTGTACAGGGATTGGATGGCCAAAAATCCACAAAACACATGTAGACTTAATGAGCATACTCCCAGGCACCCTCCAAGATTCGTGAAACAGGAAAGAGCTGGTCCGTCGTTCCACGACCAGGACGAAAACCGCATTGTTCCTTTTCAATCCTTGGTTTGACTATTGGGCGAACCCTCCTTTCCAGCACCTTGGAGTAGACTTTACCAGGGAGGCTGAGTAGTGTGATACCCTTGCAATTGGCACACACTCTCATGTCCCCCTTTTTGAAAAGAGGTACCACCACCCTGGTCTGCCACTCTTTTCGCACTGTCCCAGACTTCCACGCGATGTTGAAGAGGCGTGTCATCCAAGACAACCCTTCAACACCTGTTGCTTTTAGCATCTCTGGACAAATCTAATCAATCCCCGGGGCTTTGCCACTGCGGAGTTGTTTGACTACCTCAGTGACCTCCACCAGGCAAATTTACGAAAATCCCAGCTCCGCCTCTACCAAAGAGGGCGTAGTAGTTGGATTTAGGTTGGATTTAAGTGTTCCTTCCACCGCCCGATAACCTTCTCGGTCGCAGTCAACATCCTTACTATACACAGCTTGAATGGTTCCCCATTTCCCCCTCCTGAGGTGCCGGATGGTCTTCCAGAAGCACTTTGGTGCCTACCGAAAGTCCTTCTCCATAGTTACCCCGAACTCCTCCCACACTCGCTGCTTTGCCTCCATCACGGCAGAGGCTGCTGCCCTTCGAGCCTGTCGGGACACAGCAGCTGCCTCCGGAGACCCATCGGATAGCACAACCCGGAAGGCCTCCTTCTTCAGTCGGACGGATTCCCTGACAACCGGTGTCCACCACGGGGTTTGAGGGTTACCGCCCCTTGATGCACCTAAGACCTTGAGGCCACAACTCGCTGCCGCAGCTTCAGCAATGGAAGTTTTGAACATGCACCACTCTGGTTCAATGTCCCCTACCTCCAAAGGAATGTGAGCAAAGCTCCGCCGGAAGTGTGAGTTGAAAATCTTTTGGACTGGAGCCTCCTCCAGAAGTTCCCAGTTGACCCGCATTACACGCTTGGGTTTACCAGATCTGTCCTGAGTCTTCCCCCATCCTCTGACCCAGCTCTACCAGATGGTGATCAGTTGACAGCTCTGCCCCTCTCTTTACCCGAGTGTCCAGAACATGCAGTCTCAGATCAGAAGATACAATTATAAAGTCGATGATTGATCTTTGACCTAGGGTGCTCTGGTACCACGTACACTTATGAACATCCTTATGTTTGAACATGGTGTTTGTTATGGACAATCCGTGACTTGCACAGGAGTCCAATAACAAACGGCCGCTCGGGTTCAGATCAGGGAGGCCATTCCTCCCAATCATGCCTCTCCAGTGCGCATTGAAGTCTCCCAAAAGGACTATGGAGTCCCCTACTGGAGCCCTTTTCAGGACTCCATTCAGGGTCTCCAAAAAGGCTGAATACTCTGAGCTGCTGTTCGGTGCATTTGCACAGACAACAGTCAGTTTTCCCCCCCACCACCACCCGAAGGCGTAGGAAGGCGACCCTTTTGTCTACTGGGGTAAACTCCAATGTAGCAGCACTCAGCCGGGGACTTGTGGGTATCCCCACACCCGCCTGACGCCTCACACCATGGGCCTAGAATAGAGTCCATCCCCGATCCAGGAGTATGGTTCGAGAACCGAGGCTGTGTGTAGAGGTAAGCCCCACCAGATCCAACTGATAGCGCTCCACCTCTCGCACAAGCTCCGGTTCCTTCCCCCCCAGAGAGGTTACGTTCAACGTCCCAAGAGCCGGCATCTTCCGCCCAGGTCTGTTCCGTCTAGACCCCCCACTATCACTGCCACCCTTGGAGCAGCGCACCCGACCCCATCGGTTGCCTCTACAGGTGGTGAGCCCATGGGGGTTAGAGTCATGGGATGCCGCGTCACTCCTTAGGGCTATGCCCGGCCGGACTCCGCTGCAAGCCCGGGCCACTAGACGCTCGCTGTCGGGCCCTCCATCTGGGCCTGGCTCCAAATGGGGGCCCCAGGCTTCCTCCGGGCCGGGTAACTCCTTTCCTCTTCCACTTTTTCATAGGGTCTTTTTGGAACATTCTTAGTCTGGCCCCTCGCCTAAGACCACTTTGCCAAGGGTAACCCTACCAGGAGCACAAGGCTCCCAAAAACACAGCCCTCAGGGTCATAGGGACACACAAACCTCTCCACCACGATAAGGTGACGATCCCTATTGAGGCTGCATGTCTTTATACATCCATGGGTCCAACTCATCAGTAACACTTCCATGTGTTAACTTTGCCTCTTCCTTGGACTCATGGGTTTTCTCGTGGGGGGTCTTATTATTTCATCAAAAGTAATTTGCGCGCCTATAATGGAAATCGCAAGGTTTCATTAGACTTAGGCCTGTTGCAATATGCAATAAAATTTACTTTGATCGCATTGATTTCCTTGAAAAAGAGCGGAGGCGGGGCGGGGCTAAAGGCAGTGCGCACACACAGATATAGAGCAACCATGGACGGGTGAAGAGAATCAGTGAACCCACAATGCTATAAAGTCTTATTTTCCGTAACATCTACAGCCGAACGGTAAGATCCCAATGGACTTTATTACGAAGGCACAATGTTCGGCTTCAGTTTGGGAACATTTTGGCTTTAAGCCGATTGAGAGACGAGAGCCAATCAACGTGAACGAACCGGTGCTTTTAAAAACAGTAGCACCGAAGACAGGGAACACATCTAAGCTAAAATCTCACCTAGAGTTTTGGGATACAGGATGTTACATGTGCATATATTATAGAGGAAAATTAGAGGAAATTTAGGGCTATGTAAAATCAATTTAATTAAATTGACAACAGATTTATTTACTCCAGCGAAAGCAGGCCCAAAAATACCCTGATGAATACAGGTTATGAGAGGTCAGAAGATTCATTTGGATCTTTATATCTCGCTAGAAAAGCAGTAATAATTAAGGTATTTCCTAATATATTGAACTATTCCGTATTCTCTTTAGGAACAATTACAATTTATTCAAGTACTAGTTCCTTCAAGTACCATTCTCTCATAAACATGCAGACAAATGAAGTCTTAGTTTTGAAAAATCACACATGTGTTTATTGAAAGCAATGGCGAGGAGGCTAGGGCCTTAAGTTACACATCCCTTTGGGTGATGAAGTGGTGTAAATCAGAGACTGACATGGTAACAATATATGACAATATATGCATGCAATTCTGTACTGCAAGTGTATGCAAGTGCCAGTCTAGAAGATTTAGTTTCTGCATGTGTGACTGTGTTTATGTATGTCTCTGCCATAGGATGCATCTGGCTGTCTATAATGTTTTGCATTTCCATTCAGGCAGAGACAAAGTAGCCTGGCACCTAATGAGCCGATTACTGGAAGCAGCATATGGCATGTTCTGTATGGTTATCTTGGCTCCGCCATTAGCGCTGATGAGAACAGGGAGAGGGTGGTGCAGCTTGGGGAGAAAAAGCACAGACGTGCATCTACTAAGACACACAAAGCTGCTTTTTGACTTCTCAATCTCTTTGGGCTGGAATTTACAGTGAGTGGATTCAGAAAAGGGCTGCTAAGGCTTAGGAACTTCCACCATTCATCTCATGTCATTATGAAATTCCTAGAAGTCCAGTTCAGATGACGGCCAAATGGACCACAGTGTGGAATGAGCTGGTTGTTATAAATGACCTGATGCTTCTGGAGGCTGAGATTGTCAGGAAAGAATAAAATATGACATGGCTGCTAGTGTGAAATTAAATCATTAACATTAAGTTTGTCACCATTACTGTTTTGCCCCTGAGATAAGGAGGGGAGAACTGAGAAAGGGAGCTAGCTGGGAGCTAAGCTAATGACCACATGGCAGGCCACATGTGGCTACGGCTACTGGCAGAGGTGTTGCCAGGAGGCTGTATTTGTACACCACTTGTGTTCCTCGCATAGTTAAATCTGTCTGTAGGTGGAGAGACAGGTGTATTGTTTACTAGGGCTGCAACAACGAATCAATGAAATCGATAAAAATTAGGGCTGTCAAATGATTACAAATTTTAATCAGAATTTTCAGTGGATTAATCACTATTTGCAATAACATCTGAATCCTAACCATTTTTTCTTTCTGAAATGCATACCAAAGATAAATAACAGGACACAGATACATCATTATGATTATTATCATCATTATTTTTTTTTTACATAAATACATGTTATTGATATTTGACTTGGTTTAATTCATTCCAGAAAATAATAAAAGCAATATTATTTGATAAGTTACAGACAGATTTCCCTGCATGGCTCTAGAAGGGTCTCGAGCCTCTGCAGTTTATCCCACTCTGCTGTGGTCGGCAAAACGAGTTTGTGCTCCTGATGGTCCAGGGCTGCGATGACCAGACATGTCAACCCTCCCGCTATTTCCGGGAGACTCCCGAATTTCAAAGCCCCTCCCGAAAATCTCCCAGACCGACCTTTCTCCCAAATTTCTCCTGATTTCCACCGGACAATAATAAAAGTTACACCTTGAAGTCGAGCGGCAATTAGAACGGAAAAAGATGAGACTGGCGCTGCAAGGAAAACCGCTAGCACACCCCCCCCCCGTCGATCACCAGCGCCCCTTTTGAATTGGCAAGTATTGCGATGACGGCGTCTTTATTTCTGCTCACGCGCTTGACTATTTCCAGCGTTGAATTCCAACATGTTAGAACATTTTGCTGTTGTGTTGGTCAAATGATCTAAGGTTGATTTTGTTAATGGCCTGCGAACATTCAGCGTGGACTGGCGCAAACGACTTGCTGAACCTGACGGCCCTGACATATGCCTGCAGGTGGCAGTAATGTGTTGTATAGGATGAAGTGCATTCCCTAAAGGAAGAGGTACTTTCCTGATCTGAATAATTTGTCACACTGCGCATGCGTGAAATGTGTTAAAAAAAATTACGTAATTAACAACAAACAACTAATTAACGTCGTTAACGCGCTATTTTTGACAGCCCTAATAAAAATCGATTATTAAAAGCGTTGGCAACAAATTTGATTATCGATTCGTTGTGTCGCGCGTCTATTATGTTTGAGTATTAAAAAAAAGTTGAGCGCTCGCGCAGCAGAACAGAGAAGAAAAAAAGCTCCGCCCAGCAGAGCATTGCTAAGAAAAATAAATAAAAAAAGAGCAAAGCTGAGGTAGAGGAAAGACCCTCGGAGAGACCCGTAATACTGTTCTGAAACATGCGGAGGAAGAGAAACCAATGCGACCTAAATCCTCTCAGGTATGGGAATATTTCACACTGAAATGGGGGGGGGGGGTGTTAGCGGTTTTCTTTGCAGCGCCAGTCTCATCTTTTTCCGTTCTAATTGCCGCGCTTGACTTGACTATTATTGTTCGGTCTTAAACAGCGCGCCCAGTGACGGATGGTGTAGCAATATTGTTGTCCGGGTGGAAATCGGGAGATTTTCGGGAGAGGCTTGGAAATTCGGGAGTCTCCCGGAAAGGGTTGACATGTCTGATTGTAAGATATGCAAAAGCGACAGGGCCTGGCACGGGAGCACCACGGCGATGATTCAGCACCTTAAACGTAAACATGTTGGAAAAATCTAATCTAAATATTTTTTGTGCCCAATATATTTAATTTGGCAGCTGTAAAGTATACATCATGCGATGTATGTTTTTTGTGTTAGTCCATTTTATTTACTTACTTAGGGATGTTCAAGGAGCAATCTGTTTGTGCACTTTCTAAATGTTTTGCACTGTCAGTTTTATTTTTCAATAAAGGGTTGGAAATTCATGTTTTTAAATGTTTTTTTTTTTTGTCCGATTCATCGATTAATCGAAAAAATAGATGAATCGATTATTAAAATAATCGTTAGTTGCAGCTCTATTGTTTACTAAATAAAAAATCAGAAGAAGGAAGAAACAACTCAAAGGAAAGCAGATCTTATCCGCCACGGTAAGACACGATATCGGTTAACTTCATCATGTTACACAGACTTACTGTGCATTGATGGGGTTTTACTGGGAGTCCGCTTGGTCCTTTACTTTGGCGGGATTCGGGATCTTGTGAACTGTTGGGTTTCTTAGTGGCGTAAATAGGGTGGCCATTCGTCCGGCCGTTGGTTGCTGAAACGGTGAATATGCTGAAGCGAAAGAACACAGGTTTGTCACAAAAAGTAGAAAGGATGAGTTTCATTTTTATTATACATTGTGTCGAAGCGACGTAGATGTCAGCAGCAAAGGGAAAAGAGCTATCGAAAGACATGCTAGTAGTGACAAGCATCGAGCTAACAATCGGAGTGCAGCAGGTGCCTCTTCTCTTAGTTCATTTTTTTACGAACGTTCATCACCTCAATGACAAAATTGCTGCTGCAGAACTTACCAGCTGCCTGAACTCAAGGTGAGAATGTCATACAACTCAGTCCTGTTAATGTTAACTAGCATAAACAAAAAATTAGACCTATGTAATCTGAATTGGAAGAGCACGTTGTCATGAGCTGTATCTTGTATTTTTTTTTTAGCTATGTGGTATGTGTATGAACCTTTATGTAATCTGGTGGAAAAACCTAGTAAATTTGAAACTGGATCATACCAAACAAATATCTGCTTGCGTGTCCCCGTGCAAAGTGTTCTCCTTTTTGGCGTGAAGGAAATGGCCACCCTAGGCGTAAAAGATGTTTGTGATGTTCGTACACGCAAGCTGTATACAAGAGGGTTGAGGAAGTTTTCCTTCTTGTGAGCTGCTTGGGCCGGAAGTGACAACTAGGGTCGGAAAGGTCCAACAGCGGAATGCTTTAACCTCACAATGACCGTGAATAAGTATGGAAAGGGGTGGATTTGAAGAAGCGGTCTAACCTTGCAAATACACAAATGGATTCAGAAAGAAAGTTTTAGAGGTTGGACTTCACAGCAGAGAAATGCCTATGGTGTCTGTGGCTTGACCAATTAGATCTCAGGGCTGTTTCACCAAGAGAGAGAAATTACACGTAGGTGTGAAGACAAATTCCTTGTGGGGGTTTCATGTCTGCCTTGGTTTTATGCTATGGTGGGAGCCCAACACTTCCTTTGTAAAGAGATGCCAACTTGCCAAAGGATGTATATCAGAATTGGAACACAACACACAGTGATAATATGGTAAGCATTTTGTGCCATCAAGATATACACTGTAAAATTCAATTCAATTCATTTTGTATTGACCAAAATCAGAAATTAAGACATTTGTGTCACGGTTTGGGTCTGCTTCCTGTTTTATTTTGTAGTTTCATGTCTCTTGTGTTCCTGGGTAACTTCACTTCCTGCCTTGTCTTCCCCTGTGATTGTCTACTGTGTCAATGATCGTTTCCACCTGTGTTCAATCACCTGCACCTCCCTTGTGTATTTAAGCCCTGTCAGTCTCTTGTCTCATGTTGCGTCATTGTTTCCTGTCACCTGTTCAGGTTGGTCTGTCTTTCTCTGGGATCAAAATAATAAAAACCCATTGTGATACACTATCCTGGCATCGAGTCCATTTGTCCGGGGCCCGAATGACCCACGCACCGTATAAACCTCTGTCCCGAAACCCTCACATCGACACAGGAAAAACTCCTATGCACCACAAACTCAGGGCGTTACAATGGACCTATGACCTTGTCAATAAAAATGTTTATGTTAAAACGGGTCCACCAAACTGATGATGAGAAGGAGCAGGGACCCGCTATTCTACGGAGTTTAGTCCGCCATCTTTTATTTGAGCTTCGCGCTCTTTAGACGTGAGCATAAATGCGATCTGATTGGCCTGTGCCTGTGCTGTGAATGAACCGATGCCCAGCTCGAGAGAGCTCCTATGGGGAGCTGAATGTGTGTATTGCGGACTGAAGGATAACGTCTTCATCCATTAATTTATCTGTATTGGCTGGATTCATGTCAATGTGTTTTTAAAGACATCAAATTCAATTCTTATTCTGATTCTTAGTTTTTTCTGATGGCTAAGGGACATTTTTGTAACTATTGGCTCTACACACAAATATAAAAAACCTGCAAAACATTGTAGTTCTCTTGCAAAAGCTAATAAACCTTGCTTAATTCTTCGTAAAAAATTAGTTCGTAAAAATGTTATTTTCATATCAAACAGTTCACACAAGCCATCACATTAATAAGCACACAATGCGCCAACTGCACACTGACAGCACGAATAAAGAACACAAAAGCTTTTGCTTTTCACGTGCACAAGGTAGGCTCTATCAGTTTGAGGTCATACTTTTGTCATAGTTTTGTAAACATACAGGGATCCAAACTTCTAGTAAGTATTGGTGTTTATTCACACACACCGATCACATGCAATATGCTCTAGTCCAAGGTACCGGGGAAAATATCATCTGGAATGCCGTATCCAGCCCTAACATGATGCCTCTCTTCGATTGGATTCAAGAATGGAGGTTGAGTAAAGTGAAAAGTGGGTTATCTGTAAACCAGTTGGTCTTCTCTGGTCTTAGTTAGTGACATTAGTGAGAATGTCCTGTAAGGTGTCCAGGAATGTAGTGATGTGTACAGTGTTGTATGGGCCCAGGGTTGCATGATGGTGAACAACACCATTTTTACTAATCGCTGCACACATAGTTATGTTAACACCACATTGTCTTGGGACATTATGGCAGGTGTCCAATAATTTTCCTGCCACGTCTGCTTGTTTTAGTGAGGTTAAAACCATCCACAAAAAGCAGCTCCTGACCCCGTCACTCTCAATGCAGCACAGCAGTATTGTAGTAGTATAGTGCGTATTAAAGAATTGCAAACTGAGTGCAAAGCATGAATTTTGTAAACTGAGTGGTTTTAATAGTATTAATAGTTTTAGAAATTGTGTGTTAACAATCACAGTTAGGGTTTAAGCATTCAGAAAAAAAATGGTTGAAAAAACAAAAACAAATTGTATTATCAACCAAACATTTCGCGACCCCCCCCTGCAGTACCTCTGCGGACGCCCTGTTTTGCTTAGATTCTTCTAACTCATGATCTATTTGTATTATTTGCACCTGAAATAGATGTGATCTTTTGATCTTTCTGGCCCACAACATCTCCCGAGAGCCCAAGAAAACTTTAAAAATTAAATAATCCAAAATGAGAAGCCTTTTATCAGTGCATAATTCAAGCTCATTGATTATTTATTGAAGCAGCTGCGAGATGACTGCAGTCTGAAAGGTTATTCAGGTTATACAGCAATATTCCTGCTACAGAAATAACCTAAAAGTAGGTTTTGATTGAAACAAACCCACTATGGGTTTGGATCTGGCCCTTTTCCACGCCTAATTCTGCGTCTAAAACTGAAAACCTGCTTTTGTCTGGGAGGTCTTTCCCTGTCTTCGTTTATATCCTTAGTAACTCTCCCAAATGTCATTATCCCAATTTGTCTTCTTCATTACTAGGAACTTTGGAACTCATAGAAATAATAGCAGTACTAGTGAAAAGTTTGGACACATTTGCTTATTTAATTCACTGAGAAAGTGTGTCTAAACTTTTGACTGCACTTTATGTATTGTACCAGTTTTGTTAGTCTAGTTTTGACATTCTCTTCTGGTCAATACTTGTTAACGTGTCATCTGCGCTAGACACGAGAGAACGAGAAGGGGTGTGGCTTAGCACCCTGAAACAGTTCAGCTTTCCACCATTGTTCGCCGCATCAACCCATTGAAGACATAGCGACTCTGTACCTGTTGTGGAAGCCCTACTCATGTTAGACCACCAAACGCCATTGTGTTTTGGTACAAAATAGCATCGGTAGCCACAGACAGCTCTGTGAATTTCACAGACTTCCACAGAAACGTAATAGATGTTGGCTCAAATCGAACCAGACTTTACCGCCTGCACACTTCTCTGCCTAGGGAAATGTCTTGTGGCAAGTTGACCACGTTGACCGATCGATTTGGGTCGCGGATTGTCATGAAGGGGTGATGGTGGTTCCCGGAGCCAGACCAGTTGAGAACCACTCAACTGTACTAAAGCATACTGAAGTAATAACAATGAATCAGAAATCATTTGTTTTCCTGCACATTTGAAAGGTTTCAGCCTCTCCCTCCTCTCTGAGGCAAACTTTGGATACTAAAAGACAACAATTCCTGTATTGTACTGTAACATGTATCATCTCACCTGTCGTTTTTCCGAATTAAATTTGTACTAGTGACGCAATTATTGAGCGGTGCAGATTTGGCTGTACCCTTAGACCAGCCGTTCACAGTGAGACCATGTTCACAACATTTACTGTAGTTCATCAGATATCACCGCTCTCCTTTGTCCTCCACACTCTCCCTCGTACCACTCCTCTTCCCCCACCGACCTGTCTTCTGTGGTCCATATTTCCAAAAAAATCAGTTCCAAGCCATCACCTTTTACTGAAACATGGTAGTGTTAGTGGTGAGTGTAAAGCAGGACGCCTGGGTCGGCTTTGAGCGGAAATTCCAATTAGCTTGGATTGATAATGTTTTGATTTTCTATATTTTAAAATAATTACTGCTGAATTTTTTTACACTTGTCATCATTCTGATTGTGTTTTTTTCAGTTTTAAAAGGAGTGTGTTAGCATATGAAAAATATCCATAATGTTTTGCAGTTTATGTAGTATGAATGACAAGTGTTTGTGAATTATGAAAAATTATTCAGTTACGTCCGTATACACTTGTTGTGTCGTGAATAGTTGAAAATGTGGTTTGAGTATTGAAAAAACGCCTTGTAGCGATTGAAACATTTTTTAATGGAGTTGTTGATGCTAGAATGTTCAGCTAATTCATAGGACATGGCTTTTAGTCCACTTAATGTTCTGACAAATGATAATCAAAAGCTTTTTCTTAGCGCTCTGTCAGGGAGTCATTTTCCTCTTTTGGTTGAAGAGTGCAAGGTCAGAGGGCAAGCAGGATGTGCCGAGCAGGCAGACGCAAGTCTGACAAGGATGGAGTTTAGAGACACACCAGAGCACCATACAACACACACACACACGTTTGCGACCGGATCTTGTGTTGCGGGGGGAGGAACTAGTCCTCTTCTACGCCAGTTTAGGGCCAATAGAAATCTTTTCTGTCTAACAAGAATTATAAAACATGATGTTCTTGCTGATGTTAGTTAGTTAGTTGTTCTTCCGGCCTGCGGGCCAACAGAACTGCTCCTGCCTTTGCAAACGCAGCGATGTTACTTGACCTGTGATCTGACAAATAAATCTCCCAGAACGAGAGAAGTTGTTCGGCTGAATTCTTCCAGACGTCCCCATCTGTGCTTCATATTTTTGAACACATTAGTTCCATTCTTTCACAAAGGAACCATTAGGTTATTGGGGATAAAGGTGCAGCACACTTGGCCAAACATAGAACACCTCCCTTTTGTGTGGGAAATCACAAGCAAAACCTTATAACTGCCCACCCTATATGAACCTTATGACGGAATATACTCCCTCCCATATTTTCTGTTCGTGGTGGCAGTTTTGTTGCAGTGCTGGCTCAATGAATGATGTATGTGAGCAACGAATTTGTGGGGGATTCACATATCACCGTTTATTGTTATGACTAGTGTTGTGTCACTCCCTCCATTTGGACTGGAACTCATTTAGTTTGCTGAAGGCACTTTCAGAGATGTGCTCAGTCAGACGGATTGTAATTGCTTTTTACACCACCGCAGTCTGCTGTTCAACAGCTAAAACATGGAAAACATGAAACAACAATTTCACCGCGCCAATACACAGTCATCGGCAAACACATATTTTCTTTTTTTTACCATGTTCTTCTGATCTTTGTCAATGACAAGCCCCCAAGTGGTTGAGTCAGCTCCAGTGCACCCCACAAAATCCATCTGTTCAGAGCATTGGTGCTGGGCCTGCCCACGATGTGTCCACACTGCCTGGCTGATAGCTGCCTCTCACTCTCTCACATACAGGCACCTTTTTTCTTAACTTCTTTAATGAATATACATATACTATATTGTGTACACAGGAGAGAAATGACATGTACAGGGCTTGAGGTTAACATTTTTGCTCACCATCCACTGGTGTAGTGGTTTTCCAAAGTTACTTTTTTGTTTACTACGGTTTGCTACAATTTACTAACAATTTTCAAACCTTTCAAATGTAAATGCAAAACCATTTTAAACACCCAAATTACTAGTTTTTGACAGTCGCTAGGACACATTTCTCAATACTTCTCAAGATCACTTTTTCAAAACTCTTCACACAGTGAGCACAACAGAAGTATATGTGGGCTAAACTGAGGATCAATTATCATTGCCTACCTGGTCTAGATGGTGCACAAGTCCCTTGCAGGAAATGTAAAACCCACAGAGTTCCACCTAATCTTTTAGGCATCAGATTCTTCAAGCCAATCTCCTCAAAGCTTTTCCTCAAGTTTAACCTCTTCAAGAAGCTCCTGTGCAGCAGTCTTCGGACCGCCCCCAAATAGAATTCAGATGCATTATGCTGATTATAAACAGCCATAATTGGGATTGCTTTGGTTGGGCCTTTCGTCCCTCAGGGCCCCATGCTCTGTTTGTGATTTTTGCCTCACTCATCTTGAGATTGCTTGTGTTAGTGTCCCACAAATGATGTGCTCTCTTTATTCTCCTGCTAACTGGCAGTCAAAAGGTTTGATTCTCTCTCACTCTTTCACCAGATAACGCTGTCACTGTGGAGGAGGTGTTGCTCGCTGTAGGGGATGTTCCAGGATGAACAAAGCGGAGCCAAAATACAGGTTTTTCCAAGGCGGTGAGAGAAGCTAAATGACTGTACTCTGAGGAACTTCAACAACAGTTGTCAGCAAGTGACTCTGCTTCAGTTTGGTGAGGCTTTAAACACTACAAGCCCAAACCCCCCACACACATGAATGACCTCCGCCTGGCAGACGGGCTGAATGAGTTCTACTGCAGATTTGAAAGACAATGTCCTGACTCCATCCCCCACAGCTCCCCCAACCCTCCCTCCCCCGACCCATCAGGGGCTCGCACCTCTGTATTACCCTCCCCTCCCCCACCCCCCTTACCATCAACGACCCTCTCTGTTCTGGAGAGAGACCGGTCCGGACTCAGTCTCACCCCACACCCTGAAGCATTGTGCTGACCAGTGTTCACTGCCACACTCAGTGAGGCAGCTGGCTGTCAACCAAACAGGACCACAGCTCTGGTGAGAACCCCGCAACAAGTTTCAGGAGGCAGAAAAAAAAGCCATCTATTGCACTTGCGTTAAAATGGTGAACTTGCGGTCTTTATCATCAGCAGGGGTCAAAGAGTCAAGGTGGGCTGAGTTCTTTGGACCAGAGGTTTCTCCCAAAGGCAGCTGGTGGTCTCTGTATAAAATGCCCGTAGAGAAGCAGAAAGCAGACCACCAGTGGAGGGAAATAGTGTTTCAACTTCTAAAAAGGTGATTCCATAGACTCGGGGAGGTGTTCTCGCTGATTTTGTTTATTTTTGTGCTGAAATACAGTGCAAGGAAAAAAACAGCACACACTTTGATAATTTTCTGTCAGGCATTGCCAAACTGGAACATTTGGCTCACTTGCAAAAATAAGATTCAAAATGTTGGCAGTGTGGAGCTAGTCCTGGTCCTGAAGGGGCAGCTGAAGGGCCGATTGAGAGTGGAGTACACATACTATAAAATGATGGATAATATGACTGCGTTAAGCAATTTCTGGGCTGTGGGGAGGAGGGAGAGCTGATTTTTAGTTTGTGACGATGGGTTTGTTTTCTGTGCCTGAACAAGGATTTTTTATTTCTCTTATTATTAATTTCTTTTCAAGGCTAAACTGAAACTGCACAGCGCCATGGATTTCAGCAGGCTGACGCAGAAGGACGGCATGAGGATCGTGTGAGTGTATCGTACACGGTGGAGGACTGCAGCGTAAAGTCCACTGCGCGCATGAACAGGGGGAAACATCAGGAGGGACAGGAAGAGACAAGTGAGATAACGCTGGTTGGTTAATGTGGCTGAGGGCAGGGCTGGACTGGGACAAAAAAAGGGCCCTGGCATTTTTGCTCAGACCGGCCCCCCACAATCGGTCGGACACAACCACCAACCAGTACACTATCCTTGCGTTCCCTGTAGATATGCATATCTACTGTTCCCAAAAACACATACAAAGCTGAGAACTACTGTAAGTGCCATGGACAGTAATGTCGGTAATCAGACAGTTGATGGACCCCATTGACTTCCATAGTATTTTTTTTTTCTACTATCGAAGTCAATGGGGTCCATCAACTGTCTGATTACCGACATTCTTCAAAATATATATTTTTGTTTATCAGAATAAGGAAATTCATACAGGTTTGAAACAACTTGGTTGAGTAAATGATGACACAATTTATTTTTGGGCGAACTACAACATTTACCACTAATTGTTGAGACACTTCCCATAAAAACCCTATACAAACAAATTACTCACACAAAAACGTCCTGATTACTCTAAATTATAATTTAGAGTAATCAGGACGTTTTTGTGTATATTCACTTGCCGTAATATTGATATTGGAAATTCAGATGAAACATTATAAAATATCTAGTTAGTTGAATATACAGCTTTCAAAATGCAAAGCGGGTTTTTAAACCCCAAATAACATACGTTACCTCTTCTAACGTGTAACTCGTGGGCGAGTAATAATTAAAATAATCAAATGGCATCATTTCAGTTTTTTTCTAGAGAAGAAGGGCCGTCGACGTTATGAGTTTTAAATGTTTACATTAGAATATCAGAAGTTGCAATTGAATAAGTGAACTCTCAACTCAAAAAAACAGTGCAAAATAGCTAGTAAAATAACACATCATAAGCTAACTGAGTGGCCATTGCAGTCACTTTTAAGTGACAATTGGACAAATGACAACCTGACACTCAGACTTTAAAATAGCAACAACCGACAACGATAATGTTTGTTGCCTTATTATAATATTCATTAATTGAGGTAACTGTTAAATCGTCATCATCTTGGTTGTGGCCCAGCCAGGTCCACACACACTATCCTCATGCTCCCTCCCTGTTCATGTAGCTACCTGCTTGCTTACCGTTTCAATGACACTCTCCTGCTCACTCTGCCCCTCCTGGACTTCACTGTCACACTGACACCTGCTGCACCTTCTCCTCTGCTGCCTGCGAGCTAGGTCTGCCAACCGTCCCGTATTACCCGGGACATCCCGAATTATGGGCAATTTTGATTTGTCCCGGCCGGCACAGCTTCAGTACAGATTTTGAATCACAGCCTGCTAAGTCAATGACGCGCGAAAAACTCCCGGTTGTTGTGAAGTTGTGGCGCATCAGACCAGTGTGTGTGCGCGCGGGTGCCGGGTGGCCAGAGCGGAGCATGTGAGGTTGTGCAAACCCGGCCGCCGGCCGCCGACCGCTAGCATCCCCCCGTCAGCCCGCGAAAGTGTCCCTGATTTGGGGTTGGGAGAGTTGGCAACCCTACTGCGAGCTGCAAGCACCGCTATCGCTATGGCTAATCACCTCTCCTCCTCCATGTGCACCTACTGTTTCTGCAACATGTCGTCAGGTTCTGTAGTAGTTTTGGAAACTGAAGCTACAGCACTAAACACGTCGGTTATTTTTGAACATGTTGAGGCATCAACCTCTAGATAATTCTTTGGCCCGCAATTTCTCCGCACCCGCCTTGCTCTTACGTTTTTGTTTCTCCTTCTTAATCCACACATTTATTTCTAGCTCTGAGTCACTGAATGCATCTGACTGACACACGGAGAGGGAGGGGTGGAGCCTGCTAAGAGATAATTGGGCCAGCCCAGTGTCAGTATGGAAAATTAACCAATGGGCCGCTGTCCCTGCTTTATGGGCCGGTCGAAAGCAAAACATTTTTTTTTTTTAAATAAAATGTTTTTATAGGCCTATCGATCGGCCCACCAGGCATTTGCCCAGAATGCCCGATTACCAGTCCAGCCCTGGCTGAGGGTGAAGAGGAGGGGACAGGACGGAATAAGTGAAGTCCAACAGGCAATGCAGATAGGTGGGGAGGGGACAGATGAAGTCCAGCGGGAGAGCGAGGTGTGTGAGGGGGGGATGGGTGTGGCGGAGCCCAGCTCGCCAGCCAGGAGAGTGATACAATGACTGAGGGGACGATTGAGGCCCAACAGGATAGCCAGACTCGGAGTGTGGGGGCGAATGAACAGGCAAGTGGGGTCAGACCGGTTGGTCAAAAGAGTGGAGGAAGGTACAAGTAAAGTTGAGCAGGTGGTTCGGGGGCGTGAAGGAGGGCTGGAGGGGGGGGGGGAAGCAAAAGACACGCCGGTGAAATGCTGTCTGAAAACAGTGAGGAGGAGGGACGTAAAGCCACCCTGAAGCGAAGGAAGACAAGGAGCAGCAGAGGGGCCTCTCGAGCTCAGAAGGGGATGCGGCTGAGTCTGGGTGCTGCAGCATTCTGAATCAACTGGAGAGGCTTAAGCGATTTACAAAAGTCCACTGTGAGAGACAATCTAAAATAAAATAATAATCCAGAAATAACAATGTATGATAACTATTTATTTGTATAATACAGCTGCAAATAAGTATTTGAACACCTGAGAAAATCAATGTTAACATTTGGTACAGTAGCCTTTGTTTTCAATTAGAGATGTCAAATGTTTCCTGTAGATTTTCACCAGGTTTGCACACACTGCAGGAGGGATTTTGTCCCACTCCTTCACACAGATCTTCTCTCGATCAGTCAGGTTACTGGGCTATCCCTGAGAAACACGGAGTTTGAGCTCCCTCCAAAGATTCTCTATTGGGTTTAGGTCTGGAGACTGGCTAGGCCACGCCAGAACCTTGATGTGCTTCTTGCAAAGCCAATCCTTGGTTATCCTGGCTGTGTGCTTTGGGTCATTGTCATATTGGAAGACCCATCTTCAATGCTCTAACTGAGGGAATGAGGTTCTTCCCCAAAATATAATATGTGGCCCGGGTCATCCTTTGTCTCTAGTGTCTTTGGACAGCTCTTTGGTCTTGGCCATTTTAGGAGTTGGATTCTTACTGATTGCATGGGGTGGACAGGTGTCTTTATGCAGCTAACGACCTCAAACAGGTGCATCTAATTTAGGATAATAAATGGAGTTGAGGTGGACATTTTAAAGGCAGACTAACAGGTCTTTGAGGGTCCGAATTCTAGCAGGTGTTCAAATACTTATTTGCAGCTGTATCATACAAATAAATAGTTAAATCATATATTGTGGTTTCTGAATTTTTTTTTTAGATTATGTCTCTCACGGTGGACATGCACCTATGATGACAATTTCAGACCTCTCCATGATTTCCAAATGGGAGAACTTGCAAAATAGCAGGGTGTTCAAATACTTACTTTACTCACTGTAGGCCCCCAGCTCGTTAGCCGATTACTCCCCAGGTCTTCACCACTAGCTAACCAGCACACAGAACAGACATGTACTGAAGAGTAGGACAACCAGCTCAAACAACAAGCAACTCACGGAACAGACGTACACTCTGCAATTAACACAGTCATTCTGCTTCCACTGTGGAGGACATCTAACAGTCCAATCTTCAAGTCCGCCCAAACATCTGAAGGCATTTCTACAAAAGAAATAAGTCACAATGTTTTTTATTCATCATATTGTTATATTGCCCTACCGAGAATAGATAACTACATACAAGTTATGTGTCTTTCCCTTTACCTGAGGAGATTCATTTCAGGATCATTGATTCTGGGGAAGAACATCAACGAGTCATATACTCAAATCTCTTTGGCTTTGAAGTCAAACACCTTATTTTTTGATAAAATTAACAAATGTCAGTGAAGCTGTAAACCTACTACCCCACATAAAAGCCAGTGGAGGTGTTGGGGTCAACATTTTGCAAGGAGGAAGTTATAGTAATTGAGTCTCAAAAATACGAGTGACAGATGCATGACTTAGTTTCCAGCTTATTGTGAGATAATTGGTTTTATTTTGTAAGGGATTTTAAATGAAAGGACACTGGACTCAACTTTGATTTGTGGTTAAAATCTTAAATCAGAATAAAATAACAATAATTTCGGCCAGTGGAGTTTTGTTGACTGATGTAGATAGCTGAACAGCTAATAGTCACCAAAAATGTATAACAAACATGTTTACCTGTTTTCAGTGGCGGCTAGTGAATTTTATTCACATACAAATGAAGCATTCTGACAAAATAATAAAGACAAAATAGAACATTTTCTTCCAAAGGCAAATGGGGCCAAGGAAAAAGTTTAAACTTAATTGATTTGCCTTGTAGAATTTTGTAAGATTAAATACATCAATAGAAATTGGGAATCATTCTAACAAGTTAACAGAATGTGATTCTAAAATGGGTGAGTGTGTTACAGCCAATCTATTGGTAATATCCCCACCCCCTCGCTCTCTTTGCTCAGTTACGTATGGCGCAAGCGCGTAAGTGCGAGCCCCAAATCCACATTGAAAATGCATTGAAGGCTAGATTTAAAAAAAAAAAAAAAAAATTAACATGAGGGTCAACGGGAGAATGCTTGGGCAGTTTTCCACGTCAATGAATTCGCCCCGAGAGAGGCGGGACTCGCGGCGGGAAACTGAAAACACTGAACCAGTAGGCACGTAACAACGGCGTTTGGCGAGGAATAATCCTTTCAGCGGTACAACCGGGCTTCGTTCAGTTTACTTTTAAGAGTCCTCAAGCTGATGTTTACACCGTGTAGACTTGACATCATGTCCACGGTTACAGCGTACGAGTGACCCTCGTTAAAATATTGAACACAATGATGCAGTATGTCTGGTGTTTCCGTCTGGTCCGCGTCCTTTAAAAACTCCAAACACCGACCACACGTAACGCAAAACCGCGTTAAGCTGTTCATGTGTTTGCCACTTAACGGGCAAACCATCCCTCCAATGAACGTCTTTGTCGCCATAAACTCCACAACCAATGAAAACACCGCGCTCAACACTTCCGGTATTTGGTACATTCCCTTTCCGTGAAGAATCTGTCCTTTGTAAATTTGTTTCGGGATTGGTAAAAGTGTTTAGCGTCTTGTTAATTTGTTTTCAACAATGTAAATGTGTTTTCTAAAATGTTAATTTGTTTCAAGCTTTGTAAAAGTGTTTCATTCTTTGTAATGTTGTTTTGCACTTGCAAACTGCTCTGCAACAGATGAGTTCACCTCCCTCCGTAAACTGGGACAGATGTTGAGACTTCTCAACTTCTCTTCTAGACGTTTTTGATTCTTCTGATGGAATCTGTCGTACAGCTAGTATCTGTCTGATGTCTTGGTGATAGGATGCCTTGCTGCCATCCTATCACTATCTGGCATTTCCTGCAGTGGTAATGTTGATCTCAGGTTCTTCACCCACTGCATGTCAACCTTTAGGTTTTTATCCGCTGCCAGTTTTATGTTGCTGGATGTTGGGCCACAGAGTCTCCCGTCAAATGGCTGGAAATATTTTTTTTGGTGCGGTTGTTGGTGTGACGAGCAACCTGTCCTGCCACGTCAGAAATGTAACACGTGGGGAAGTGTTTAAAACTCAGCAGGCCGTCCGTGTGGTCTCTTGCGGACTCAATAGAATGTTGACGTAATATACGAGACCATGCGGACAGCTGAAGTGAAGTACTCCACCTTCAAAATAAAAAATTGAATGGCAATCATAACTAAGGTTTATAAAATTTAAAAAGAGAAATCATTTTCAGAAATAACATCTCACCACCAGCTTTCTGCAGTTTCATAAACAGCTTAGGATAAACATCTTTAAAGTTTAACATGTCGGCAATGGACCCATCTGAGGACAAGCTTCCTAGAGATCCTTTTTCTGTGGCTGAAAAATTCAAAATATGCATTTCAGTCATTTAAAATCCAAATATATTAATCTCACATCTTTTATGAATATTAAAAATTAATTCTATGGAGAATAATTAACTTACATAGAGGGCTATCCATACATCAAAATAGTTAGCTTCTCAATGTGTGTACTTTCTTTGACTCGATCAGTTCGAGTACTGTGTCCCCATTTTTTTTTTTGTATGGATGTTTGAAATCCTCTGTTTTACGGAGAATGTTTCCAACTCTGGTGTGCTCTCCCATCCAAGGTGCCAAAGTAGAGTGGCCAACAGATGAGCAATATGGATTTGCCACAGAAGACCCTATTTGTAAAAGGACATTGTAAATTGTTTAAAGAAGCATATAGTTGCCTGAAAATTTAAGTGTCATAACATTGTGATGTAATTCTTTTTTTTTTCCTTCACAGAATTATAATATAAATAACTTTACCAACTTGGTCCACACCTGATATAAGGCCTTGGGCGATTTGTGACCTGTCCAGATCCGACCATGCCTTGACAATGTCCACTTGTAGGTCTTTGTCCGCTATGGTGTCTGAATCGGGCCTTTTAAATGTCCCAACTGCAAATTAATTTCTTTAAGCAATTACAAAGCCATTTAAACATACAACTATCATAGAAAAACATAACCTCTAACTTCAAAACTTTAAATGAAGCAAGATTGACCATTACATAAAATCAGATGTACAAGCAAGTCATTAAATATAGAGCCCTTGTACATCTAACACCCTTGATACAGAGGCATATTTGTATTTTTTTAAATCTTCATTATAATTTAAATTTATTTAGGGAGATATAACAGACAGGTAAAATATTCTTACGAGGGACATCAAAGGCCATTTTCCAGTTTGCATCTGCTACAATGACGGCTGGGTGGTATCCACACTGGTACCAGAAGAAGTCAAACTTGAAGTCCGATAGTGAAAGGAAGTGATTGAACGCCCTCCTCACTATTTGATGATGGTACAGGTTGTCATTGAAAAATGTAGTATCAAGCATCCGTCCACTGGTTGTCTTGTTCTGTTATTGAAAAACGTGATAAGAAAATATCCATTACTACAAAATGATTTCCATGGTTTAAAATGTTCAACTCTTTTTGTAAAGACACTGCTGTCTTTGATTGAAGTGAAAAATTTTTTACAGCCAAACCCGACAGCAGAAGCTCACACAACGGCAGCGTTAAGATCACGCAGTTGTTAAAGTTGTGGAAAGCCCAAGAATAGCCCTAGAATCTCACAACGTTAGCACACGACGGGCAATCTTTTACTGCAACTGAGACACCTATTAAGACAATTTAGAAGTGGATTTATGCATAAAAAAAGCCTTCTTTAGCGGTCTGGCTGTTATGGAGTTATGGAGTTCAGATATAATGTTATTTCATCATCCATGTAAGAAAGAATTGTTGATTTACCTTTATGGACTTATCCCGTACACCATTGACTGAGTGGTGATGATCTTCAAAAGATTAAGTGCTGGAGGTGTGGGGCCTGGACAGTAGGGGCAGATACTTTCAGAAGGCACAAAGCATTCTGGAGGCTGTTCCTCTAGAGTCCTCAGCTTCACAGGCAAGTCTTGCAGACGAGGGAGCCGCTTTTTTGATGCCAGGTACTCTGTCATAACACATGAGTTTGTGTTGCTCACATGTTATGCTGCTTTCCTCTATGTGAGTTTCCAAGTCATCAATGTCCCTTATTTGGATGTCCGAGGATGCCAGTGTGCCTGGGGACTGCTGGAAAATCCACCACATTCCCATCATTTGATGGATACAACTGTGTGATCGACCGGTTCCTCGACACTGACAGTTCCACTGTCCTCCTACGGAATCAAATGTCACCCTTGTCCTCCCGAAGTGACACCAGTTGTCCGTTTCATTTGTAAACACCAAAAAAAATACCATCGCTTGGAGTATCGGTCATCATCAAAGAAGATAGGAAACACTATCGACTCCATCATTGGTGGCAGCAATGTTCAGTTGTTCACATTTGTCACCCCAATCCGATGACATTAGGCCTGTAACGATTCCAAGTAGGAATCGGTTCTCGATGCCCAACCCTGGGCATCCAAGTCTTCTCACAGTTGGGCATCGTTACAAAAATTATGATTTCATCGGAATTGTGTCTTTATTGTAAACTGTCAGGGAGCGGTGCTGGTGCAGGCTGAAGGCAGGACTCAAACGCAGGCTCTTCCGAAGTGCTCTTTATTCCAAAACAAAAGCCAAAGCCAGTCTCGGGGGGTCTGCCGCAACGGCGGCCGGGCCTCAGGGTCTTGGGGGGGCACCGGGCCAACCCCTGACCCCACCTCAATGGCCGGATCCCAGACGGCCTCCAGGGGTGGGGGGGGGGAAGAGGACCAAGGGATGGGAGGGAGGGGGCACGATCAGGGGTCGTGGGGCTGGAGACGGGACTGGGGGGGGTTTGTGGTCTCCTCCCCCCCGGGCTCCTTCTCCTCAGGTTTAGGAGATCCCGGAGCTCGAAACATTCTTGCTGGTAGCTCCTGGGACCGAAAACGAAGTTTGTCTTCTGCTGGAAAAATGGGCTCCTCAAATCAAGGTAGGTGGGGCCCAAATCGCTCCAGGAGTCTGCTGGCGAGCCAGTGTTGGCATTAAGCTGGGCAGCCAGCTGCATGCCACATGGGTTCCCCAAAAGCCAGACGAGTTCCCAAATACTTTTGTCATTTGGGTAAAACCCTGCTGAGTCCTTACATGGTCGCGTCATTCTGTCAGGATACCTAGCGGTGCTGGTGCAGGCTGAAGGCAGGACTCAAACGCAGGATCTTCCAAAGTGCTCTTTATTCCAAAACAAAAGCCAACGGACGTGCACCAACGACGCGACATGGGACAACAGGCACACAGGGCTTAAATACACTAGGAGGTGCAGGTGATTGGACACAGGTGGAAACAATCAGGCTAACCCAGGGACACAAGAGACATGAAACTACAAAATAAAACAAGGAGCAGAACCAAACCAGACAGAAACGTTTGGAGGATTTGGTTTCAAATCTGATCAACTCACCTTCCCTTTCTAAATATAGACCACCAGGACTCAATACGCTGGTTATTTATAGATGAGCCGTACATGTGGCTGGACGCTCCCGTGATCACTGTGATGGTGGCGTAGGGTACACTGAATTGCAGCCATTATGCCGTTCTCAGTGCCACAATCAGTCCGCAGTCTCATGGGGATGACACCGATTTTTGCACACATGACATGAAATAGTGAGCAATCACTGTTGGGTTATTATTTGTTGGTCCACATTCAAGCCACAATACTTTACGTGAAAATCCATCTATGCAACCCGAAATGGCCAAACCGAATGGCTTAAGTTTGTCATAACCATCTGCGTGCCACATATAGTTTGGTCCCATTGAGTGGTAGGTTCTTCTAGTAAACCTTCTGCGTGCTCTGCTCTCACACCCTCGAGGATTAAGCTCCCGGAGCAAATTCATCACATCATCTTTCTTCACTCGAAGATTGTACTTTTGTTTAAGTACCTGCCACATCGTGCGGTAACCAAATAGTTGTCCAGGTCCACGAAGTTCAGATCTGATGGCGTTACTCGCGGCGTTTGGCGAGGAATAATCCTTTCTGTGGTACAACCCGGCTTCGTTCAGTTTACTTCCCCTCAAGCTGATGTTTACACCGTGTAGACTTGACCAAAATGTCCACGATTACAGCGCGATTACAGCGTACGAGTGGCCCTCGTTAAAATATTGAATGCAATGATGCAGTACATCTGGTGTTTCCGTCTGGTCCGCGTCCTTTAAAAACTCGTAACGCAAAACCGCGTTAAGCTGTTCATGTGTTTGCCACAAAACGGGCAAAACATCCCTCGGCCGCAGTCTATGTTCGGACGGTCACCATAAACTCAACAACTAATGACAATTCAAAAACACCGCGCTCAACACTTCCATCACTTCCGTTATGTGGTACATTCCCTTTCCGTGATTTGTAAATTTGTTTCGGGATTGGGAAAAGTGTTTCAATCTTTGTAATGTTGCTTTGCACTTCAGGGCCACCGTATTGGTGTGATAATGTTTCAAAAGTAATAGCATTCCAATAATCCAAAAATTACAATTAAATTACACTCCATTTAGAATGAATGGAAGAAATGATTAACCGGACCTTGTCAAATATTTTTTTCATCAGCTTGGACAAATATTGTTGTTGGTGTATTATGCCTGCAGATGATGAATCTGTGTTGTTTTATAGCATTGTCGTAATCAAGACGCAGCACTACAGGGTCTCTTGTTATTTTGCGTGTGACAAACTTTGATCAAGTATTTGCACTTTAGAAATAGTACTTAATAGTATGTATAATTAATAGCTGATTTTACCAAATAAATTTTAATTGTTTAGGCCAGAACACATAAATCACAATGAGTCAAACACACAATTGGATTTGTTTGGAGGTAAATTAGACAATGATATATAATTTTACACATTATATTGGATGACTAAAAAATAGCATATATTTCTTCAAGGTATAAAACAAAAAACCTGTATGAATTCACATGATGATATAAAGGAGGGATGGGCAACTGGCGGCCCCGGGACATTTTTGTCATGAATCTTGCTAGGAAGTGCGCTACCCCCTCAATCATTTAAGTTGCCCATCCCTGATATAAGGGTTATATTTGCAACATTTAGGCAACATAAGCAGGCAGTGCTATATGTGTTACAAAAGCAACTACACCAGCAGACTAGTGTCTGAAAAAACACCCAGGCCAACAAATTACTTCTAACAATAAATCAATAAAGTTAAGTACTGTTACTGTTTACAAAAAGTATAGAGTGATATTAAAAAGTGCTCAAAAACATAGTAAACAACAACAAACTAAAGGTATTCTTAATACTCTTGTGGCTAAATAAGTTGATTGATGTGAAAAAAAATGTGTAACACATTATATATATATACACAAATAAACAAACACACTGACTTGAGTAGCCATCCTTATATTTGTTTATTCAAGCGATAAAGCATGACTCAAATAGTAAACAATGATGCGACAAGGGGCACCAGGCACACAAGGTCTAATAGTGGGGCTGCTTAAGTCCATTTTTGAGCCGAATCGTTCACTTCATGGTACAAGCACCAAATTTGGTACAAATGATGTCCAGGACATACCTTCTAATAAAAGTACGTTGCCCAGCTGAAAATCCAAGAGGGCCGCCAGTTTTCAAGATGGCCGCCTCGTCAAACGCCAAAAAAAGGTTTTCGAGGTAGAACTTGAATTAACAGAAGAATGTTAATGATCCAAGCATCAAAATGAATGTATTATGACTGGAATAACTCAATGGTGTCAATTGAATTCCAATATGGCCACCAATTTTCAAGATAATGGCTATTAAATGACTAAAAAGTAGCGTTTTCGCGTTTTTTCTTCAGTTTTCTGCAATGATCTTAAGTGAAAATCTGCAGAATTCTGAGGGATGTGTTTTTTGTGTGAATCATTTGTGAAAATGTGTCCAAACTTTTGACTGTCACTCACCACACACACACACAGCAACACAAGCGTTCTTTACTGAAATAAAAGTACTAATTTAGCAATATAAATGATAATTCATTAAAATTCTGTGGTCAACATTTATTGGTTAGTAATTTTTTATAAGAGTGATGTCAAAGCACAACCAGGGCACACTGGTGACATCACTGCTGTGAGACTCAGCATGGGGTTCAGTGTCAGCTTGTGGTGTACTCACTGTAGTTGTAGTATACTTTAGTGTCCCAAATGCTATATAATAAGCCCCTGTATAGACTCAACTAGAAGTTTAGTTAGTTGTAGTATTGTAGTTGGATGTGCCAGCGCGGGATAGCCGAGCCAAGGGTAACGGGGCTTTAGTTACCTGGATGGTGTACAGATCGCACGGGATTTATGGCACTGGATGAACGATCGGGCTAGGTGTAGGGCACCAGATACTTGAACCTAGTTGCATCCCATATTCCAATGTGCTATGATATTTTGTATGTTTGGGTGGTAAAAGGATAATCCCTCGACCTTCAACTGTATAAGATGCCTGCCGATAATCCATTGAGTTGTGCTACTAATACTGACTGGAGCAAGTGTTGCCTCTGTCAGACAGATACAAAAGCAGCGTTGAAGTCTCCCCCTACCCGTTATGAGTGTAGTTCTGACGGCTATTCCATGATAGCCAAAAACATACCTCTATTTCAGGCAATCAACCTGTTGCCCATCAGGTTAGACACATCCACATTGGATGATGGAGGTGGCATTGAGGATACGTTGAGGCGAAACGGTGCAATGTATCAGCAAAATGTTTAGCAACTACAAACTCAAGCGTGCCACTAAAAGAGCAGCTGAAACTCAAAATGATCCTGGTGAAGGACATCAAAAAATTCGAAGGGCTAGCACTGAAGTACAGCAGTGTTTCTTATGCAAAAAGCCATGACCATGCAGCTGAATGAGAGGCTCAATGAATGTGCTCGTAACCTTAATGACGGAAAGCTTCTGGCATTATTGAGTGGCGGAGATGTGGTGGCCCTAGAACTTAAATACCACTGGTCTTGCTTAACGGACCTGTATTACAGAGAGAGGGCACACATTAAAGCGGAAAAACAAGAAAAAATCCAGTCGTCTCAAGAAAAGGAAGCCTTTCATTTGGTGTTCTCTGAACTTCTGACCTATGTCATTGAGGCAAAAAAAACAAACAGTGATGGGTCTTCTGTGTTCCGACTTGCTGAATTGGTTAATCTTTACAGGGAGAGACTTAAGCAGTTTGGGACAGACCTACCTGATGTGAATGCGACCCGACTGAAAGAAAGGCTTTTGGCAGAGATACCTGGACTTGTAGCCTACAAGAAAGGGCGAGATATACTTCTGGCATTTGAAAAAGATGTTGGTCCAGTCTTGTCAAAAGCGTCATCCGATGCTGATGCCATTATTCTCGCCAAAGCTGCCCAGATATTGCGCAGGCACATGGTGAATCACAAGTCTAAGTTTGAGGGCAATCTCTATGAGAGTTCAGTGCACGATTCCTTTCCTCCAGCTCTACTTCAGTTTGTCTGTATGATTGAACATGGGGCAGATATAAAATCTCAGCTGAAATTTGGAGCGACTACAAATGATCTGGCAATGGCTCAGCTCCTTCAATACAACTGCTTTGCCAAGTGCAAAGAAGGTGCTGCCACACAAAGGCATTCCAGAGACAGGGAAACCCCATTTCCGGTCTATATAGGGATGTCTATTTATGCTAAGACCAGAAAGAGACACCTTGTGGAAATGCTGCATGACCATGGTCTTAGTATTCCATATAATGGAGTACTTGACATATCAGCTCAGTTGGGAGATGCAGTTGTAAACAGATACATTGAAGAAGGTCTGGTTTGTCCCCCCAAACTAAGAAAAGGCCTCTTCTGCACAAGTGCAATCGATCACAATCCTTCATCTACAACTGCGACTTCATCATTTCATGGAACCAGCATCTCCATCTTTCAACATACATCATCAGAAAATCAAGGCGAAGTTCGAGAACCAATTCTTATTAAGAACAGCAGTGTAAAGAAAGTCCCGGAACTTCCTGATTCCTATACAAATGTCCACCCTGCTTTCTTCACAAAAAAGAAGCCATCTCCTCCAAAGGGCAATGTCACATATGCATCTCTGCCAACTCTCCTCCTGACAAATGAATATCAATGGCTGCAGAAGGTTAGCCTAACACAAGATGTAGATGATGAGGTTAACATCACTTGGTCAGCTCACCATGCAGAGAAGAAGCGAGGTCTTGCATTTGATGTGAGCATTACCTCACTCTTCCCCCTTCTTCGCGATGAGGCCCATTCTATTGCCACAGTGAGGCATACCATAAACAAAGTCAGGGATGCTATTGCACACCTCAACCCTGGTCAGGTCCCTGTGATAACTGCAGACCAGCCTATTTATTCTATTGCCAAACAAGTCCAGTGGCACTGGCCTGACCTGTATGGTGAGGACAAATTTGTTGTAATGTTTGGCGGTCTCCACATAGAGATGGCTGCATTCAGATCACTTGGGACCCTGCTTCAGAGTAGTGGGTGGACAGGTGCTCTTGTGGAGGCTGTGGTGGCCTCTTCAGGAACAGCTGACTCCTTTCTTTCTGCCTCAAGTGTCACAAGAACACGCCACAAGTTACAGCATGCTGTCTGTACATGCTCCGAAAGGAAGCATATGAGTACCATTGTGCAGAACAGAATGATGGAGCGCTGAATTTCAATGACTGGTGTGAGAAGTGCAGGAAGGAGAGTCCTCAGTTTCAATTCTGGGAGCTTGTGTTGTCAATGGAATTGGCGATTTTCTCGCTGGTCAGGTCTTTCAGAGAGGCTAACTTCAACTTGTATTGTCAAGCACTGTCTGCTCTAATCCCCTTCTTCTTTGCAAATAACAATGTGAACTATGCTCGATGGCTCCCCATTCACCTCAGAGACATGGTTTCTTTGGAGCAAACTCACCCTCAGATTTTCAATGAATTTCAGCTGGGAAAGTTTGTGGTCTACAAGACTCACAGGGAGTTCTCAGGCATAGCCATTGACCAAGCTCACGAGCAGGCTAATGCAGTTGTTAAAGGTGATGGTGGTGCCATTGGAGTTACTGAGGATCCATCTGCACTGAGGCGGTGGATGGTGTCTGGACCAGAAGTTAGCCAGTTAGTCAACCAGTATGAGTTGGCATCTGAGGTCAATGAAGCAACTGAAGATATCAGGCATCATGAGCAGACTCGTCAGTCTCAGAAGTCCTTCACTGACAAGGTCCAGAGGTTGTTTGCTGTGATGAAGGATCTGGGTAATCCTTTTCAGGAAGAGTCCAAAGATCTGCTCACATTGGACACAAAAAACATTGCACATCCCAGTGCTGTTGAGCTTGTAAGAACTCACTTGTAGAAAGGTCAAGTTGCCTTCAGAGACTTTTTCAATGGTCTGGGTGATGAGACTTCCTTCTATAGGCCGATTAAAAAGAACAAAGTTGACTTCTTTCGCCAAGAAGCAGCTTCAGCTTGCAGTGACATGAAGAAGCAGGTACTCAAAGATGACTGTCGCCTGTTCTCACAGCTCTTTATATCCTGCCAATCACGAGAGTGTGACCTGCTTGAGTTCTTTAAGCATGAGAATCAGTCTTTCCCTGCAGCACTGAGCGACACAGGGAAACTCTACTACGGCCAGAAGTCTCATGTCTTGGAAGCTACCATTTCTCCTCCTGACAAACAACCAGAATGTGTTGCTATTATCATTGATGCTTCCTCTCGTGTATTCATTGTCTCCAAAGACATCAAAGACCTTTGAGGAATATGCTGTCCAAGATGTAGTTCCAAAGATCCAGGCATACTCATCAAAGTATGAGCGAACCGACATCATTTTTGATGTCTACTGGACTTCAAGCCTGAAGGCTGAAACAAGGTCAAACAGAGGTAAGGGAGGTCGACGTAGAGTGACCGACAAAACCAAACTACCGCCCAACTGGAAAAGCTTCTTGCGAGACAATGAAAACAAGACTGAACTCTTTGGGTTCCTAGCAGAGAAGATAGTGACCTTGTGTCCTGACAATGTCGTAGTTGTGACCAAAGGAGAGCAGGCTCTTACAAACAAACCCATCAGCCTTGAAGGTTTAAGTCCTTGCAACCACGAAGAAGCTGACTCCAGAATCTTCACACATGCTCTTCATGCAGCCAAGCAACAGATAAAGTCTGTGTTGATAAAGGCATGGGACACAGATATTCTTGCAGTCAATGTTTTTGCGACTCTTCAGGATGCAGGCTTAGAAAAGTTCTGGATAGAATTTGGCCAGGGTCAGTCCATTAGGTGGTTGCCAATTCATGATATGGTGGTGAATCTTGGCCCAGAGAAATCCAGTGGCATGCTGTTCTTCCATGCCTTCACTGGCTGCGATGTTGTGTCAGCTTTCCGTGGTAAAAGCAAGAAAAGTGCATGGCAAGAATGGGAGGTTTGCCCTGAAGTTAGTCCTGTCTTCAAAAAGCTCAGCCAATACCCACCTATCATAGAAGATGCAGACCTCAACATCCTTGAGAAGTTTGTCATCACCATGTATGACAAGCAAAGTACTACATGCAAGGTTGATGAGGCAAGACTGGACTTGTTTGCTCGGAAGCAAAGGTCTTATGATGCCATTCCACCAACAAGCGCATCCCTCGTTCAGCATGTGAAACGGTCTGCTTTCCAAGCTGCCTGCATATGGGGCCAAGCAACAGTGTGCAAAATGCAAACTGAAAGTCCTGCCAACTGGGGCTGGCAAAAAGATGGTCAGATCTGGCAAGTTCTCTGGACAACCCGTCCACCCATTGCTCAGACTTGTGAGCAGTTGACAAAATGTGGCTGCAAGACTGAATGCCAAGGACGATGCAAATGCTATCGCTTTGGCTTGAAGTGCACACAGTTGTGTGCCTGTGCATGTGAGGGCTAGGAAAATAGAACAACCAAGTTTAAGTTGAATGTTTGAGTTGGATATTTGTATTATTATTTTTTAAGTTATGTTGATTCAAGTTCTGGATCGTAAAACATGCAGCCTATGCTTTGACACCTTTTCTGTGTTTTTATACTGTTGCCTATACAAAAAAAAAAAAATGGGGGGGACAAAGACAGCCTCTACGTGGCCTCCCCTACAAGTAGCTTACAGGTCCAAAAGCGGAACTAATGTCTTTGTGAGTGTTTTTTTCATTTAATTCGCATTGTATCATCATAATATTCAATAATTTTGATTTTCTAAATGCAGAGTTGTATTTCTCATGTGCAAAAACACATATTTCAATGTATAAACCATCAGAATAGGACTATTCAATCAAAATATAGTTCAAACGCTGTTTCAAACCACTTCGAATGGCGGCCATCTTGAAAAATGGTGGCCACTTTGTTTGTTCAAGTGGGCAACGTACTTGTATGAGATAGTAGGTCCAAAAGCACTTGTGTACCAAATTTGGCGCTTGTACCACAAAGTGAACGATTTTTCATTAATGTGCTCCACTATAAATACACAAGGAAGGTGGAGGTGATTGGACACAGGTGAAAATAATCATTGACAAGGCAGGAAGTGAAGCTAACTCCAGGAACACGAGACATGAAACTACAAAATAAAACAGGAAGAAAATCCAAACCGTAAGAAGTAGTTCTCAACTACTGGCTCAGATGCTAAAATGGGTAGAGTGTAGTCGAGAGTGAGGATTGTCTGACAAAAAGAAAAACACCGAACCCCACAATCTCCGCTGAAATTGCTTGTGGTGTGCATACAATGGCCGCAGCAACAACTGATTTGATAATGCCGTTCAAAACGTCAAAGGTAAGTGGCAATTATGATTTATTTACTTAGACAGAACTTGCAAAAACCACAGCAAAATAACCACTAAGCATCTGATATAAATCATACATATATCAGAGTCTTCAACAAATGAATGGATATTGTACAATATCAAGATGCTGATGTTTTTAACGGTGTGAAGCATTCATATATTTGTCTGTGATGAGTACAAAATATTCCTTTTGGAAGAAGCTTCAGACTTGATTCTGGCTCAGTTTGAATGGGGGTGCTCCTGTACAACTTTAAAACATTGTGCAGTTTATCTCTATTTCTCAGCAGGTTCATCACTATTTTCTGAATCCCGCAGTTTCTCAGTAGCCAAGTTCCTTTTTATTCATTGTGTATTGAAGAAGCCTCCAAACAAGACACATATTCAAATATTTTAAATGCTCAATTTTGTGCTATATCCAAAATAAAATGACAAAACGATGACACATTGATCAACAGTGAACACTGTACTAATGATCCCACATCAATGTGTTTCTGTTATATTAGGGCTTTTACCATCATGATGATTTAGTACTTATATATTGGGATCCTATAGGCAACCCAAGGTCAAAACAACCAACAACAGCAAGATAATCGATCAAATGTTTGTCTAATTTTAAGTATGACACACTATCACGAAAAGGATAATATATTATCTGTTACTTTCTTTAAATAATTTAAATCATTTCAGATGACAAGTAAAAACCAACCGCTTTTTGAAATAGAAACTAGAAATGAATTTGTTGTTTATTCTTATTCAGGAATAAGGAAACGTTTATTGCCATAATGTCAAATATACATGGAATTTGACTTGGCGGTTGGTGCATGACGGCAAACAGTACGACAATGGGCAACAGACAATGTAGTGCAGGAATAAGATAAAAATATAATAATATATAGTGGAGACCTGGAGAGACGGATGATTGCAGCCAATCACTCTCTCTGAATGCATTGGAATGTGAGGGAGAGATAAGACAGAGAGGTTTCAGGTTACTGTGGCAGTTTCACACCTGGATGTGAAGAGGATGAACCAGGAGGAGATACTTTGAAGAAGAAGCCAAAGACATTCAAATGCAACAAAAGACGGCCCCCCCGGGAGTTTTTAAAATACTAAACTTAGAGAAGAACTGGTAGAAATGTCCTGCAGCCGCTCTGATAAGTCACCTTTGACTTGGTCGGAGAATTCTCTATTTCGCAAAATATATCATTATTCACATTGTATTTCACTTTGTAATTGTACACCTTATTCTTTGTTTAGTTATAAAATACTTTTTAAAACCTTTTTAAACCTGAGCTAGTTGACTCTTTGATTCACCGTTTCCTGCCGGGACAAACAAAGCAAGGATGATCTCCATTGGGCCTTTCCAGAACCCAACAAGTCCTCAAACAGGATCCTGGTCCATTTTGACAGCATTGTTTACAGACCTGTTGGCTCTATAGGCGAACTGCAGGTGTTCCAGGAGGGGGTCGGTGAGGGTCTTCAGTTGGGACAGAACTAGCCGTTCAAAGGACTTCATGACTACAGAGGTCAGGGGCCGGCCCTGTAGTCATTCAGTACAGTGATTCTGGGAACAGGGATGATGGTGGAGGTTTTGAAGCAGGCTGGAACATGGCATGTCGCCACGGAGGTTTTGAAGGTGCCAGTGAACACCAGAGAGAGCTCGTCAGCACAATGCTTCAGGGTGTGGGGCAAGACGTCTCTCTCCAGAATAGAGAGGGTCGTTGGTAGTGAGGGGGGTTGGAGAGGGGAGGGTAATACAGAGGTGTGAGCCACTTATGGGTCGGGGGAGGGGGGAGTGGTGGAGTTGTGGGGGATGAAGTCATGAGATTGTCTTCCAAATCTGCAGTAGAAGTCATTCAGCTTGTCTGCCAGGCGGAGGTCATTCATGGAATGGGGTTTTTTCGGCTTGTAGTTTTGTGAGGTGTTTGAAGTCTCCAAACTGAAGCAAAGCCACTTGCCACTTGAGTTTCTCAGAGTATAGTCGTTTAGCTTCTCTCACCGCCTTGCTAAACCTGTTTTTTGACTCCCCACTCCTAAATGCCTAATCCTTCTGCAGTCGTAGTTCTGCTGTAAACCAGGGTTGGGTCGTTGTTATAACTCACCCTGGTGCATGATGGTACATAGCTGTCCTCACAGAAGCCGATAAAAGAAGTTACAGCCTCTCTGAACCCATCCAGATTGTTAGGAATCCTGAAAACATCCCAGTCTGTGCAGTCCAAACACTCCCGAAGATCCTCTAGCGCAGGGGTCCCCAAACTTTTTCCAGTGAGGGCCACATAACTTTTCCCTTCTATGATGGGGGGCCAGGGTCCGTTTCTAACAGAGAAAATGTGACAATCGCAGGGGTCCGTAAATGTAATCATTTATTGTTATCCAGAAAACATGCTGACACACCAGCGCACCACACATATCCAAATATTAATAACCCTTTCTGAGATCAAATAACCCTCTCTGGGTTCTTCACAGAATAAAATAACGTAGAAAAAATATAGGCTAATAACACTATTTATGAAATCAATAAAAATCATATAACCCTCTCTGGGTTCTTCACAGAAAGAAAGTTGAGAAAGAGATGCTGTGCCGTGCACAATCCTAGGTAAAAGTTCAACTTCACTTGTCAGAGCAGAATCTCAAAGTTCTTGTGTTCTTTCCTTATGATCCAGTTTTGTAGGTTCCATAGGCTAGCCCAGTAGACACCACTGTAGGCTCTCTCTCATCAACTTCCCTCTGAAAACCACAAAGCGATACATCACAATACATTTCAATACCAGTATGGTTGTGGAGATGGATTTTATCCCAATAGATTTTATGATGATTATATTTGTTCATATTCAGAATGACTAATTTAAGTCAGAAAAGTGAGCTTACCTATGTACTGTATGTTCATCAGTGTGAATGTGGGCCTGCATCTGGCTGGTGAGAAGTTGAATGTCCGGTTCCATTCTAGTCACAGCCAGTCTCAAACACTGATGCAAATGTTCATCTGTCAATCTTGATCTCGTTGGAGTTTTCAGGAGTTTCATGCGTGAAAAGGTTTGCTCACAGATATACGTGCTGCCAAAAAGTGTGGACATCTTCATTGAGTGTTTTTTTATGTTAGGGTAGGTGTCATTTGGGAGGGCGGCATAGAAGTCAATGAGACTGTTGGGCTTGAATGCGTCTTTCAGAACATCACAGTTCTGTAACTCGGCCAGCTCAAACTGATAAAAAGGCTGGGCTTCATCGATGTCGGCAACAAAAGGGTTCTGATAAAGACGGCTTTCTTTTGCATGAACATGTAGTTCACGGAATTGTACACCGAACTCCGCCTTCAGCATTTCCAGTGCTTCCACACACTTTTCACCTGGGAACGCAACAGCTGGCTTCTCTGCTGAAAAGCTTTGGGTAGCAGGGAGATGGCTGAAGTTGTGTTTTTTCACTTGTTCCAAAACCAGCGCTAGTTTCACCTCAAATGCTTTTATGTGGGAATACATGTCGCAAATGAGTTTTCCCTTTCCTTGTAGCTGAAATTTAAGGCCGTTAAGCATTTCTGTCACGTCTGTTAAAAATGCGAGGTGCCATTTCCATGCTGGGTCGATCAGCTCAGGGACCGTTTTGCCTTTTGACTGAAAGAAATGCGTTAATTTCAGGTAGCAGCTCGTAAAAACGCCTCAAAACTTTGCCGCGGCTCAACCATTGGATCTCTGTGTAGTACAGCACATCTCCGTACGCAGACTTTAGTTCAGACAGGAATTGTTGAAGTTTATGCACGATACCACAAGTTTCTTGACACAATCCCACTTCAACACTTTGCAGCACAGCGCTTGCTGGTGAATTAGGCAGTGTACTTATAGCGGGGCGGTGAGACCCCGTTCTTCCATCTCACGGTTCATGCGTCCTATTAAACCCAGAGACGTGCCTACCATACACGTCAGTCGTGATGCTGGCAAGCTTTGCCCAGTCCAGATCCAACTGTTGCATGGTTTTACATACTTTGTTGAAAATATCTTCCCCAGTCGTAGTGCCTTTCAGGCTTTGTAGGGCTGCCAGCTCCTCGCACATCTCAAAGTTTGCGGTAACTCCACGAATAAAAATAAGAAGCTCCGGTGTCCTGCACGTCCGTGCTCTCATCCAGTGCTAATGAAAAAAAAGTCAAAATCTTTAGTCTTCTGCTGCAGCTGTGCATACACATTACCCCCAATTTCTTCAACGCGTCTGGTAATTGTACTTGCCGACAGACTCACGGCATTAAAGACATCTATCTTCTCGGGACAGAGCTCCTCCACGACAACATTCAAACATTTCTTGACAAACTCTCCTTCAGTGAAAGGTTTACCGCAGCTTGCTATCAGCTGAGCGACACGGAAGCTGGCCCGAACTGATGCTTGGTTAAGCTGAGTTTGTCCTACAAATGTAGTCTGCTGAGCTAACAGTTCAGTTTTTAGCTTTGAGATTTTTTCTGCTCGCATTTGGCCTTGCAAGCTAGCATACTTGTCTTTGTGACGGGATTCATAATGTCGGCGCATGTTGTATTCTTTGAATACCGCCACCGTCTCTTGACAGACGAGACAAACAGCCTTTTTTTTTAATTGAACAAAAAAATAATCGTGTGTCCACTGCGGGTTAAATACCCTGCATTCTGAATCAATTTTTCTCTTACCCAACCTTTTTGCCATTATTCCGTTCTGGGGGGGGTCACGTTCACGTTCTATGACTGGGATATGGGTGGCCATAAGGGTAAAAAACGTGCTGGGGCAAAGTGACAGCATAGTAGTAGCATTTTTTTCCGTCTCTGGTATTGTTCAGGGGGCCGTATGTGGCCCGCGGGCCGTAGTTTGAGGACCCCTGCTCTAGCGCCTCGCTGGTCCACTTCTTTGATTCCCTCACCACAGGTTTGCATAGAGTTCCTGCCTCTATGCAGGAATAAGCACAGCTTACTGTAATGAAGCCATGATCCAGTGTGTTCACCTCTCTGGTTGGGCATTTAATAAACTGCTTGAACTTAGAAAGTTCGTGGCTGAGGTTTCCTTTGTTGAAGTCCTTGAGGACAATAACGAAGGAGTCCGGGTTGGTCCACTCCACACGCCGTATCGGGTCGGCGAGTGTCCGCTATGCGTTCTGCACGTTGCCCGCCGGTGGCATGTAAACACCGACCAGGATGAATGAAGCTAACTCATGGGGGAGTAGAAGGGTTTGCAGTTGATGATAAAAGATTCCAGAGCAGGAGAACAGTGTTGCAGGATCACTGTTACGTCGTTGCACCAGCCGTTGTTGGAAGTAGAAGCTGATTCCTCCACCCTTTGGCCTTGCTGGAGAGCTCCATGTCGCAGTCCGCTCTGAGCAGCTGGAAGCCCGCCAGCTGGAGTGCGGAGTCCGGTATCGATCCACAGAGCCAGGTCTCCATGAAGCACAAAACGAAGGTTGAAGAAAAGTCTCTGTCTTTTCTCACCAGCAACTGAAATTCGTCGAATTTGTTGCACAGTGAGCGCACGTTGGAGAGAAAAATGCCTGACAGTGGTGTGCGAGAACCACGCTTGCGGAGTCACACTCAACAAGCCGGCACGGTTTCCTCTCTTCCGGCAACGTACAACGTGAGTATAGGTGAGCACATCGTTTGACTAGAATTTCTAGTAATTCCACAGAGGAAAGAAAAAAAGTTGGAAATAACTCCTCTGGAATTGTTCCACGGATGCTCATCTCTGGTGAAAGAGCTCCAGGAATCGCAACAACAAAAACAACAAGAAACAAAGAGCACCGATACACCGTGGTAGCTATTTGGGGCGCCATCTTGAAGGTTTTAGTAGTTTTGTCACAGGGTGGATTTATTTCCTGTCCTTTTTTCTATTGTCCTGCCTCTCGTGTTCCTGGCTCTACTTCACTTCCTGCTCTGGGAGTGTCTGCTCGTGTCTGACACGAGACACTCGCAATAGTTTAATGGAATCAGCTTCACTCCAAGTAATTTTCAATAGAAGCTGGCGATATACACTCACCTAAAGCAGTGATTCTCAACTGCTGGGCCCTGTTTTTAGTGGGACGTGGGCCTTTGGATGGGAAAATAAAAATTAGAATTAAAAAAAATAAAAAATCCTTTTTTATTGCGTCATTTTTTTGCCGGCTTGTCCGTCTGTTTTCAGCAGCGTGTGCCAGGTTGGGTCAAACCTTTCTGAAATGGGGGAGACATTGGGTTTTCAGGATAATTAAACAGCCTGAATATAAAATTCAGCTTATGAACTTGATTTTGAATAAATTTGAGATGTTGAGAATGTTCCTCAATTTGGGTCGCGGCTTGTCATTAAGGGGCGATGGTGGGTCCCGGTGCCAGACCAGTTGAGAACCAGTGACCTAAAGAATAATTAACACCTGTTCAATTTCTCATTAATTATCTAATCAACCAATCAGATGGCAGTTGCTTCAATGCATTTAGGGGTGTGGGCTCCTGAACTCCAAATTGAATGTCAGAATGGGAAAGAAAGGTGATTTAAGCAATTTTGAGCGTGGCATGGTTGTTTGTGAAATACTTAGACCAGCCCGTCTGGCACCATCTGCTCAGTTACTGGGATTTTCACACACAACCATTTCTAGGGTTTACAAAGAATGTTGTGATAAGGGAAAAACCTCCAGTATGCGGCAGTCCTGTGAGCAAAAATGCCTTGTTGATGCTGGAGGTCAGAGGAGAATGGGTCGACTGATTCAAGCTGATAGAAGAGCAACTTTGACTAAAATAACCACTCGTTACAACCGAGGTATGCAGCAAAGCATTTGTGAAGCCACAACACCTAAAACCTTGAGGCGGATGGGCTACACCAGCAGAAGACCCCACCGGGTATCACTCATCTCCACCATAAATAGAAAAAAGAGGCTACAATTTGCAAGAGCTCACCAAAATTAAACAGTTGAAGACTGGAAAAATGTTGCCTGGTCTGATGAGTCTCAATTTCTGTTGAGACATTCAGATGGTAGAGTCAGAATTTGGCGTAGACAGAATGAGAACATGGATCCATCATGCCTTGTTACCACTGTGCAGGCGCGTCTGAGTCCTCCCTCCTTTCCCTCGCACCCCGAGTACTGACACTGGTGGTGGTGTGGGGGATGTTTTCTTTGCACACTTTAGGCCCCTTAGTGCCAATTGGGCATCGTTTAAATGCCACGGCCTACCTGAGCATTGTTTCTGACCATGGCCACCATGTACCCACCCTCTGATGGCTACTTCCATCAGGATAATGCACCATGTCACAAAGCTCGAATCAATCAAGTCTTTGGTACATGACAATGAGTTCACTCTACTAAAATGGCCCCCACAGTCACCAGATCTCAACCCAAAACAGCATCTTTGGGATGTGGTGGAACGGGAGTGTTACGATGTTAGGCGGTCCAGGGATAACCGTAACACAAATACTGCTAATGCATCACGGGGGTGAGATGAAAGGAGACAAGGCAGGCAGTTTCTGGATGAGGCTTGACTGGGGTTTTATTGTTTCCACGGGTCGATATCAATGCTCGTGCGCTAAGTACAGTGCAGAAAACAGGAACAGACCCCCATAAATGAATCTACGGGGAAAGAACGTAAGTGGCGCCAACTGAAAGAACCAAAGAAAAAGGTAGAAAGGAAACCGAAATCTTCGCGCATCCGGCGCCTAAACATCCTAACTGATAACAAAAATACAAGGGGGGTGGCGCTCACCTCCTACCTGGTGTTTCTATACACAGAACAGCTACGGGCAGGATGTATATCGCGATATACTAGCCTACCGTTCTTCCCCTACGTAGCTTCACAGCCGATCCCGGAATACTGGACATAGCACAGGACATAAACATAAACACGTATCAATCAGACTGTAGCGCACAACAAATAGCTTCCTGGAGCAGGCAACAACTGGCTGCCGTGAGCGTGCCAGAGAGAGAACCCCCGGTCGTCCCACTTAACCAGCGGTTCCGTCTCCGATTGGCCCCCGTCCTCCGCCCCACTGACGACCGACGCCCGCGTTCCGCCAGTCACAGCGACCTAGAGGAGGGCGATCCACAAGAAAACAACCAATGAGCGACACCCCTGCAGTGCATCAGCGATGGTGTCTGGTGATCACAGAACAACTCCCAACTGCACTGGGAACGTAACAGGGAGCTTCGTGCCCTGGATGTGCATCCCACAAATCTCCATCAACTGCAAGATGCTATCCTATCAATATGGGCAAACATTTCTAAAGAATGCTTTCAGCACCTTGTTGAATCAATGCCACGTAGAATTAAGGCAGTTCTGCTGGCAAAATGGGGTCAAACACAGTATTAGTATGGTGTTCCTAATAATCCTGCCCTATTTGGCGCAGATTACATCAATTGAGCAGGAAGGGTTTGAAGTATCTCCATGAGCTTCAATTGCTGATTATTGTGCAGTGGGCAGGCTCACCTGTCTACTTTAGTTTTCTGTTTATATATAATACAGTATATACCTATTTGTAAATGTAGCCCTTCTTCATTTCATGTGATGGATCATAACTCATTTAAAACCAAGGCTCTGATAATGTTCAAATCTGCTATAAGGGATAACTCCTTCTCCAAAGTCTAATTTTTTATTTATTCTGTTGGATTTTAGCAATGTGCCACTTTCAAATATTTGATGCTGCAGATGTGTCACCTGTAATAAACATGTGCTTACAGTAGGTGTCCAAACATTCATATGTCACTCAAAACATGTAAAGAGCTCCCCGTGAAGGGATTAAGCCATAGCTCAAGACCGGCTTTTCAGCTTTTGGGATTTTTGTGCTGCAGTCTCGCTCTGCGAGCGCCTCACCCCCCTGTGAACCTTCTGGACTTGTGCTGATCTGAAGCGAGCATTCACCTCTGGGTTGTGAAGACTCAAACGCCCACACACGAGCCAGAGAAAGGCCACTTCACTTCCACTAGCAGAGACATTTCTGTCAAGGCGCTGCATATAAATGGAATCACTGCTGTTTGTCCCCCAGTCATGACTATATGAGTTTTCAAAATGTGAAGATGCCTCACATTGTGGTCAAAATCATGACAGTAGACAGTAGTCTCTCCCTGTCTTCAATTTATTGGCATACAACGAACTCTGAAATCGTTTCTGGAGTCCAATTACCTTTCACTGTAGAGAGAACCTGACCTTTAAATGAAGGTTTAACTGCTAGTTTGGACTTATTAATAATGTTTTCATTTGTTTTTACTATTTCCCCAGGTGTAAGGCATCGGAGAGATCACCGATGTAGTGATCTTCTCATGACTAATAATCTCTAGTACTGCTGGACCCATTAGTGTGAAATTTTTGTGTTCTCATGGTTGAACTTTGTTCTGGGTCAAGATCTAACATCTCATGAGTTTTAATTAACTCTATTTCTGATTTGTTTTGTTCCATTAAAGGTAGTTTGATATGAGATGAATATGGACAGATCATTGCCGCCATTTTGCAGGAATCTGCTAGATTGCTAGATTAGGAGACATAAACTCCAGTTAGCCCTCTTTTCAAGTTTGCAGTTTGTCCTATTTTGGTACTTTAATGCGATGGTTTCCATCAACAGCTTTTCGTCAGAGGTAAAACCAAAAGTGACCAGAAAAAAAGAGGAAGAAACCAAAAGTGAGACTTGAAATGAACAGGAAGATAATTAGACGTGAGCTAAAACGTGGTAAACTCGGAAAGTTCCAAGAGACGTTTGAAGGTGTAAAATATTAACTGATGAAGTGTTTTCTCTCTCTCTGTCTGTTTCCCACTCTCCATCTAGTCCATTGTATACATAATTGCTTTGAGTCATTAATAACCTATTAATATTTATTCATGTTATTCAAATGAGCGTGTTAATGGCTCAACGGACCTCGTTAAGACCTGATGGGTCAAACTAGCCCTGCAGTCCCACCACAGTGCACCTGCTTGCTCTTTGATTTGCTTGTCTGTCCTCTCAACCTTTGGTAAACCAAGATATTTTAGTATGTTTTAAGTGGTACTTTGAAGGAGGCTGTTTGCCTTTGTAAGCGGGCAGGTGTCACTGGTTAATTGACTATCGAACCCCTTCCCAAACGGTAATTATCTAGTCATTCATTAGCTTTGAGACCCTGAAGGCACAGTCAGGCCTGTCAGGTTTCAGATCTCTTGACATCCTGAGCTGGGTCATGTGGCTTTAGTTTGACTTAGCGGTATGAACCTCCCATTGGCTGAGAATTTCAAGCAGCTTCTCCACTGATGTCTCCGCTACAAGAAGAAATAACGGCTAATTCTAGAGCTCTGTAGGGGGCGCAAAAACATTTCCGAATAAACAAGCTCTAATTTGATTCCTTACTTTGCACTCTGGCACCTTATTCACATTCACAATACATCTATTTATTTCTGAAAGAATTTAAGTGTAAGTGTATTTGTTATTAATCTAACTTTGTGTGTTAGAAAATATTAACAACATGCTTTACAGCCACGATCAAATTGATTGACTAAATTTGAATATGTTGGAATCACATGGAAGTACATTTACTCAATTTCTGCATTTAAGTACAATGTTGAATTTAATACTCAAGTATTTCCAATTTATGATAGTTTATAGCTTTATTAGATTCAGATTAAAACACAAAGTATCTTGTTTAATTAAGGATGAAACTCCGGAGTAGTATTTGAACAACCTTCACCTTGACAAGCTGCAAAGTATAATGCATAAATATACTATTCATTATTCTGCACAATGACCAGTGAATCAGTTTTTGAATTTATTTAGAGAAATATTATTTTGTACTTTAACAACAGGGATATATTTTAAATGGATAATTTTAACTTTAACATGTCTTCATTCATTTAAACTTTGAACAGGTTTTCTTTCACACAACCACAATTTGCAGATATTTTCAGATGTTGTGAATCGTGTGCAGTTCGTGAGAGCACCTCTCAGGTGCCTGCTGCTGTTTTCTTCCATACGTTAGGTATGTACCACCTCTCAGTTCAAACTGAATCCTGAACACTCCCCCTCTCTCGTCACTTGGCTTATGATCGCCATACACATACTTGGTTTATATCAGTCAAGTGTTTATTTTGTCTAGTTAGTCTAGTATTAAAACTTAAACCATAAAAATGATTTGCTCTTAATGTGTGAATATCAATTGTGAAACTTGATTTAAATTTGGTTATTAGCCCCTCTTAGCTCAGCGTGGGACCCAGTTATTTATTAATGTTTCGAATTACCTGGATAAATAATAATTGTATTAATTTCACTCTAATTTGTTTTCACACACAATACCTAGATAATCCTCCTCCTAAATTCTCCCAATCTGTGGTAGCGGATGACCGCTTCCTTTGCATGAGGTGTGGTGGGGCGGTGAGATCAGCACAACATACTGGTGTCTCTAAAGCTGGACAGTCTGCAATCGGTGGGTTGGAAGAGGATGAGAGTCTAACTCCCTCTCAGCCAATCTGTGAGGAGCAGTGGCAGCTGGGCATCTCACTCAGTCATCAGCTCATTGTATCAAAGAGCAGGATTATTATTTGTGCCATCAGACTGTGGATACCGATTGAGTCAATACGCCCCCCCCCCCCTACTCAGATTAATACGGAATATTCTACTCCCCAACTTTCTCATGTGGACTATTGCACATACGTCTACCACTGCTTCTCTCAGTTTCCACGTTAAACCTTCACTCCGATCTGCAGCCTTGGCCTGATAATAAAGCAGCCCAAGTTTCAAGAAGATGGCCTGGTACTGTCAACGCACTCACTTATTTTAACAATTTTTCTCTCTGCACTTTGCAACCCTCCCACTCCAAGTGGGAGTAAGCGTTTGCAGAGCTGGCACACACGTCGGAGATGCTGCGATGTTCCAGAGGTAGCCAAGCTGCTCTGGCTGTGTCAGAGTGCCATCAGGGGGATGAACGAGAAGCTCTAGGTCTTCACAGACTTTCATGTGTCTCTCTGTACTGCCGTCGGTTGTATCATTCCCTTCTCCATACTATTTGTTCTCCCATCAAAGCATCTCTATCACACTCTGTCACACTGACAGTTATTTCTTGTTTTCTGAATCTTTATTTTTCTTGCATATATTATGCGTACATCCACTGTACATCTGTCTTGTTCCCTAGTTTGTTTGTCCCACCTCTGTCCATCTCTCCCCTATATTTTTTGTTTTTCTTCCCACAGAAATGGTACTCGAGGCCCAGCGTGGATGGAGTCCTGCGGAGTATGTTAAGGAGGCAGTTTTTCCCCGTCAGCCTCTAAGGGCTTCATGTGTTTTGACTTTCCCTAGGATTTCAAGCAGAAAAGCATGCCTGGCAGTAGAAATAATCAAATGTGTGCTCATGGTAGGTCATCTTGTGATAGAATTATATATTGTGTGTGTGTGATTAGATGGTATATTAATGTCTGTATTATAAATTAAACTTATTGTATATCTTGTAAGTCATTTAGTACCATACACATGACATTTATATTGTAATATTCAGCATGGGAGAGGAACTGCCCATTCCTTTCGTCCTTATTCATCCCCATAGAAGGGTTTTTTAGGAAGTTTTTCTGTGTCAGGTCAAAGTTTGGCTCTATATATATATATATGTATATATACACATGCCATATTATGTTTAATTGAAGAAGCTTTAGATCTGAGGTAAATCATTGAATATATTGTGATATTGATGAGGTTAGTGTCTGATTAGGAGAGCAAGGGATTTCAGGTTCGGTCAAAAAATCAAGCAGGGAAAAACGGGATGACCTATAGAGCCAAATCCAGGCCCAATGTATTGACCATTTGAAAAACAAATGTGAAGTTCTTGAAAATTAAAAAATAATGAACTGCCTCGGCGTGGACCGATGACTGTCAGGATTGGTGCTGGTGCAGGTTGAAGGAGGCAGGCAGGACTCAAACGCAGGTCTTCCGGAAGGTGCTATTTATTTCACCACAAAAATCAAATCAGAAGCCAAAGAACGTGCACCAACGAAGACTGACATCAGACAATGACGCAACAAAGGACAACTGGCACACAGGGCTTAAATACACAAGGGAGGTGCAGGTGATTGGACACAGGTGGAAACAATCAGACAATCACAAGACAAGGCAGGAAGTGAAGTTACCCAGGAACACAAGAGACATGAAAACTACAAAATAAGACATAGCAGAGCCAAACCGTGACAATGACAGCGAAGTCACTTTTGAATGTGTAGCCAATCACATACAGCTGTAAAAATAGTGAACACGCCCTGCCAAATGCAAAAAGTTCTGCCTCTCCACCCTCCTCCATCAGCTGTCCCTCCAAGGGCTTCAGGGCTCCCATGAATAATTTATTCCTCACAGATTAGTTGTGAGTTTGAGCCAGTTAATTTATGAATAAATATCCCTGATTAGGAGGCCAGTCATAAAGAATAAATAAATTCCCTCTAGTCTTTATCCTCGTCTTCCCTTCCTTTTTGTTTTTTAGATTAAGACATCATAAAAACATTTGTAGCAATACATTCAAATAATCACTGATTTTGTGGCCCTGTAGTATTTCTTTTTACAGTGCAGCTGTGCAGAATGGCCTGTGAACTATCTGTAGTTAGCTGCAGATAGGGTTTTAGGCAGGGTTGAATGAAACTCCCATGCCTAGAGGTGGAGATATTCAGCACATAATTCTTTGATAGTTCATTGTCGGCGACGGTTAAATAAAAAAGCTGTCATCCAGGAATCCCACTGCTAATACGGAATGAGCAGTTTACAGCTCGATAAAGCACAAGAAGATTTTATTTTTCTAAAGTAAAAGAACACACTTGTTTCCTCATTTGTAATTCTACTAATACAATATCTAAAGAAAAACAGTGCTTTTTAAATTTGCTTCTGCAGGGATTGGGGTGACCGAATTATTTTCAATTTACAACTAGTATACATCCAGTGTAAAAATAGTTTGACTCAATAAATAAAAAGTTCATTTAAAATGAAAGGTTAAACTACATATTTCCTTTGTGTGATAAAATGTAATGCTCATGGGTAAGAATGTTAAAAGTGCATTGGTTTTTTTAATGTTTCCTTTCTGACGGGGGCGCGCAAGAGAAGAGAGAGTGGGAGGACGCGGGCGAGAGAGGGAATAGGTGGAAAACGGGTTTTGTAAAAAGTGCTAAAGAAAGGGTAATAGTTCCATAATATATAAATTAGCAGCCAGATAATTTGCGGATTACCTGTGCGAGGAGTAGCAGTGAACGTTGAAACGAAGTTTGACATGCTGTGACTTAATATTACTATACTCGTTAATTCAGCAAATAACTAAAGTAGCAACATCGACGAACTTTAGCCTGCCGGTAGCTAACCCAGCTACATGCTGTGGCTTCGTCTGGACTGTTGGAAACGGTAAACCAAGAGCGAACCAAACCAAGAATCTCCGTTGAAAAGGTACATTAGGTACTAAGTTTAGTCCAATAATAATAATTCTTTAATAGAGTTAATTAGGAATGAGAACACTATTGAATTAAGTTAAGAACTCAGGGCCCTATCTATCAATTCAGAGAGTAGACTGGCTACAGACAGGAAGTTGATAAGTTACTTTCATTCATAGTCTACTGGTACGACAAGGGAAAACAGTTTAGTAGTGTTGATGCATGTGCAAGCAAGCAGCCAAAATGGTGCTAGAGAGATGTCGGACAGCGGAAAAAAAAAGAAGCGAAATAGCGCAGAGAAAAGACTAATGGAAAATGCTCAAACAAAGAGGGAATCTGATGTCCCTCTGGCTGAATATTCCTTTAGCTAGAAAATAAAAACAATCTCTCTCTAAGCCTGGCAGCCCACGGATCAAAACTGAGGGGATGTCCTACTATTATCCTGCAAACAGATAATTGAGCAGGTCCATCAAGATGTTGATGTCCTGCAAGGGCACATTTTAAAGCAGACTGTATTGTGTATGAAACAAAGCCGGCTGACCGTTTCTGTCATTTGGATATGGCCTGCAATGGATTGTGAATTGTTGCTCTTGAGATGAATAAATCGCTGCTGACAGTAAGCTTTAGAGCTGCTATGTGTTTTTAAAGCTTACTTCAAACATCCATAACCACATGTATGTTGCTTTGCCATACACACAAAACCCTTTCTCTCTGCAGTTCACAGGAGTCCTCATAGTGCATAAAAAGACATGCAACCTCCCTGGGACACGCTCTGTTGGAAAGGCAGTGATTTCCCGGTCAATACTAATGGCACAGACGAGGATATTTTTTCTATGGGCAACCCAGACTGCACTCGGCACATCACCGGAGATGGAATGTTTCTTTAGCATTGTGATGTATAACAAAAAATGAAAAGTGCTATATTGAAAGAAGAGACAGCTACTGTGATCTGTTGCTCTCACAACCATAAATACATATAAAGATGTCTAATATTAATTCAAGCCAATTCAATAACTATAATTTGAATGTTATCTGGGCAATACAAGACACATCCACATGCTGTACCTAAATAAAATGACAACAATATTTTAGGGATCATCAGAGCAGTTTATGTCTTCAAATCATTTAGATGATACTTTCCCAGTCGCTTCCTACGGGAATGGTTAGCTAACGGCCCGTCTTTTACACTCTACAAAAACACTCTTATTAATATTATCTTAGGCAAAGTAATTTGGAAACGACAGCTACTGGACTTCCTTTACGCAAACTTTTTGTAATATATTATAAGAAAATGTATGAACAGATATAGCAAAACAACCTTTCTTCTTGAAACAACTGAAACCTGAATTTGGAGTCGGTGAGAAGACAAAGGGGGAGTCTGTGAAACCCGGCAGGGAAAACGGTGAGATCTGCCCCGCCCCAGTAATGGCTGACATTGACTTCATGGGACTGAGATGGCTGAGTGGGAAGGACTGTGCCAAGTGGAGAGCAACTATACAGTGCTTTATATGACTTTGGTGGTACCATTACAGTGAGTTTTGGAGCGTTCTGTCTCGACCTGGTCGGGGCAGATGACCATTGTGATCCACAAATCTTGACAGGTGCCAAACAATACTTCAGATCATGAAATCAGACAAGGCGACACAAAGCAACTAAAGGTAAAAAGTCAGAGAATCGGCTGACCTTTCCTCACCTAGCATTGTTTGTCTGGGTTCTAATAGAAAGCGTGCCATTGAAGATTAAAGTTATGTGGCTGGCCCCTTGTTACGTCCTGTAGCTAGAGGTAGACTGACATAAACATTAAACCAGACACAAATGGAAATTTAAAAGAATATTTCTTTTGGATTCAAAGTAACAAATAGAGCTTACAAGCTTACAAAGGGGCCAATGGATGCCTCACTAAGTGGCTTAGTGAAGGTTAAACAAAAAACTAAAATCCTAAAAAGTATAATACTCACAGCACCCCACAGCAACCTACTGTGGCTAGAAAACACAAATCTGTTAAATGCAAAACGGTGGTTTCAGTATTGAAACGTGCCCGCTTCCTCACACTAGGGCCCTTTCTCAATATGCGTTCTTGTGTGGACTTTTGTTCTCGTGGACTCGTGAAACGTCATCAGTCGCAGCCCGAGTACTGTTCCAATTCTAAAGTCCGCATCTGGCCGAGAACGGTCATAATACCCAGATGTGACTCGCCCCGCCCATTTTACCGGGCATGCATCGGAGCAGGCTCGTCTGTTCTTGTGAGCGCCAAATATCCCAGAATGCATTTCACCTCAGCAACAGGCAACAACGACAGAGGAAAATAAACACAACTTTATTTAAGTAACGTAATGTAATTTTATGACTGAAGTTAGTTGTTAAAGCAACTTTTGTTGTTTAAATCTGGTCCGTGGATGGAGATGTGAGGTGTAGTTAACGGACCGTCAGACCCTCCAGCACCGGGCGGTCAGCTCATCTCAGCCCACAGAAAGCAGCCTGTTTTTGGCGAGTCTTTTGTGAAACGCTCCGCCGGTTTTTACATCTCCGTAGCGGTTATACATGAGATTTAACGTCTCTCGGTTACGTATGTAACCTTCGTTCCCTGAAGGGAACGAGACGCTGCGTAAAGACGCTGTGGAAACGCCCCTGTGTGCCCGCGTCATGAAGCACGTGTAAAAACTAGCCAATGGCGAGCTGGTACGTCATAGGCGGGGACGCCGGACCAGGCCGTTATAAAGGGACCCGAAGGGCAGGACCATTCATCTCTGAAAGGCCGAATCGAGTACCACGGGCAGGCCGGGAATATGGCAGAACGCCATATTCCCTCTCAGGGAACTCGAGCTGCGTAAAGACGCTGTGGGAACCCTATACGCACTCACCATACGAGCAAGTGACCGTGGTGTGAAGTTTTAAAAACGCACACTCGACAAGAGCCAGTCCGCGACAGGAGGACTTCTGCAGCCGCCATACCCAGATAGAATGGGCCCGGACAGCCGAGATGCGGGCTGACCGGCCGATTCATATGCAAGTGCCATGGCCTTAACCATTCACTTGCTGCGGCTCCGTTATACGCCTGGTCCGACGTCAGGAACGGAGGACAGGTTGCCACAAAGGAAGAGAGATGCCCAAAGGCAGACAGGAAGACCTGTGGGAAACATGGCAGGAACTCCAGTACTGAACCGACCAGGCAGTTAACTGGGTCCGCAGTTGTTCCTACAGCAGGTGGCACCATCTACCGGCATACGCCCTCCTAGTGGCGGGGCTCTGGAGGAGGAGGTGGTCTCTACGACCTCAGTCGAGAGACCACCCCTTAAAGGGCGGGGCCCATAGCTTCCAAAACTCAGGACGGGGGTGAACTATGGACCCCGACGCCTGAGACAGCAGGTCCGACCTGATGGGGATCTCCACCGGGGGGCCTCCGAGGAACGATATTAGGTCCGCAAACCATACTCGGGCCAGCCAGAACGGGGCTACTAATAGTAGGCCGACGCCGTCCTGACGGACCCTATCCAGAACCCCTGGGAGCAGAGCAAGTGGGGGGGAAGCGTACAGGCGCATGCTTTTCGGCCATGCCTGTCCCAAAGCATCCAAGCCGAGAGGGGCGGGGTGCGTGAGGGAGAACCACCAAGGACAATGAGTTGTCTCTGCGGAGGAAAGTAAGTCCACATCGGCGCGGCCGAAGTGACCCCAAAGAAACTCCACCGCCTCTGGGTGGAGTCTCCAGTCCCCGGGCCTCGGCCCCTGCTTCGACAGGGTGTCTGCCCCTTGGTTCAAGACCACTCATGATCGCACCCCAGCCCGTGAGGGAAGTGTCTGTTGTGAGGGTGACCCGACGACAGATCGCCCCTAAAACCGGCCCTTGGGCTAGAAACCCAGGGTGCCTCCATATGACCAGGGCCCTCAGGCAGCGCCGAGTGACTTTGATCAGGCGGTGCTGGTTCCCCCTCGGGGAGAACCCCTTGGTCTTGAGCCACCACTGCAACGGTCTCAAGTGTAACAGGCCACGAGGGATCACATTGGATGCTGCTGCCAGGAGACCTAACTGAAACTGTTTCACAGTGAGTGGCTGGCCTAGCCTAGCCTGCTGAACAGCAGAGAGAATCGAAACTACCCGAGCGGGAGACAGGTGTGGCCGCATCGTGGCCGAATCCCAAATTACGCCCAGGAAGGTGGTCCTACGTGCTGGGGACAGCACGCCTTTCCTGGTGTTAAGTCTCAGCCCTAGACGGTTGATGTGAGCGAGCACAACACCAAGGTGTTGGGCCGCCAGGCGCTCAGAGGGCGCTAAAATCAACCAGTCGTTCAAGAAAATAATTCAAGTTCAAAATACGGATGCCCTGGAGACGCAATGGCGCCAGAGCTGCATCCACGCATTTGGTGAACGTACGGGGCGAGAGGGCTAGGCCAAAAGAAAAGACTTGGTAAATATTGGTAAGCTTTATCCCCAAAAGCGAACCTCAGGAACTTCCTGTGTCGAGGGAGGATGGGAATATGAAAGTAAGCGTCCTGGAGATCTACCGTGACAAACCAGTCCTCGGACTGGTTGTACAGCTTGCTGTACGAGGATCACTACACTGATTATTTCCAGCACACCTCAGTCTTTTGCATGTGGAAAGTACAATGTTTCTCATATTTAATCACCACATTTGCAGACAAATACACACACACACACACACAAGTAGGCAGACCAACTGGTCCACATGGATACACATAGGATTTTATCATGCTTCAGTTTCCTTTCAACATTTGAAATTCATCATCCCCACCAAAACACAAATATGGAAATCTTTGGGAGGAATTATTCCTAGTTGTTGTGCTCACAAGTGCTCTTCAGCATTTCAAGGCTTTATTTGCTTGCCTTATTCATTTGCAATGAAAAGCTCTTCCAAAAATGTGTGCTTGACTCAGGTATCCTTGTATTTCTCCCCCAACAGCAACCGTGCAACATCACATCTGATACACACAGGAGACATTCGTCTTGGAGAGCGAGCGCATGATGAGAAACATAACCTGCTCCCTGTAGGAAGTCGGCCCACCCTGAATAATAGCAGCAGATTGAATCACCATACTTGGTCAGCCTCTAAGCCATCTGCTAGTACCAAGGAAGTCTGGTATATAGACCCCCCCCTGCCCCCCCACTGTACCAGCCCCAACCCGTTGTGGCCTGGCCTCTGTTCAGGTGGCTGCTACATATGTTGTTGTGTTTGATCCAGCGATCTGTGTGTGCTGCATGAAACAAAGCACAGTTTGATTTACAGATGTGAACATTGCAGTTTGAACTCAACTTGAAAATCCGGGGCAAAGTCATTTTAGTGCTAGTGGTCAAACAATAGATGAAAAACAATAAAAAGATAGAAATAAGATTCAAAGAAATGCAGTCAATCAATTATGTAAATCATCACGTGATATGATGTTCCATTTACTTTTCAATGTGCTACTAAGAAAGGAAGAAAAGAAAAATGCACATAATAGCCCTTTAACAACATGAAAAGAAATGAAAGTGGGGGAAGTAAGGTCAAGCGAGACACACTCGTGAGGTGGGGAAAGTGAAATAAATCAGTGTCAAAGCAGTACGAGTGTCAAAGAATCAGCTGGAAAATGGGAACTTTCTTGGATAATATATTCATAGACGTTTTCAATATGGCAGAGTTCTGTGTGAAAGGAGACTTTCCATACATGGGTGAAAACAACAAAGGCAGAGTATATTTTTGATTATAAATGTAATCCTGATCCATGCGTCAAGGCAAAAAATGAACCCCCTTAAGTATAGTTCTTCCAATGCAAAGTCAAGAAGATCATATAAGGTTAAAACTATTGAGGTGTTAAGGATGTGTTGTAGGCTATTCTAAGTGTAAGCATATTGCAGCTACAGTATCAAGTGGCAGTACAGACCATCATCATCATTGAAAGATTAATGGAAATCATAAGAGGTATTGCTTAACAGAATGAGTCCAGTGCTCCTGGTTTTAGATTTTAATTTATATACAACTGTAACCTTTTATTGTCTTACTTGTATTGTCCGCCCAAGACAGTACACTCCGGAGAGATAATAACAATTCCAATAATACTATTAATACTAGTAATACTAAAGAACTGGCTATTGATACAAGAGTGGAAATAGTATAACTGTTATGCACACATTTTTCTCGAGATTAGCAGATACTGTATGAGGCTACCTAGGTACTACTGGCACGTAAAAGAATATGCCCAATATGTCAAACCAAAGATCTAATTGGTTGAAGACAATGAACAATATTCTCCCCACGTACTTTAATCTGTCATGGAGTACCTCGGGCCTCTCTCACATAGAGAAAGATGGGTTGAATGTGATGAAAGCTCTCTTTAAAACAACCTGCAGGCTGGAAGCAGAGCAACAGAGGAAGACAATTAAAAAGAGATAAAAATAATACATGTAGTGTATTTCCAAAAAATAAATAGATGAAATAGTTTTGATTCTGTTTAGGCCAGGTGAGAAGGCTTATTCGGCCTTGAAGTTCCACCACTTGTTCACACTCACAGATCTCTTTGCGGGCCAATTTAGCGGTAGATCTGAGCTGCTGGGTGGCCTCGCCTCGCACTCTGCTCAACACTGCTTTTGAATTAACAAGCCCCCGAGCAACATTTCGTACGGCTCACAACGTTAAATGTTTCACACAGAACGTTGACACAGCAGCTCTAGCAAGACCATGCTAATGATGCTAGTATTGATTACTATCTCTCACTCAGGCTCTTGTAATACAGAGAGGAAGCAGATGGGTATGAGTTGCTAATTAAGGTTTTTTTATTACAAATTTCAAGTCAAATTGTTATGTCTACACTGGACTTTTTTTTTTAAATAAAAAGGTAATAAGCATGTCTGTAGAAGAAGAGCTATATCTTACCAGTATACAAATCATCAGTTGAGCATGGGCACCACAGTATGTCTGAAACAGTGGAGAGGAAATATCCATCCGCTCTAATCGCAGACTGAATCCAGTCTCTCTGCAGCTGCAGACTACCAGGTGAAATACGACTTGGGATGATTTTACAGTGAATTGATTAGCGTGTGTTGGCTGTAGACCCTCACAGCCATGCCTGCATCCTTAATCACCTGGCAGAAAATCTTTGAGGACCTAAAGCAGCAATTACAGTAAAGTCAATCGATAATGACAGGTTTTAGAGGAGACCAAATGACTTTTAATGGATTTTAAAATGTAGCATAAATAATGCACAGGCTAAGGTGTATAATTACAGTTCACTGCCAGCTGCTGTTTAACCAAATGTATGTAAAGATAGACAGTTCCTTTCCTTCCTTTTCAAAGCACATAAAACAAAGACGCTGAGCGCCACAATAAGGTTGACCTCTTTTATTCAGCACCCTGGTCCACAAAAGCCTGACTGTCACTGCAAATTAATGGCTTCCATTTCAGAGCGCTTCCTCTCTGGACGCTGCACGCAGACCAGGGCGCTGTCTTCATCGCTGAGCCACAGAGGTTTGATCTACCTGGATCCAGTCGAGCTTATGTTAGGCCGTTCACCCAAGCTGGCCTCGGTGTGTTCCTCAGCACGGATTTCTTAACCGTCGTCACCATGTGCAGCGCACGATATACTGTTCCCAACTCATTGTTTTGAAGTGTCAAGATAGCTGAACAGCTGGGACCATTAGATTTGACAAGCGTGATAAAACAGAAGCAGAAAAAAAATGGGCTAATGGATGTCAATGATCAGTGTTCCTAATTTGTTTACAGTAAAAGTTTCAGAGAGCACTAACTTCAAACATCCTTAAATCCAGTCAAAAAGTCTTGTTAAGTTTCTGAAATAGGTTGTATATTATTTTTCTCATACACTTTAATCTTTGTCACCATTGACTAAAGGAACCAGTAGGAACAGTGATAATGAGATTCAATTGTTCTTTGTTTGTGATGATTAATGATAGAAGGAGACACTCAATTCTACTCACCACACTTTTCAAGTTCCTTAATCGCAATCGTTCCTTAAGTTGCATAATCACAATAAACATTTGATATTGTTATTACTTTTGATTCCAATTTTCCAATATAAAATGTGTTCTGTTACTCATGTAATAACCTTACAATAATCAATAAAAGGACTGTTCTCCATCCTCTTGTCATATTCAATGTATTTTAAAGCTATTTGTAAAATTGCTCATAGTGTGATCTATGTTAGGCTATTGTAATAACAATGTGCATTAAATCTATTATTCAGCCTCAAGTGTTCTGTTCCCAAGTATCACTTTATTGTACATTCAAATACAAAACAGCAGCGAAACAGCTTGATTGGACTGTGTACCATGACATGGACGAGTCAAAATAAACCCACATTTTTGTAAACTAATTCTATTAAATAAATAAAACTGTCTCACAATATTAACTACAGGACTTCAGTGCATGGAAAATATTGCATTTCTGATCAAAACTGAAAGTACAACAAATGCTTTTGTGTCCCAAAGCGAGCATCAGTCCAAGGTTTAAACAAGGTTAAAAACATCACTCCTTGGGGTTTGCATTTGTACTAGATTACAACTCTTAAAAGTTTTCCTAAAACACAAATTATAAACCTATGTCAACCTTGCTAGGTAATGTTGACAACATTATCTAACAACAACTCTTTGTAACACAACGTGGCACTATTTCCACCATTAGCATACCAGCATAACATTTTAATTGAGATCGTAAACAAGCAAGCTCAGTTGCATGAAAGCATCAAACTTTATCTGATAACAGGAGAACTTTACTAGGCTAATCCAGGAGACTGTTTTTCAGAGTTAACAGTTTTTTTCCCAGTCCAAGCATCACAGTCTGAAGTTAAGTGTATTTGCCATGAATTTTGGGTAATCCAAATGCAAAGCATATGTAAGCCCAAATAACAGACAAACTGCCTGAAGCAAGTTTTTAATACAAGCCATGACGATACCTCCCTGGAGGTCCACTTAACTTGGACCCTCGTGAGGACTTCACTGACAACTGTCAGCACACCAACAGTGATGCATTCTAGGGCCTCGTCTCTTGCTGTATCCTACACCGACACAAACACACTCTTTAGTATTGGCAATTTATGCTCTTCTAAAACATTAACGTTTAGTGTTGAAAGCATTTGCTAGAGAATATGTGTTCACATCGATTGTCCAACAAAATAAATTTGGTATGGTTAAACAGAAGCTATGGTCCACAAGGTCCATATAACAGTGACAACGACCTTTCAACCTAGACTTCTGCTCCTTACATTGAATAATGAATCAATGAATGAATGTACATTTCCATGTACAGGCTTAAATACCTCTCATATTAGCTGTGGAGAACAACATGTATGTTGTATATTATGCAGATAGAAATACATCTTCTGTCAGCACAGGTATAGTTTTATATTAATGCACACCAAACTTTTATTATTGTGCAAGTACTTACAGAGCATGTCTTGAAGAATTCACTGGAGTCGTCACTGAGTATAATCGGAATGCCTTTGAGGACAACAGAGCGAAGTACTGTAACGTCTGGTGTCTAATGATACAGAGAGAGAAAAGACCAGTTCACAGTTATTTGGCACAAGCACAGCTCACAGATTGGTCTGCATCATCTCATTTAGAACTTGATTGATGAACTATCATACAGATCAAAAGCAAAATCAACCTACTTACCATCCAGCTCATGTGCTGCATCAGCTTACTGAGTTTCCGGCCAACAGTTCCCTTTTTTGTTTTGAAAATGTCAATGAACGAGAGTGAGAGCCTCAATTCAATTCATTTTATTTTGTATAGCCCTCAGAGGGCTTTACAGTCTGTACACATGCAACATCCTCTGTCCCGAAACCCTCACATCGGCACAGGAAAAACTCCCCAAAATATGAAAAAACCCTTCAATGGGGAAAAAACCTTAGGGAGAACGTCAGAGGAGGGATCCCTCTCCCGGGATGGACAGACTGCAATGGATGTCATGTGTACAGAATCAACAATGTAAAAGATGTACAATACATTCAATTTCTCTAACAGAAATGATACAAGTAATTGCAGTAGCAGTAGCAGAACAAGTGTACGGCAGGACCACTGCAGGGACAACCACCATCCACAGAGGCTCCTGTGGGGAGAGAGAGCAGAAATATGTTGGTTTATGATGACAGCAGCAGGTGTCAGCAGAGCCCTACCAGGAGTCAGAACCGGGGTCCGCACGAAACTATGATCCACGGAGACCTGCTAGGCGAGAAAGCACAAAGAACTCCCGGAAAGAAGCTGAATTAGTGATGTACATTAATAAAACATGGATGATAGTGGAAGGAGAGAGTGAGAGTGAGAGAGGGGCTCGGTGTGTCCTAAGAAGTCCCCCGGCAGTCTAGGCCTAGAGGAGCTTAACTGAGGGCTGGTCCAGGCTAACCTGAGCCAGCCCTAACTATAAGCAATAGAGTTGAGCCGGATACTCGGCGAGTACGGATAAAGCACTGTTGCCGAGTATGAGTATTATACGAGTAATACGAGTCAATATCTGTGCTCGGATTGAATAAAAATCCTTATTGGGTAGCTGTCTGTGTCTGGTTCTGTGAAACGTGGGGCTTGTTAAGACGTGGTACTTAAGAATACGACTTGCGTTGCGTCTCTGCCTGTCGAATTTTATTTCAATTGGCTCTAACCATTTTTTTTTTTTTTACTTCACGCACTGACTCTCTCTGCCGGTCATCAGAGTTTTTTGTACCGTCTGCTGGCTCTCTTCACGCACTCAGTGTTTGACGTTGACTAGTTGTGTTAAATAACTAAATATTAATATTACAAATTCAGCCACACACACTTCCCCTCTCTCTCTCATGATCATCAGTGATACATAATAATGAGTGATAAACATAAATGAACAAGGAATGCTGTTTTAACTGTAGAAATGCGTCAGTACAGTACACTGTTTTTCACAAGTTCATGTATGATTCGTCATATCACCTGTTAATCAAGCTCCCTGCGAAGGGTCAATTGCATGCTTAAAAAAGAGCATAACGGTTAAAGCCCAGACCATTTCAAGACAACCCGAAAATTTGCGGGTTAAATCCTTCCTACTTCCGGATTAAGCCCCGCCCAATCAGAGTACAGATACGGATACAGATCATTCATATGGTTCAACAGATACAGATAATGCTGTACTCGCTCATCTCTAATAAGCAATATCAAAGAGGAACGTTTTAAGCTTTATCTTAAATGAACTGATCGAGTCTGCCCCCCGGACTAAAAGTGGAAGCTGGTTCCACAAAAGAGGCGCTTGATAACTGAAGGCTCTGGCCCCCATCCTACTATTTAAAACTCTAGGAACCACAAGTAGCCCAGCATCTACGGAGGGCAGATGCCTTGTAGGGCAATATGGTGTAACAAGCTCTTTAAGATAAGACAGTGTCTCACCAGTGAGTGCCTTGTAGGTGAGGAGAAGTACCTTAAATTCTATTCTTGATTTAACAGGAAGCCAGTGCAGAGAAGTTAATACAGGAATTATATGATCCCATTTCTTAGTTCTTGTTAATACACGTGCAGCAGCATTCTGAATCAACTGGAGAGGTTTAAGCGATTTACAAGAGCAGCCTGATAACAAAGAATTACAGTAATCCAGTCTAGAAGTAACAAATGCATGAACTAGTTTTTCTGCATCACTTTGAGACAGGAAGTTCCTGATTTTCGATATATTACGTAGATGAAAAAAGGCAGTCCTTGAAGTCTTCTTTATATGAGAGTTGAAGGGCATATCCTGGTCGAAGAGAACTCCAAGATTTCTGACGGTGCTGTTTGATACCAAAGCAATTCCATACATAGAGACTCTATCACGTGACAGCTGACTTCCAAGGCGCTCTGGGCCTATCACGATAACTTCCGTTTTTACATCAGGAAGTTGCAGATCATCCAAGTTTTGATGTCTCCAAGACAATCCTGAAGTCTAACAAGCTGGTTTAACAACGCCTCACGTAGATAAGTCGCCGCTTGTACTGACAATATCACGACAGAATCAACTTGGTATCGCTAGAGCTTTGAAAAATTTCAATGGCATCAAACATGCTGTCGACAGGAAGTGACGCAACAGACTCACCGCACCCGCTCACTCACAGTCTGTCAGTCTTAAACTCAGCAAACACCTTAAAAAGTAGAGAGAGGGGTGGGTAGGGATGCAGAGGTGTTAACATTCCAACAAGTTTGTTTGGATTTCTAGCCACACACCTTCAATTTCTTTTTGACTAGCATTATTTTATTGGTTGAGAACAAAAATATCTTAACTGTCTCTCTGTGAAGAGTGCTGGCCACTGTGTACAGCAAGCTCCTTTTTTATTGATTGGTCCATCATTTGTGAGATGAGCTGACAAAGGAAAGCGGTTTAACCCACGTTCCCTCGGTCCTTTTGAGTGTGCCATGTTGCTAGTGGCACAGACACTCCTTATGAAGGCACGGTAGTGGTGATTTCCGGGTGTGGCACCCATGTTTTAAGCGGTAATACTTCAGTAAGTAGCCCCTTTTCAGCACAAAATGTGCAGTACTTACACGTCCACTGCATAGGAAGTTCTTTTGTCGTCTTAAAAATCTGAAAGGAAAGAAAAGTTTTTAGCATCAAGGCCAGCAAAATAGAAAGAAAAAAATACTAACGTGCAGTATCAGATTTGAAATACCAGAGCTATAGAAATACAAAAATGTATCTAATAGTCAAGCTTTTAATCATTGAACTTAAAGACATGACGGCCAGCTACCAAATGAACACTGCAGTACAAAAGGTAAATGATAAACATCATCAAGGGAACTGTGGATTGACTATCTGATTCACTATCCGCCTGAGCCTGTAAGGGGACAGTTAAAAAAACAATTTAACACAACCAAAGCTCACCACAACTCACAAACATCTTGAGTTCAGTAAAAACTCTATTACAGGCCTATTACCCACAAAGACAGTGTTATAATGTACAGATTATAGACAACATGACCTTAAAGAACAACTTAGGGAAAGTATTTGCTGGCATACTCAATGGCCTATGATAAACTGGGTGTTAAGATCTTTTCAGATGAGGAGACACTTTTTTCTGTATCTGTGGGCTCTCACTGCGTCCCTCGTGTAATCAGACAAGCACTGCGCGACTACCCATGGTAACCATGGCACAGCTACACATATTAACATTATTGTTAATATTAGCGTTAAGTGAGCAGGGTTGAATAAGATAACATTAAGTTAGTTGACTGTGGAGATATCCCCAGTCACACACCGGCCTTTGACAAGCACAGACTGTGGTACCATGGTACCTAGCTTAAACTAAAATGATACATCATTGTGAGTCAGTACTCGATAAAAAATCTCCAGCAGCGGGTGTGCTCGTGCATGTGACGAGCACACCCGCGACTGTATAATGTAGTTCAGCTAGCGTTAGCCGACATTACTACACACAGGGTTTGAAATGAGGGGTGTCTGGGGGGGGGTCCCGGAAAGAATGACCTGTTATCCACTTTGTCATGTCAGGGATTTATATAAGGTGTTGTAACTTTGTTGCTCCAGAATTGGAGGGTTACCTGTTTGATTATAGCCAATCCAGTTCTCCAGACACCGCTACAATACTGGGACTAGCCCAAACCATGAAAAACATCCCAAGTTTTCAAAACCCTAACAAATCAAAATTACTAATACCTTTCCGTGAAACTACTATGTTACAAGTACATGTCCTGCAGTGAAAATTTCAATTAAGTAAGAACATATGACCACAAAAAAATACTTGAAATATTAAGTAAAAAGTAGCATACTCAATAGAAGAAAATGGCTCTTGTGATTATTATTATACATCACGTATCTTATTACACTCTGAAATGTAGTGGAGTAAAAGTAGAAAGTAATATGAAAAAAAACTCAAGTACTTAGCTACATTCCAACACAGAATAAAATCACAATTATCAAAAACGTACTTTTTCTAAGTGAATCCAGCTCAGTCTGCCTGAGCTGGTCAGATTTTCCAACCACAAATTACAAGTAACTTAGCAAAATCAAGTGTTAATAGCATTTTAATAAAACCGATTTAAGTCAATTAACTATTTTTTATTAAATACCATGTTTGGATTTACAGTGTGTGCTCTCTCATCAATCCTTCCATTACTTTTCTTGTCTCGTCTCTTGTCCCCCATGCTTTGGCTTTGACGCGGTGGTGGTGACAGTGGCGTAGAGTCGGATGTGTTTGTGTTTCCACATGGGAAAGCTTCCAGTGTTGGGAAAGTTCACTTTCTACATAGGGCTGGGCGATATAGACCAAAAGTCATATTCCGGTATATTTTGGCTGGATATCGATATACGGTATATATCCCGATATTTTCTCCACATTAAAAGGGAAGAAAACCTGAACGCAAATGTCAAAGCAAAGTCAAAGCCAAATATGACATGTCATCAGTCGTTTAATTGAAACCAGCTATTTCAGTAAGGAGTTGCAAAATCAAATAAATAAAAATGAATAAATAATCAATTAAATTAAACATGCTCAGCCGTTCAAATAATAATATGTAAACATAAATAATAACAGGAGTATTTTTTTGAAAACAAAGCTCCATAAAGGTGCACATATAAATAAAAATATATCTTGTTTTCATCTCCCAGTCTTGAATGAAGTGATGCAGGGCTCACACGTCCTGCTTCGACCACATATCGCTGGTCAATGCAAAATGGGTCACATTGGCGAGCCGGTCAGCAAGGCTCTGCCTGACTTCAGTAAACATTTATGGCAGTGCTTCTCTTGCGAGGTAGTTGCGACTGGGAAGCTCATATCTCGGGTCAATCGTTTTCAAGAGCATTTTGAATCAGACTTGTTCAATAGTTGCAACAGGGACCATATGTTTAGCAATGTGATAGGACACCGCTTTCGTTATAGTACACCACTTGTCACTTTGTTTCGGGCGTGGGGCTTCTGCAGCGCGCATTTTAACAGATACGTCACAACAACCGGGAGGTTTTCGCAGGTCATTGACTTAGCAGGCTGTGATTGGAAAACGGGACTGGAGCTGTCTCGGCCGGGACAAATCAAAATTGGCCATGTTGCCATGTTGTTTTGTTGCTCATCGGATACTTTAAATCCGAACCATCTTGAAATTACTGAGTCACTGCTTTTTTTACGAACCAATTGCTCCTCCGCACGCTGCGCAGATGTTGTTGCTTCCTCCATGTTTGTTGACGTGTGTGTCCCTGCCCCTCCCCCCTCTGCGCGTGATGCCCCTCCCCCTTCTGCGCGTCAAAGAGGATGGGCGGGGCGAGGGCGAGAAGCAGTGCAGAGCGCTCCGGGTCGGCAGCTTGCTTTCAGAGCGCAAATTGAAATATATCGATGTATGCGAAATTGTCTAATTCCATATCTCATTAAAAAATATATCGATATATTCGTTTATACCGATATATCGCCCAGTCCTATTTCTACATGAACTATTTCAAAGTTTAGTTCACAAATTTTAAAATGAACTAGTTCAGTTCATAGTTCAAACTTCAACAATTTTAACTAAGTTCACAGTTCCAAAAAATGAACTAGTTCAGTTATTTTTTTCCATACGTTGCAGCGAGCTATTATTTTTCAAAATTATTGCCAAAGCCCATATAGAACCACAGACAGAAATTATTTTATAAATTTTAACACTGAAGCTATGCATCAGATTTAATCTTCATTTCCAATTTTGAATCCTTATCAAACCAGGGTTCACATTAGCATTGAGGGGAAAGCATTTCCCCTTTGTTGCTTTAATGTTGCTGTCCATTCACTCCACACTAGCAGCAGCTGCAGCATTCACCCCTACAGTACATTCTCAAACACATGCTGCTTGAATGGTCTTTTTTAAATAATGAATTATTAAAAGAAAAAGAGGACAGTAATCATTAAGGTGCAAATGTTTGCACAGAAAGGTCAGATTCCTCCCATCCTCACCGACCTAACTCTATAAAACTCTTTTAAATTATTATACGTCGCCTCCATGCATTTTGCATTTCTTTTTTGTTGTTGACGCAAGCGGCGGTGCGACACTGGTGGCTGGTGTTGCCAGATTGGGTATTTTTTCCGCTATTTATTAAGCCACGTTTACGGTGTGTTTTCTGTAGAAATCTAGCACCCCATTGAACGATGTTAACCTAAAAGAACGAGTTCACAGTAACGTTCATCAATACAGTACGTTCAGGTCACGTTCGCCCAAAATAGGAACAAGTTCATGAACTATCGTTCAATGAACGTGTTCAAGCACAACACTGAAAGCTTCTCAAAAAACAAAAGTTCTCATCTCCAAATGCCGTGTCTAAAAACAGCAAGCGCTTGTGGACCCTTTATTACAGTCCCTGTAATTCTACATCTCTTCAGACTATTTAAGGCACTTTAACAGTATGCGTCGTCAATCACACTCATTCACATCACAGGGGCTACCGTGCAAGGTGCCACCTGCCCATGACTATCTAACCAACCAACCAAACCACTGATCAAAAATGGTAATTGATCAAAATTCACAACTATATGTAATCTAAACATTATGTTTTGTTGTCCCTGTGGTCTTGCATTTACATGCTTTAATGCACCGCATCCTATTAGGGCAAGGGATGACTTGACTTGCATCATATGACACGCTGCAGGACTGCTGCGGCAGTGTGTTTCCAGTGTGTGTTGAGACCACAGGGATACCTTTCTGTTGATTTCTGGGGTGAGGGCGATTCTCATCTCCACTTTCCCTTGAACGTTAGGAGCGGTCTTCTCTGTTCAATGCTGGGGTAGGTTGTCTTTAAATAGAGTCTGCGGTGAATATGACACAATTAAGCAATCCATTTACGCAAAGTGATTCTGGAATCAAATCTGTGGGGCCACCAGAAGAGTAGATCAAATGGGGATTATGTCCCTTTCGTGAAGTAACCTGCAAGCCATTATGACACATCACTCACATTTAGTGTAGTCGCACGTCTGTTAAATTAGTCATGCAGTTCAGATAGAGACCTTTGACCAAATCCCAGATTCAGCACCTGAATGCTAATGCTCTCATCAAAAATGTGAACCAGTATTTTTCAATCACCCTCAAGCAGGCCGACATACAATTCTGTATTATCTTGTCTTTTTTTCTCCAACTTCAACTCTTGCCTGTAAAAATCTGTAATTACTTTTACATTTACAGACTGGTTGGTTAGAGGAGATAGCACGTGTTCTATCCAAATTTATTTCTAATCCGACGTTATTTACTCCTCGAAATAAAGGTTGTCCATTTTCAGTGCAGCAAATGTTTAGCAACTAATGACCATTTGATTATCATTCAATCATGAACAGTTTTTTTCAATTGCTAAGAAGCATTGTTCAATACTCAAACCACATTTTCAAAATTATGGAAGTAAATCTGTGTCATCGGGGGTTGAAATAAAAAGGTTATTGAATTTCTAGCACTGAATATTTATGCATTGAAATTATGTACCTGAATGTTTTTCAACATTAAAACACCGCAAAAAAATTCAACCTAAAAAAAAATCACTGTTAAAATATTCAGCCGCAAAAGAAATGAAGGCGATCTCGCCGAGTGCTTTTCTCTCAGTGAGGGAGGAACAAGCAGCTTGGCAGATGCAGATCGGAGTGTGCGGGTTGAGATGTAGGGTTTCACCATGTCCTGGATGTAAACAGGTCCCGATCCATTCACAGCATGGTACGTCAGTACCAATGTTTTGAACTGGATGCGGGCAGCCACTGGTAACCAGTGAAGAGAACGGAGAAGTGGTGTGGGAGTATTTCGGAAGGTTGGAGACCAGTCGAGCTGCTGCATTCTGGATGAGCTGCAGTGGTCGAATGGAGAGTTGGGAGTGAAGTGTCATGCCGAGGTTCCTGGCATTCTGAGTGGGCGTTAACACGGAGTCCCCGAAGTTAACAGTCAGGTCCTGAGTGGGAGAGTTTTTTCCAGGGAAGGTTTTGTTGGTCTGAGTAAATTTTGTAGGTTAGATTAAATGTTTGACCAAAATGAATCTTGGAAATGCAGACTGTGTGAAGAGTTTTTAAAGTGTGGTTTTAGTATTGAAGAACCTTAAAACAGCATTTGAGCCAAGCAAGTAGCCAGCATCAGGATGTGTTTAGATAAAGATCTGGTGTTCATGAAATCCAGACTGATTAGACCATGAAATTAAATATATTTAACAAAAATGCACGCTCTGTGCAACTCTTGATAAGAGGTGCTAATTGACATAAATACATCAACATTGAATCAAGATTAGATCTTGCTCTTGGTGGACCATGCATCCTCAGCAGAGAACACACTCATACCTTAAGGAAACATAAAGAAGAAGAAATCATCAAGTGTTGAGACTGTAACACATTTTATCATCAAAGCAATTATTTGTTTTTTACTTCTCATATGTGGGATTTATCTCTGCCAGGGATTGGTTTCATGTGTTTACAATCATTCTTGTGTTCGTGTTTTGGTCATTCCTGTGAATCTGATATTCTTGTGTGCGATGAGCGAGCACAGCTTGATACTTATTCTCACAGCAGGGCTGGGAGTGTTGGGCAGAAGGCTGCAATAAACTGAATGCAAATGAGGCCACAGGTTGTCATGTCTTCTGGTGTGAGTGTTCAGGTGTTGGCACAAATGTAACAAGAGTTGATCAAGGATGGCATAATTTTCTGTTTTGAACGAAAAAGCCTATTCTGCTGTTTGGCTTGCTATCACAATAAAGTGTACATTTAGAATAGTTAGTTCTTAACCAAGCTTTAATAAACACTATGTGGTGTAGAAGAAAATGCAAAAATAATTTAAAATGTACTTCTGCCTTAGTTTTATTTTTCTTTTAAATTATTTACAACAAGCATAGCCAAGCACCAGAGAACATTTCATTGCAAAATACTGTTACCACTATTGCTTTAAACTAAGAAATAAGACATTATAGTTTTTCTCAAATGCTAAACACAAAAGCCAATCCTCTAAACCAAATGACCAGTTGTCTAAACACATTCACTAAATCTAGCCATCATTTTTCAATATCATAAACACATTTCACATAAAGACACAATTCACAAAACACAATCCTCCGTTCTCATACATTTTAACACATTTTTCCTTGCTAGAACACAAGTAGCAAAAGAACTCTGCTCATATTCTCAAATGAAAGCTCATGTGATGCAAATGCTTGCCACAGTCAGCAATATATGAACACACAACGACTCAAAATTGAAGACACTTGTTGCTAATGCTGTGACCACATGTATAAAAGCAAGTTCAGAGTCCACAGTTTGCTGAAGATTCCAAACAAACACAATGAATGAAGGCAGAGTCGTCAGGGGAAGAGGAATTCGAGTCAGAGGGAAAAGAGCTGGCCATTGAAGAAGAGGAGCAGGCATAGAGGTAGGAGGGTTGCCATATTTACAGCGGCACAAGAAACCCTCATTGTGGATATGGTTCGTGAGAACAACTTCATCAGACTCCGGGAGATCAGAGACAAAGTCATTGCCGATAATATCAACTTTGAGAGCATTGATGATGTCAGCTTGGCCACAATAGACCGAGTTCTCCGGCGTCAAAAGATGCGGATGAACATGGAGGAAACGTTTGTGAAATGTGTTTTAGCATTTAGCAGAATAGGAGATAGAAAAAGGCAAACGCAAACTCAATGGAGGGCATATGAGAGGAAAAGTCCAGCAGCAATTTCAGCTGCTTTATGTCATGTCGCATTTGCACTCTTATTTTTTTCAAAGTAAGCGTGAATTATAATTATCGTAACCATCTTTTTTTAGTGGCTATTTTTGAGTTCCATAACAGCGGTCTCATCAAATGTGTCACTGCTCGCTCAAGGCTAAAATATCCGTAGTTTTTATGTTATTTAGCAGTCTACAAGAAAAGAGAAGTCTACAAAGTCACTCACATCTACAAGAGTTTGTTTCATCTTCATTAAGCAAACCAATATTCGCTATATTGGAGCAGATTGACATGGATAACATTTAAAGGATTACACCTTTCATTCGTATGAATAGTAAAAAGAAAACATCCATGGCACCATTTTGTATTTTCCAGCTATTATTTTTACCACATTGCTATGAAAGTAATCCCAACAATGTTCACTACTGATGATACAGTTGTGTAAGGACTGCCATCTACGTTATTCTTAGCATATAAGAAAATATATAAATAAAATCCTGGAGCCATTGTAGGAATGTCATGTTCAGGGGAAAATATTTTGAGAATTAGAGAGGAAAAGAATTGATTTGTAAAATAACGAAGTAAATAGTTTAGAAGAATTAAACTGTCATGTTAGTTGTGGTGCTGGACCCAAGAGCAGAACAAGCAGACAAGGTTCAGCAGTCTTTATTATAAAAGAACTAGGAGGTGAAAAGTGGTGAGTTGACTGGAGGGATGGTCAGTAGGCTGGAGCTGGCTTAGTTCACAATGCAGGTGTGGGGAATCCAGAGGGGCAAAGAACCTAAGGCAGACAAGAAACATTAACAACGTTATCAAGGATTGCTGAGTGTTTTCGCCGTAGCATTCGCTTTGGGTTGGTGAGCTGACGATCTGGCGGGGAATGAGCGGAAAACTGGAGAATATAAAGCCTGGAGCTTAATCCTCGAGGAGAAGTTTTCAATACAGAAGCAATTATGTTTACAGGTTCAGAAAAATGTCTAGAAATAAGTGTAAAATATGAAAAATGCCCATACATACAAAGAAAATAGAGAATATTAAAAATTACCTTGCACAACAATAGTGCAGCATAGTCCACCACGATCTGCCATAGATATACATCACAAAATATGTATCAGACATAATCGTTTAAGTTATGAGATTTTTGAGGTGTTGTCCTGGTTTTTGGAGGTAGATTTCTAGAGTGTCAAACTAAGAGATATCGTCTTGTTGTTTATTTTAGTTACAATACATTTATTGTTAATCCCTTGCTTTTGCAAGTTAGATCACAGTTGGACCCTAATGCAGGACACCAGGCACGTGGAAGAATGAACAGGATGCAAGCTGATGTTGGGCTCCACCATAGCGTAAAACCAAGCACGCAGTTTTCTGGTGAAGGTCATGAAACACCCAAAAGGAATGTGGCTTCACACCTAAAGCCTTGTTATGCTTCTGCGATTTCAGAGATACGCAACACGCAGAAGCTAGTGCCCTTTGCGTGCCTTTTCACCCCCCTCTTGTGTGCGTTGACCACCCCCTCTTGTGTGCGTTTTTCTAGGTTTGCGTCAAAAGCTACGGAAGCTCACGCAGCCCGCAAGGCTGTGATTGGTCTGCCAACTACATCCTTTCCAGAGCCTCATAATTCCGCCATTATTAAAAAATATCTTTTACGAGATATGAATCAGTTTGAAGAGCTTTTGTTGCGTTGTTAATGTTTCTCAATTTTAGATATCTATTCGTCAGGGTTAGTTCAGACAGGACCCAGACAGGATCCGTGGGTAGAAACCAAAAGTTTATTCCGAGGGTCAGATGGCAAACAACAAAACAAAAACAACACCAGTAGTCCGCAACTCTCTAGTTCCTGGGGTGGCCCTTTCACAGGATCCTTGATCCAATGGGGGATACGGTCGTGTCAGGGGATCCGAGGTTGGCGAGGCGAAATCCAGCAGGGTGACGACTGTCGTACCAGGGGTAATCTTGGGAGGGGAAAGAATTAGAATTACCGATAACCCAGACCGGTACTGAGTAATCTCTAAACTCTAAATCTCTAAAGTGTTCCAGGTTAAGACAAGATTCTGTTCTCTCGATTTCTCCACAACCACCTACTGTTGGCATCCATCGATCCGGCAGGGACTGGATCTCCGGGCTGCTTCTAAATACCCCGCTTATAGGGAACTGGAGGCATGTGGATGACTGGGAGCAGCTGCCTGTTCGCAGGAGCACGGCTGTGGTGAGTTGCCAATCAGGGTAGCGGCATAACAGGAGCTGGACCCTGGCCTCTCTGTGTGTGCCCGGCTCATATCCTGAGCAGAACTCTCACCATCGGGCGATAAGTGCCTCCTTTTTCTTTGGGATCCACACTCGTACCGGGCTTCCTTCTCTCTCACCAGTGGTAAGCCACAGCCCTACTCTACATTGTTGTTTATTACTCACAACCCCAGTCCTTGAAACCCATGTATACTACCATGTTAACTTTAATAAAAGATGTTTTTTATACGGTAACCACGTCCCTATCTATAGTACCAACGTAACTACGTGCTCGAACCCTGACCAAATCTATCATACGGGTTAAATCTTTGGGTGGAATTCCAAAGGTGGTGTTGCGAGAACCTGAATATTATATTCCACGTGATCACCCCCACTCTCCGGTCACATACAGGTACTCCTAATGAGTCACACTACTATCCAACTCCAAGATTCTCTAGAGCAGTGGTTCTCAACTGGTCTGGCTCCGGGACCCACCATCACTCCTTAATGACAAGCCGCGACCCAAATCGATCGGTCAACCGGGGGGGGGGGGGTGCTAGCGGTTTTCTTATCTTTTCCCGTTCTAATTGCCGCGCTTCACTGAAAACATGGACGGACGAGCCGGCAAAAAAAACGACACTCCCCATTAGAAAAGGTCCATTCTAAATAAAATCTAAATGGTGTCTCAAGCTGAAAGATTGGAAAAGTGTAAAGTTGAAGAAGTTTTGAGAGGATTTGAAAATGAACTCCACTGGAAACCATGTTAAAAAAGTTTGAAGATGACCACATCTTGTCTAGTCTGCATTTGGGTTCCCACTGGAGAAGCGTGACAGAAGGAGCACAAACAGTTTATGTCTGGGTTGAGAGGGGTCGGCTACAATTTTTCTAGCCCGCTTCAAGGTCCTGGAAGCGAACAAGTCCTGGAGAGACAGATTTCAGCCAATTATACTCTCTACAGAGCGGATGAAACGCTGCAAACTGCCCTTGTCCTTGGCTGTGGCTGCAGCGTACCACACATTGATGGAGGAGCAGACGATGGACTCGATGATTGCCGTGTAGAAGTGCACTATCATTGTCTTTGGCAGGTTGAATTTCTTCAGCTGCCTCAAGAAGAACAACCTCTGCTGAGCCTTTTTGGTGATGGAGCTGATGTTCAGCTCCCACTTGAGGTCCTGGGTGATGATGGAGCCCAAGAAACAGATGGAATCCACAGTGGTGACGGGGGAGTCACACGGGGTTGGGGGGGGGAAGGTGGGGCTGCGTACTTCCTGAAGTCCACAACCATCTCCACAGTCTTCGGTGCTGCTTCCTGTTCGGACAGGAAGTCAGTGATCCACTTGCAGGTAGAGTCGGGCAGATGCAGCTGGGAGAGTTTGTCCTGCAGCAGAAACGAGATGATGCTGTTGAAGGCAGAGCGGAAGTCCACAAACAGGATTCTGCCGTAGGTTCCTGGGGAGTCCAGAGGATGGAGGATGGAGTGGATGGCCATGTTAACAGCATTGTCTACAGACCTGTTGGCTCTGGCTCTGGAATGTGGCATGTCACCCAGGAGGAGTTGAAGATGGCGGTGAACACAGGAGACAGCTGGTCAGCACAATGCTTCAGGGTGTGGGGCGAGACTGAGTCCGGAACGGCTGCTTAAGAGGGTTCTGTCATTTAACGAGCCGGTTAACGTCTCTTCAGAAAAAGCATCGTTGATGGTGATATGGTGATGATGATAAGCATAAGCTAAATGACACGTAATGCATGTATTTTTCTCCTCGGACAAGACATGTAACCAGGAAATAGCTGTGACTACAGTGTGTAATGTTAGTTACTGGTACGGAGGGAGTATGGCACCTCTTGTTATCAGAGTACGAATGTGTTTGAATGAGTCAATGATGACATGTATAATTAAATTACTTTGATTGTTTTGATAACTAGAAAAGAAAATAAATGCCATAGAGACCCAGTTACTAAGAAGGGGCTTCAAAAATTCCCCTGCTTGAGATGGGGTCCCATTTTGTGGCTGTAAAACAATGTTTACGTCCACTGTTGAATAGGAAGGTAAGTTCACACACCGAATGATTAGGCATTTCTTTTTTAACCCCTCAGGTGCTTTTCCACAGTAAATACCCAGATTAAATCAGATTGAGCCACTTTTTGTCAGTACGGGGGGTGCGAGGGCAAGGAGGCAGGACTCAGATGCGGAGTTGAGTAAATAAAAAGGACTTTTATTAGTCAAGATTTCCAAAACCACTCCGACCAAAAAAAGGCGAGGAGGGAAAAAACAAGGACGAGACAGGGATCTTACAAAAAAAAAACATCAACTAGGGATTACTTTCCATGCATGACATGACGAAGACGAGACGTACCTGAAACACATGTAATGACGCAACAAATGGCCCCTTCCAAAGTTTGATTTAATTACTTCATCTCACTATATGCACAGCAACTGCAAGTTGTGTCTTCATACAACTATCCCTTTGCATAGAAGGTGCTTCTACGCCCTGGCATTGTCGACTTGTGACTGCACTTAATATAGCTGACACTAGTGCCAGCCAGCACTCACCTCTGCTGCTGGATTGGATTGGATTGGTGCTCTGTATTTGACAGGATTTGGCACCTAACCTCTTGGGCAGCAGTACTGGTGTCACTTGGCAGGCTAGCGGAGAGAGTTACACTGAGTGTCTGAGCAACAATGCATCTCTCCTGCTGCTATTCCTGGCTTTGGAGGGGATTTGTGCACTGCAAAAACTGATTTTTAAGGAAGCCTTTTTTCTAGAACATGTGTCTTTATTTTTAGTCTCAAAGAAAAATAATCTAGGCATGCATTTTTCACAAAAACAGTCTTAATTTGAAAAAAGATTTACCAACTAATATCAAGTTGTAGACATATTTTGCAAACATCCCAGCAAAGGAAGAAGATTTATTATTTTAAGATTTAGACCACTTCTCAATTTCTCAAATTCCCATGTATATCAGCCACAGCTGTTGTAATGTTTACAGAATAACAGTGTGTACGACTATGAGCCGAATTTATACAACTCAATAAAGATTTCAGGGTTAGAGCAATCAAAAACAAGCAGATAATGCAATGCCAAAATGTGATTTCATAGTCTAGCTAGCTAAGCTAGCTGGCTTTTTGCTGGTAACTTGAATGTAACCATTTTATTGGCAATGCATGTCGGCTGCCTTGTTGCAAGTTGAACCACGCAGTACAGTGTAGACTGCTGATTTACACTTAAGATATACGTATGTAGGATTTATGTACATAAGGCGGAATAAAGTTAGTGATGAGCTCAGTGTCTTGGCCATAGTTGTATTTTTTTCTTTAGCTGCAAAGATTTGAGTAGACTTACAGCCTTTTTTTTCTCAAGATGAAATCAAGGATCTGGCTATATGGCTCGTTGTAAATAAAGATGAAGAGGTCAGTTCTATGTTATGCACATTGATATTATAAAATGTAGTAAAGTGTATCCATATGAATGAGGCAACATTTTAACAGGTGCCGCAGAAGACATTTTTCACCCAAAGTTGAAATATTTTAACTAAAAAATTTGCCTGATGTTGTCACGAAAGCCAATCAGCGTTTGAGATGCTCCACTCGTCATCACCGCCGTCCTGCTGTCAGTGTGAATACACAAAACAGCCGCTCACCGGAGACATACAGGCAGCTGAGACTGAACGCCTATAAGTTGGTTGGTGTCTAACCGAGAGACACTTCCCGTAGGAGTCTGTGAAATTAAAGATGTGTGCGGCGACGGTTGATGTCATTAATCCGAACACAACACCGTTTACGGTCTCAACGTTTGTGTAATTCACACAACAAATAAAGAGCACAGTGGTTATTTATTTTCATGGTGGATAGTGGAAACACTGACTGTCTACGGAAAAAAGCCAGAGATGCACCACGCCCCCCCTCTGCCCCCTTCAGGCGCGAATGAAGCAAAAAAGCAGGCTACAATAACATGGATTTGCAGTTATAAAACAGTTTAGTGTTATTGCACCAGTTTAGTGTTATTGCACAGGAGTGTCGTCAGTTCTGTTGGGCTTGGCTAGGCCATATGAATATTACAGAGAAAAAAACTAATTGTGTGGGAATATTATGACAAAGTTATCCTATGAAATATGTAATTGTGAATGTATCTTAGACTTCAGACTTCTGCGGAACTACCACAGCAGTCTTTCACAAGTAGAGCCCAACACAGTTTGTGGTTATGTCCAGACCAGACTTCACAGTTTACACCGATTCAAGTGAACTTGAATAGGTGCGAGGCTCCTACTTTGAGCAGAAATGGATGGGGACCGAGAACATTGTGGATTTATCTAAAGAGCTGCCTTAATTATTTTAACTGTATTCTGCTGCTTGAATACATATTTTCAAATGATTTGGTCTGTGTGACTAAGTCTTGGTCCTGTTCTCAATGAGTGGATTTATGCAGGGCATGTTGTTAAGAGAGGAAAACTTTCAAGCTTTAATGTGTAGCAGCAAAGGCTACTGTCCAAAAAAAACGCAGTTGTGAGTTTCTTTCATTGTTGGAATGCATTGATGCATTCCAAGTATTGTTCTTCTAATCTTTATTCAACTCACATAGAGACATGAAAGCTACACTCATGCGTTCGGTAGAGTCTTATGTCTCTCAAAATCAAATTATTTTTTGGCTACCCCAAATAGTTTTGCTCCAGGGGGCATTTGTTTGAGGTGTGAATTCTGAGTAACTCACTGTCTGTCTGCCCGTCAGCTCGTTAATGACCACACCTGCTCCGTTGTCACAGCAACTGGCCAGGGCTCTGTCTGTGACTCAGAGCTGATCCATTTTATCTGATTATTGCAGCCTGACATGACCTTCTTCTCTCCACCGTCTCTCATCATTTCAAAACAACCCCCCATGGAGGGAATTCTTACTGTAATGTTTGATGAGGCTTATCAATTAATAGCTTCTTAGTTTGAATAACAAATATTCTGTCTCTCAACCCCCCCAATACCATAATTTCAAAATAAAAGCTGCAATGATTATAAAGCTGTTTTTTTGTATTTATTGCTCTTTCAAATAGTACTACAACCACTGCTAATATTTCTAGTACTTCTAATATTTCAACTTGCATTATTACTAAAATGACTTTTACTACTACTAATATTACTAGTATTTCAACCCCCTATGGAGGGAATTCTTGCTGGAATGTTTGATGTGGCCATCAATTAATAACTTCTTAGTTTTCTTAGCTCAGGGCGGCCGTCCTCCAATCAGAAGGTTGGCGGTCTGATCCCAGGCCTGGCTAACCTGCATGTCAATGTGTCCTTGGGCAAGACACTTAACCCCAGCATTGCTCCTCTAGCTGTGACTACAGTGTGTGAATGTTTCTGATGGGCAGGTGCCAATGACTATGGTAGGTTCTGTCATTAGTGTATGAATGGGTGAATGATGTCATGTAATATTAAAGCGCTTTGAGTGGTCAGACAACTAGAAGAGTGCTGTACAAATCTATTTTACCAAGTCCATTTAGTTTGAATAACAAACATTCTGTCTCCCAAACCCCTCAACCGATTCCATTATTTAAAAAACAAAGCCTCAATGAATATCTGTACCTCAACCATAGGAACACCACAATTGCTTTCAAATACTAGTACCACAATTACAACTATAACTAGTACTAAGCCTTATATTAGTATTTCTATTCTTTCAGCAATGTTTACATTAATTTCAGCTTATTTCTGTATTTTTTTTGCAATTCTTTCAAGTTCATTTCAGCTTTTTGCATTCCAACGCATTTTCAGCAGGAAACGCATTTTCTAGTTTCACTAATTTCCAGTCTGCAGTTTGTTTGTCTTTGCTTTTCATCTGCGTAGTGCCGCACCTTTGACTGCAGTATTGTCTGTCAGCGCATTAGTGCCTCATCATGGGTGACAGATGTGCTCTCCTGGGATGAACAACAGTGAAGGCATTTGCCTGTCATGTGTCAGGTGTTCATCACTAATCGATGCTAATGACTCAAGGTGGAGCAAGAGTGTGACATCTAGGTATCCTCTTACGCTATCGTGTCTATCCACTGACAAGCGCTAACCATTGCGCACCATTCAATCTGTTTTGGAGCACAGCTGCAGAAAGTTGACCACCTTTTCAGACTGTATTGAATAGTCAATAAATGGCCAACAATATTCTGACTGCAGTCAGAATATAAGTATTTATCAAAGCACAAAACAGAACAGCTGCAGCGTGACATGATTTATGAGCCAGGACTTTATTGTCAGTTGTAAAGCCTTTGACTTATACTTTGTCACTTGCTAAACTGTGGTTTTTCATAAGTGGTTTAGAGGGTGTCGGTGAAAACACGGTGAGAGCCAGCAGATTGTCACACGCCATTTATCACGCATTTAATTTTAATACAGCAATGGAAATCTTGTGCCCTAACCAACCACATGATCTCTGTCAACTCTGTCAATTCTGTATGTGTATTGAAATAATTAACCATGTGTGTATAATGGTTTCCATATAAAGACAAGGAGTAAAATGACTATGCATCACATTTATAGACCCGCACTACTAATGTTGTGGGTTTAGATCTTTGGCCAGTTGTACACTGTGGCGGCGGGCGTGGTTTCGGCTCGGCTGCAGGGGGGAGAGAGGGGGAGTGGCTCGGGGAACAGTGCCAGGTGGGAACTAATAATAATCAGCTGTTGGTGATTGTGTGCGTGTGTGTGTGTGTGCTCTCCTGCATCTGAGTAGTAAGGCGGGGAAGAGGGAGACCGACGAGCGAGCCGGACGCCGGTGCAGCAGTTTTCCTGGAAAGAATAAAAACGTTATACTACACGACCCAGGCTTCGAGTCGCTTTGTCCAGAGCCCGAACGACAAACACCGTACAGTGGCGCCCAACTCGGCGGAGACCAGAGGATGTCGGACGAGGAGCGACGGCAAAGTATGACGGCCCAGCCAGCGCTTGCACTGGGCCAGATGATTGGGGAGCTGGCGACGATTCAGCGGGACCAGGCGGAGGCCAACCGGCAATTCCTGGGGGCACTCCAGGCCCAGGTAGGGAGGCAGGCCCAGGCCCTGGAGCAATTGGTGGCACGGGCGGGACCTGCGCAACCACCTCCGACCCCGACGGCCATGGCCAGCCTGACCCTCCACCGGATGACGGCAGATGCCAGGCAGGGACCAGAGGACCGGCCGTTCGCCTACGGGCAGAGGCTCGGGGACGCGGCCGCCAGGTGGCTTCTGCCAAACGCGGTTGGAGCAGCGTTGGACATCTTCGAGAAGGTGGTACTGGAGCAGTTCCTGGAGGGGCTCCTGGCCCGACCGGCCGCGTGGGTCCGGTACCACCGCCCACCGACGCTGGAGGCGGCTATCACCCTGACAGAGGACTACCTGGCGGTACACCCCAGCGGACAGGGCGACCGGGAGGGCGCGCCGGCGATGGTGGATTCGGGCTGTTCGCAGTCCATGATACACCAGAGCCTGGTTCGGCCGGGGGCATTGCTGGAGGCGTCACGGGTGAAAATTAGGTGTGTGCACGGGGACATTCACGAGTATCCCATAGTGTCCATTGAACTTAGGTTCAAGGGGAAAAAATATAGGACAAAGGTCGCGACGCCGCCGGGGGAGAGGGGGAGCCGGCGGAGCCTCGGGTGGAGACTTCGGCGGTTCCCGAGTTCCGCTCCATGGAAGATTTTCCACACTTCTCGTGACGATACTCTATGCTCAGCCTACGACCAAGTGATAAGAATTGATGGTCAACTGGTGCGCCCTGACGCAGCACAGTCGTACCCGCACTTTTCATTGATTAGGGACAGACTGTATCGAGTGAGTCGTGACACTCGGACGGGACAGGAAAATACCCAGTTTCTGGTGCCGAAAAGCCCCAGGGAAATGATTTTTCCGCTTTGTGTTAGTCCTCATGGATTAAGCAACCCGGTATCCGGAGGCAGTGCCATTGCGCAACATCTCTGCAAAGAGCGTTGCGCAGGCTCTGTTTCAGGTCATCTCCCGGGTTGAAATCCCAAAAGATATTCTAACAGACCAGGGCACCTCGTTCATGTCGCGCACACTGGGAGAACTTTACGGGTTACTGGGCATTAAGTCTGTCCGCACAAGCGTTTACCATCCCCAGACCGACGGGTTGGTAGAGCGGATGAACAGGACGCTGAAGTCCATGATCCGTAAATTTATTAGCGATGATGAACGTAATTGGGACAAATGGCTTGACCCCCTGTTGTTTGCAGTCCGGGAGGTCCCCCAGGCCTCCACAGGGTTTTCCCCCTTTGAGCTTCTGTTTGGCAGGTCACCAAGAGGGGTGCTGGACCTTATTAAAGAAAGCTGGGAGGAAGGTCCGAGCCCCGGGCAAGAACGAAATCCAGTACGTCCTGGACCTGCGAGCAAAGCTTCACACGCTGGGTAGGATGTCACAGGGAGAATTTGCTCCAGGCCCTAGGAATGACAACAACGGCTGTACAACAGAGGAGCCAAGCTGGGACAATTCACACCGGGAGAAAAGGTACTTGTATTGCTTCCTTCTTCCAACTCAAAACTCCTGGCTAAGTGGCAAGGGCCCTTCGAGGTCACAAGCCAGGTGGGGGATGTTGATTATGAGGTGGTGCGGTCTGACGGGCGGTGCTACACAAATATACCACCTCAACCTCCTGAAAGCCTGGAGGGAGGTGGAGTCTGTTTCTCTGATTTCCACAGTATCGGAAAGAGAGGACCTGGGGCCGGAGGTGCCAAAAGCGGTCAATCCCACCCCGCTCCCTCACCAGCCCCTTGACCGACCTGACCCGGAAAGGTGCGTCAGATCCGGTCCAGTGGTCGGAGCAGTGCCAGCGGGCGTTTGAGAAGGTAAAACAGACTCTCTATGGGGAGCCGCTCCTCCACACACCCAACTTTTCTCTCCCTTTTGTCCTTCAGACCGATGCATCAGACAGGGGGCTGGGGGCCGTTTTGTCCCAGGAGGTCGAGGGGGTCGACCGCCCTGTGGTCTACATCAGCCGGAAACTGTCAGAGAGGGAGGCCAGGGACAGCACTGTGGAGAAGGAGTGCCTGGCCATCCGGTGGGCGGTGGAATCCCTGCGCTACTACCTCCTGAGACGCTCATTCACCCTCTGTTCGGACCACGCCCCGCTCCAATGGCTCCACCGCATGAAGGATACTAACGCCCGGATCACTTGGTGGTATCTGGCCATGCAGCCGTTTAACTTCAAGGTGGTCCATAGGCCGGGGACGCAGATGGTCGTGGCGGACTTCCTCTCCCGCCCTCTGGAGGGAGGGAGGGGGGGGGGGGGGGGGGGGGGGGAGTAAGCTAGGCCTTACTAAGCGGCTTACATATATGAAAATTATGTTACACTAATATTCCCTTTGACATGTAGCTTTGCATACCAGAATATAGGTCTCTGCAGAGTGCAACTAGTGTACAATGCACAGAACTGTGCTATTAGTACCCCTTCATGGGTCAGACTAGTTATTCTACATTAACCAAGCAAAAGCAGAATGTGATCCACCATGGGCGATAATAAAGGTGTAAATGCATGTCAGGGAGCCTCTTCAGACTATATGGACCGTCTTAAATACAACCTGCATTTCATCCAGACTATTCTGGATGTAAATCGCGTTTTTCAGAAACATGCCTGTTTATAAACTGATACTGATGTTCAACTGATGTTAAATAGGAAGAGAGCAGGGCTCAGTCATCCCTCTCTTCCTCTGGTCAATACAGGGATTTTGGGAATCTTCCCTATTGTCAAAACATTTGACCACATCGTGGTTTGGTTTCATCTCACTTGCATGTTTACTAACTCTCCTGATATTTCAGACCTTCCCACATTATCAGCTCACCTCACCTGGTTTTCCTTGCCCTTCTCACCTGCAGCACATCCCCTCATCCGCAATTCACCATTTAAGCCCGTCACATTTTGTTGTTCCCTGCCAGATTGTCTTTCCAGCGGTTGCTCAGTTAGCCCGATATACATCTGTTCCGATCTAGCCTGCCTTTTTGCTATCCTAGTTCTGACCCTGCCTGTTCCCGTCAATAGATTCCCTGCCTGCTGACGGATCTTCCGGTTTTGAGCTTGCCTGAACTTTAAGTTAATTTACCTCTCTCTGGTTAAGATGTGCTTTTGAGTACCTTCCTGCAGCAGTAACCGTACACTTATGTAGCCGAACAATGGAGATATTGGGGCATAAAGGCTTACCTTTTGGGGTGCATGTGTTACCATTATGGTTTACTATGTTTTTCTTTTTATCTGTTTTTTAATAATATTTTTGACTTGATCAATGGAGCGCTAACAGTGGCAGCATGGCTAACACCAACTAACAAGTTCCCTCTCAGGGAACTCGAGCTGCGCAAAGACGCTGTGGGAACGCCTCTGTGTGACCGCGTCATGAAGCACGTGTGAAATTTAACCAATGGCGAGCTGGTATGTCATAGCCGGGGGACGCCGGGACCAGGGCGCTATAAAGGGATCCGAAGGGCAGGACCATTCATCTCTGTGCCTTCATCTAGTGCGTACAAAGTTTTTTGCACCCGTTTTATTACGGGCAGTGACTCACACGCCTCGTGTGTTGTCTGCCTAGGCGTGGAGCGCGCTCAGCTAGCCCCCTCAAGGGTGCTGTGATGAGAGGTGCTCTCAATCTCGTCTCTCCCGTCGAGCTCTCTTCACTGAGGAGCGGCTCGATGAGGCGTGCTCCCCGCGGCTCTGGTCCAGCTCGTGCCGAGGCAGTGCGCTGGATGTCTTCATGGGGATCACAAATGGAACACGCGGAGGGTTCCGGGACGGCTGAGGCCTTTTCCCAGCCGCGGGATCCAGGTGCTCGTTTCCGGCGTCGGAGGCACGCTTCGCGGTTTCCTCCACCCCGAACGAGACGCCGCTCTCACGTTCTTCCGGCTCCGAGGAGCTGGACGTGGTGAGCGTGGAGGCAGCGGAGGCTGACGCCGAGGCGACTCATTCCCCCGCTGCCGCCGAAAGAAAATAAATTAAGAAGAACTGCTGGAGGTCCTCACCGAGCCGCTGACAGGTTCCATATCAGCTGGCCGGCGGGTAAACAGCAGCCTACTGCTTCCGGTAAGCTGCATGAACGGTTTCTGCCTTCCCGTTGAGTATCTCCGCGCCGGTGCTTGCCTTTCTTCCCGGACGTCCACGCCCTGGCACACTTGCTTATGAATCGGCCGGCCAGCCTGCACCTTTGGCTGTCCGGGCCCATTCTACTAGGGGAATGGAGGCTTCTAAAGCCCTGTTGTCGGGATGAGTATCGCTACACGACGTTTGCATGGCGGCAGGCTGGTCCTCCTCTCTTCGCTGCGACCAAGCACGCTGCGTAGGGGTCGTAGGTGGCCTGGAGGTGGGCAGCCAGCTCCAGCACCCTCTTCCAGCGTGCGCAGACGACAGGGGCTGGCCTCCACCTGCTAGGCCCAAGCGGGGCCTGGAGAGCGCCGAAGGCAGTGACCGGAACGCCGCCCGGAGACTGTGGGCGAGCCGGGGTTGGCGTTGCGCCGGGCAGCCAGCTGCACACTGTGTGGACCCCCAAAGCCATACGAGTTCCCAAAAACATGTTATTTGGGAAAAAACTTGCTGAATCCTCACTAGGTCGCGTAATTCTGTCACGTAGCGGCTGGTGCAGGTATGCAGAGAGGACTAAGATGCAGAGTTTGCTAACAAAAGTCTCTTTAATTGAACTGAGAATGACGCCAACAGGAACCAAAACCACCACATGAAACATGCAAAAATGTGCAATGACGCGACAGGGGACACCAGGCACCGAGGGCTTAAATACACAAGGGAGATGCAGGTGATTGGACACAGGTGGAAACAATCAAACACGGCAGACAATCACAGGACAAGGCAGGAAGTAAAGCAAACCCCAGGAATAAGAGATGAAAACTACAAAATAAGACAGGAAGAAGACCCAAACCGTGACAAAGGTCTTGTCTGTATCCACAGAGTGCAGCTTGTTATTGTCTATCATTGTGCATTACAACTAACGATGTTTTAATTAAAGGACACGTAGTAACCATCATTGAGACTCTAAACCGGCAGCAGGACTTGAGCTTCAAAGAAACCCTGATGCTCCGAATTGTAATAACATTAAATACAATATGTTTGAGTGACAAGACAAACTGTAGGTGTGTGTGTGGAATGTGTTACTATCCAGTAAAATATTTACTTTTTAATCACTGCTACTGTACCCAATGTCCAAACCCTTATAAAGCTAATGCAGTGTGATGTAATACAACAGCCCTGAATTAAACGTTCACCTCAGTAACGTCTTGTGTTTTTTCCATCCAATAAGAATACAAATAAGATCTACACCTATCAGTGTAATCCAGTAAAGTTCAGCAGCACCACAAACTACAGCTACTCCTCTTTATCTGCTTTAAAAAGATGTTGGACCGTATAACAACTCTTGATAATAGTCAAATACTTAACAGTCAAGAACTATATTAAAACGTATAAGCAAGACCAGCTGACGTGGTGACATCATCAAGTCAGTTGCTGTTCCAATTGCTGAAATTACCGTTCTCCCGAACCTGTGAGTCAGGACCCGAGTCTATTCTCACGGGAACGGAAGTCCATTCTTCTTAGGTATTTAGATTTAAAAGGAAACGGAGGCCCTTTCTAATCTGAAAATGACCAAATGTAGTCTGGTGATAGATTTGGAAGGAAATTGGCTCATATATGGTATTTTGAGAGGCTTTTATTTTGGACTGGTACATCAGAATGTCACACCATGGTGAAGTGTACTCTCTGACTGAAGAGAAATGGTCATGAAAGTATTGATTGTTTCCTTTTAAATCTAATCTGAAAATGACTGGTGATTGATTTGAAAGGAAATTGGCTCATATGGTATTTTGAGAGGCTTTAATTTTGGAATGGTACATCAGAATGTCCTGGTTATCCCTGAGTGCCACCTTGGGGATGTGTACTATAAAGCTGTAGTTGAATTACTGTGTAACTATTTTATTTACCTTTTATTTATAACATGAAATTGACCAAAAGTAGTCGTGTGAAAGATTTTGAAGGAAACCATTCAGCTCATTTTTTGTATTTTGAGAGGCTTTCATTTTGGAATGGTAGATCAGAATGTCGTGGTTATGTTGACAGAAAAGGCCTAAGGCCATGACGATGTTAATATCGTCATGCGCGTTGTTCCACACGGTTAACGACCACTGACTTGCGAACGCTTCGTCCGACGGCCGCAGGCATCCTCGGTGTCACGACCGGACAATTGTCCTGAACCCAAATGCACGACTCGCACAACGAGGTTCACCAAAGTTTATTAACAAAAAAGGGGCAAGAGCCGATGAAATTAAAATCGCTCGTGGTAGAGATAAAACCTACACTAAATTGAAGAACAAAAACAAATCTATAATATGAACACTGGCTGAGACAAGGAGTCAAACGGTGGTTCCATGGCTTGGAACAAGACGAACTGGCACGGGACAAAGGGAGACTCAGACAATATATATATACACACACAGGGTAGGGGCACAGATGGAAAGAGGGGGAGGGCAGACAATCAGTCCGACACAGGAGGAAGGGGCAAGTTGCCTGACACAAGAGGAAAGTAAAACAGGAACTCACAAGACAGACACGAGACAACTTAACTAACATATTTTTCTGAACATGACACTCGGCCGCATTTGTAACCGTCTGGCCAGTGCCCCGACGTGCAAGGAGTAGCGAGGACCCGTTTAACGCTGCTTGCAGCTTTAATTTACAAATTATATATGTATTGGTCAGCTGCGTTTTTTACATTGTGCCTTGTATTTTTTAACTCCCCCACCTTATTTGAATCCTGGGTACACGGGACGATTGTGGCAACAAAATCAATCAATGCCATACGACTTCAAAATGAATCAATTTCACAAATCAAGTCAAGGATTTACGTAGACTCTACAAAATGTTTAGTCGAAGCAAGCCGTTCTTCAAGGCTGGGCGATAATTATTTCCTTCCCATTTAAAATGTTACTTTTGGCACATTGCATACTGGTTCCTCCATCCACACTAAATACTAAATACACAAAATGAATGTTCTGCTTGTTACTGGTCTGAAGGCCAAAGAACTTCCCAGAACTGAGGAACCTCCTATTCCGTTTGAACATGATACAAAGCTCCCCTCCTTTTCCTCCACATGGCTCATTCCATTCACACTGAAGTTAAATTGTCAACAGCCTCCTTCTCCTCAGCTGTTTCTTCAACACAGTGGGTTACGTTTCTGTTGTTCCCTGCTAATGTGAATGGTCTCACCCTAGGCAGTTGATCCGTTTTACATCTCTCACTCCCCACCTGCCTGCTGCTCAGTCTCTTGCTTTCTCGTCTCCACAACAAAACCTCCTCCATGGTGCTGCTCCTTAAATAGAACTTAATTAATTTGAGTTTTCTGGGGTTGGTGGCCCCACTCGGAAGGTATCAGCATCTCTAGGTGGGTCGTTCTTCATTTTACCACTCAGTTGCCATTGGGGAAAAACAATCGTCCTGATTCCATTTCCGTGCTAATTGGTTGATCTTACAAATGTATCATTATTCTTGCTCCACATACAACTGTTTAGTTACTCGTTGTTCTGTGCCTGCTCTTTTCAGTATCAAAGACAGGATGTGTGCTCAATGCAAACTCAAACCAAGGCGCAGATGTCTTAACCCCTGTAGAGGGTACACACGCTCTGCTCCATCTGGACATGCAGCGGCGTGAGAGGGCGGCAGAAAACAAGTCGAGCTGAGGCGGAGATCCGGCAGAGTGTCTTGTCGGCCGGGTTCAAAAGGTAGTAATGAGAGAGCAGCTTTGAAGTGCTGAAAGCACAGAACACCGAGGAGAAGACCAGTCTGCCCTTGTTACCGGGTACTGTTTATGTTAGTTCTCGTGTCACCCTTCCTCACTAAACCTACACTGGCAACCTTTGTGCCCCCTCCTCTAATGTGCTGCTCAGACTTCAGCCATGCTGAAGTCTCCACAGGCTGTTGTTGGTATAAATTATTTCCAAATCATAATTTGTATTTACTCATTAGGGTATGTTCCACTTCTACTGATCCAGCATGGAGACTAAAAACAGCATATCTTCCTTTGCTATTTTTCAAACATCCTGATTCGAGCTCTCCAATATTATTTTTGTATTCATCCCTCAGAGATGGATGTCCCTCTGGTGTGGCAAAATGTGAGCATCTTGTTTCATTGCTATTGGAGCAGGTATGAAAAAAACAGGATATTAACTTGGAAAATATGTTTTTTTATTTACCCCAAACAGACTCTTTGTATATCATGGCATATCAATCACTGATCATCAGACCTCTACAATATCTGACATTTGCTGATCGGTTGCTTTCATCTCATAGGCTAGTATCCTCTGGGCCAGCGGGTTTATTGTGTGTCACACCGTGTGAGATGGGAATACAAAAGTCTTGGCTGCATCTGTTGCAGACAATATACCTTTTGATCAACTGCACGACAGCCATCTCTGGACTTCTTTTCCTTCCTCTTTTCATGCTCAAGTTCAGAGAGACGCTAATCTATCTAAATAAAATATATAATTAAAACATACATTTTTAAGCACTGCTGACCCAAAGAAATTGCATTATGTTACATGGTTTTACATTACATTACATTATTTATTACACTATGGCTGCTGGACCATGATGAACCACAGTTGGTAATTAACTGTCCATTTCACAACATGGGTTTAATTAATCAATTCAATTCACTAGACAACATTTTTTTCTTTGGAGAAGATATTTCGGTAACGCTTTATATTAAGGTCTTTGTAATAACCATTAATTAATAAGTAATTAATAATTAAATTGTAAGTCTTACAAGATGCTGATTAACATTTATAAGCATTAATAATGGCATTAAGAGTTAATGGTATAACACATTTATAAGCATCTTTGCCATGCCTTTATTAATCTTATTTTGTTTGCTTATTGATATTAAAATATACTTAATTGCTCCTCTATTATAAGTTAACTATGCACTTGATGACAGTTAACTATGCTTTTTGCAGCTACTGGATCTAAAGCGAGTACAATGCCTCATTAAGGCTAATAAATAATTTATTATGCATTATTATGTCTTTAAGAATCTTTTTTGTTTGCTTTACTAAAATAAAATATAATGTATTAATGTTGTTATTAACTATGCACTTGTTAACAGTTAACTATGCTTTTTGCAGCTACCGAATCTAAAGCGTGAACAATGCCTTACTGGTTAATGATTTTCACATCGTCTACATCTAAAATGGGGTCGAAGCTGATATAATGGGAAGGAAAAAAAGCATAATACAAGAATTTCAACTGTGAAGGCCAAAATTGTTTTATCTATTGCTGTAGACAAAAAATAAATAACACTTTCAGGATCTGTAAAAATTGAGGCATATTATCAAAAACAAGTGCAAGATAAAACTGAGGTTGATTTTTTATGTTTTTAATCCCTATAACATTTAACATTTTAACTTAAAAAAAAAAAACATCAGCCACAACATCAATTCAAAATTCCCCTTTTCCAACAGGCAACAGTTCCCTATCAGGGAACTCGAGCTGCGTAAAGAAGCATGTGTGAAATTCAACCAATGGCGAGCTGGGACGCCGGACCAGGGCGCTACAAAGGGACCCGAAGGGCAGGACCATTCATCTCTGTGCCTTCATCTAGTGCGAGTGAAGTTTTCCACTTAGATAGAAATGGCTGAGCGGTTCGTCCAGTGTGTTCCCCCTTGCACCCGATTTATTACGGGCAGAGACTCGCACGACCTGTGTGTTGTCTGCTTAGGCATGGAGCACGCCCAGCTAGCCCTCGAGGGGGCTAGCTGTGCAGACTGTGAGCATTTGCGGTGGCAATCTCGCGTCTCTCGTCTGGCTCTCTTCAATGAGGACGGCTCGACGAGGCGTGCTCCCCACGGCTCCTTCCTGGGTTGCCTTCCTGGGGATCACAAATGGATCTCACGGCTGATGCCTTTTTCCGGCCCTTCACCGTGGGATCCAGGCGCTCGTTTCCGGAGGCGGAGGCACGCTCCGCGGCAGCCGTCTGCTCCCGGTAGACTGCAGGAGTCTCCGCCCGTCCCCGTCTCCAGGCCCCCGACGTCTGTCTCCGCCTGTCCTGTCTCCACCTGTCCCGTCTCCAGCCCCCCGACGCCTGTCTCCGCCCGTCCCGTCTCCGCCCGTCCCGTCTCCAGCCCCGTCCCCACAACCCCTGATCGTGCCCCCTCCCTCCCATCCCTTGGTCCTCTCCCCCCCACCCCTGGGGGCCGTCTGGGATCCGGCCCTTAAGGGGGGGGTGGGGTCAGGTCCGCTGCAGAGCCCGGCGGCCCCCGCCACGGCATAAATTAAAATCTGCAAAGTCTGTGTTGAAAACTGTGAAGAGATGGACCAACAATGCAAAGATGGAGAGACAATTCTGCTTTGACTCAACTGACTGAACTTTTGAGCCTGCTGCTACAGACCTGGATGGCCTCACTGACTCCGTGACATCTTGTATCAGTTTTATATATATTTTATATATTTATATATATATCAGAAGACTGTGAAAACTTCAGTCCGTCACAAATCGACCATCTTGTTGATACTGCCACAGGCTGGTATAGCCCCCCTCAAAAGAAGAATGGCAACAAGATGGAAGTTCGCTCCTTGGTATAACTCTCAAACCCGGAACTTAAAGAAAACTGTGCGGAAACCTGAGCGGTTATGGCGTTCCACCAAATCAGAAGGATCTAGGCTAACTTAGACAGCGTTAAAACATATAAGAAGGCTCTCCGGAACGCAAGAGCATCTTATTACTCATCATTAATCGAGAAAAATAAAAACAACTCCAGGTTTCTATGCAGCACTGTAGCCAGACTGAAAGAGAGTCACAGCGCTGTCGAGCCGTGTATTCCTGTGGACCTCAGTAGTAACGACTTTATGAACTTCTTCAATAATAAGATTCTGACTATCAAAGATAAAATGGATGGTCTCCTGCCCCCAAACGGAGCCGACCCGTCCTCGGATGTAGGATACTTGGATGCAGCCGTGGGCCCTGATACCTACTTGAATGGTTTCTCTTCCATCAACCTTGATCCACTGACTTCTACAATTTTGAAATCCAACTCTTCCACTTGTCTCCTGGATCCGATTCCAACTAAGCTGCTTAAGGAAGTTTTTCCGTTAATTAGCACATCCCTACTGGATATTATGAATCTGTCTTTGTTGACAGGACATGTACCACAGTCCTTCAAGGTAGCTGTAATTAAACCTCTTCTTAAGAAACCTACTCTAGCTCCAGAGGTGTTGGCTAACTACAGACCCATCTCTAATCTTCCCTTCCTCGCTATGATCCTTGAGAAATCTGTCACGAATCAATTATGTGACTTTCTACAAAACAATGCTTTGTTCGAGGATTTCCAGTCAGGATTTCGAGTGCATCATAGCACAGAAACGGCACTGGTGAAAATTACAAATGATCTTCTACTTGCCAAGGACCAAGGACATGTCTCTTTTCTTGTATTGCTGGACCTCAGTGCTGCATTTGACACCATCGATCACCGTATCCTGCTGCAGAGACTGGAACACTTGATTGGCATCAAAGGAACTGCACTCAGCTGGTTTAAATCTTATTAATCGGATCGATCCCAATTTGTGTTTGTGAACGGTGAATCATCAAGGACTACCAATGTTGGTCACGGAGTTCCACAAGGTTCTGTGCTTGGACCGATTCTATTTACCCTGTACATGCTTCCTTTGGGCGACGTTATCAGAAAACACCGAATAAACTTCCATTGTTATGCAGACGATACTCAACTGTATCTATCGATCAAGCCGGAAGACACCAACCAACTTGTTAGACTTCAGGATTGTCTTGGAGACATCAAAACTTGGATGACCTGCATTTTCCTGATGTTAAACTCGGAAAAAACGGAAGTTATCATGATAGGCCCAGAGCGCCTTCAAAGTCAGCTGTCACGTGATACAGTCTCTATGGATGGAATTGCTCTGGTATCCAACAGCACCGTCAGAAATCTTGGAGTTCTCTTCGACCAGGATATGTCCTTCAACTCTCGTATAAAGAAGACTTCAAGGACTGCCTTTTTTCATCTACGTAATATATCGAAAATCAGGAACTTCCTGTCTCAAAGTGATGCAGAAAAACTAGTTCATGCATTTGTTACTTCTAGACTGGATTACTGTAATTCTTTGTTATCAGGCTGCTCTCGAAAATCGCTTAAACCTCTCCAGCTGATTCAGAATGCTGCAGCACGTGTATTAACAAGAACTAAGAAATGGGATCATATAACTCCTGTATTAACTTCTCTGCACTGGCTTCCTGTTAAATCAAGAATAGAATTTAAGGTACTTCTCACCTACAAGGCACTTGCTGGTGAGGCACCATCTTATCTTAAAGAGCTTGTTACACCGTATTGCCCTACAAGGCATCTGCACTCCGTAGACGCTGGGCTACTTGTGGTTCCTAGAGTTTTAAAAAGTAGGATGGGGGCCAGAGCCTTCAGTTATCAAGCTCCTCTTTTGTGGAACCAGCTTCCACTTTCAGTCTGGGGGGCAGACTCGGTCAGTTCATTTAAGATAAAGCTTAAAACGTTCCTCTTTGATATTGCTTATAGTTAGGGCTTGCTCAGGTTAGCCTGGACCAGCCCTTAGTTAAGCTGCTCTAGGCTTAGACTGCCGGGGGACTTCTTATGACACACTGAGCCCCTCTCTCACTCTCACTCTCTCCTTCCACAACCATCCATGTTTTATTAATGTACATCACTAATTAAGCTTCTTTCCGGGAGTTTTTTGTGCTTTCTCGCCTAGCAGGTCTCTGTGGATCATAGTTTCGTGCGGACCCCGGTTCTGACTCCTGGCATGGCTCTGCTGACACCTGCTGCTGCCTCATCATTACTTTAATTATGATTCATATTACTGTCATCATAAACCAACATCTTTCTGCTCTCCCTCCCCACAGAAGCCTCTGTGGATGGTGGTTCGACCTGATGGTGGTTGTCCCTGCAGTGGTCCTGCCGTACACCTGTTCTGCTACTTGCAATTACTTGTATAATTTCTGTTAGAGAAATTGAATGTATTGTACACATGACATCCATTGCAGTCTGTCCATCCCGGGAGAGGGATCCCTCCTCTGACGTTCTCTCTAATGTTTCTCCCTTTTTTTCCCCCATTGAAGGGTTTTTTCATATTTTGGGGAGTTTTTCCTGTCCCGATGTGAGGGTTTCGGGACAGAGGATGTTGCATGTGTACAGACTGTAAAGCCCTCTGAGGCAAATTTGTAGTTTGTGATTTTGGGATATACAAAATAAAATGAATTGAATTGAATTTTTGTGAGGACATGTGTGTGCAGACTAAAACCTTCCGCACATTCAACAACAATAAACCCTGGTTCACTGCAAGACTCAGGCAACTTCGTCGGGCCAAAGAGGAGGCCTACAGGATCCTGTACAACCAGGTCAGAAACTCACTGAGAAGGGAGATCAAGGTAGCTAAGAAGAGCTACACTGAAAATCTGGAGAAAAGTTTTTTAAGCCAACGACCACTCATCAGTCTGGAGAGGCCTGGAAGTACTCACCAACTACAGAGGACTATCCCACAAGGACCACCAACTGGCTGGCGACCTGAATGTGTTTTACTGCAGCTTTGATAAGTCCAATTCATGAAAGCCAATCAAGTTGAAATGTTTCAACCGCGGCCTTATGCAAACCGTGGGTACAAATTGAAAGTGTTTTGTGGCCCTCTAGGTGGCGCTCACAGCCTAATTGGGGGCTGCGGCTCTATGGTCTAGTTTGCAGAAACTAAATCTCTGCAAACCTGTGGTGAGGGAATCCCTGCTCTAGAACCTCGCTGGATTCCCTCACCACAGGTTTGCAGAGATTTAGTTTCTGCCTGTATGCAGGAATCAGATGGACCATGACGTGGTCGGAGTGTCCCAGCGCAGCACGAGGGACGGTGTGATAAGCCCTGCTTACGAAAGTGTAGTAGTGTAACTAAGGAGTCCGGGTTCGTCCGCTCCACACGCTGTATCCAGAGTGACCGTTGTGCCCCGTACATGTTGCCCGGCGACGGCATGTAAACACCGAGCAGGATGAATGAAGCGAACTCACGGGGGAGTAAATGGGTTTACAGTTAATGATAAAAGATTCCAGAACAAGAGACCAGTGTTGTAGGATCACTGTTACGTCATTGCACCAGCTGTTGTTGAAGTAGAAGCATATTTATCCACTCTTCATCTTGCCGGAGAGCTCCATGTCGCAGTCTGCTCTGAGCAGCTAGAAGCTGGCAGGCTGGAGCGCAGAGTCCGGTATCGATCCACAGGGCCACGTCTCTGTGGAGCACAAAACGGAGGATGTAGAAAAGTCTCTGTCTCTTCTCACCAGCAGCTGAAGTTCGTCCAGTTTGTTGCACAGCGAGCGCACGTTGGAGGGAAACATGACTGGTAGCGGTGTGTGAGAACCACGCTTGCGGAGTTGCACTAGCGAGCCGGCCTGTTTTGAAAACATCATGAAAACAAAATGAATACAGTTGTCGCCGTGCTTTAAAGATTTTTTTAAAAGGCCCCCCACAGTATTTTAGCACTGCCGTTAGTTTCTTTGTATATTCGGATTTAACTGGTTCCTTTGCAACAACAAGTCACTAATCTTTTACCTGATAAAAAATACTATTTGAATTGTTTTTGAGTTAATTCTGCTTAAAACCAAGCCAGTAACTTTGTTTCCTTGCCGCATTTACGATGACGACAACTGACCTGAATCCAGGACATTTTCTTTTTAATGAGTAGCTGGCTTTGAGACAAAACAAAGGGGAATCATTACAATTACACACCTGGTATTAATGTGGCTGCTAATAAAAGAAGGATGAGGCATTGGAGAGAAGACGGGGCGAAGCAAAGGAGAGTAAAAGGAGGACAGTAGGAAGATTGGGGGAACAGAAGGAAAGGTAGGAGGTAGGTAAAAGAAAAAGCCACAGTAAAAAAAGTGCTCGCGGCAGCTGCATGTTTGAGAAGCAACCTTTTGCCTCTTTATTTCACTCCCCTGCAGTCGTTCCCATTGACTCGGTTTTTTCCTACCTCATACTGTCTCACTGCATGTCAAAAAGACACCACAGACATAACATTCAGGAGCTTAGTTTCACAAGCATGTAGGGGAACAAACAACATGCTGCAGTTTCAGAATGGGCTCCCTGAGGGTCGCACCCTATAAGCCTCCATAATCAATGTAAGCTTCAGGGGGAGCGAAGCTCCGGCTCTAAGGAGGAAATGAACAGGCTACGAACACCTGCCAAGTCTACAATAAAAAATACAAATGAAGTTAATTGCAAAGGCTTTGGATGGAGGAGAAAAGATCAAGTTGAAGAAATCAATAAACCGTTTGAAAATGAACCCTCCATATTCAGTTGGTGCACCTAAGTAATGGAGTCTACGGCACACTATACAGTCCATATCACGTCAGACCTGAGTCAGGAATTTATTACCTTATTATTTTGTCAATTTAGCATTTTTGAAATGTATTATATGTGAAACTTTTTTTAATGTAATTTTGAGCATCACCTCGTTACGTTATGCCACACATTTTTGTATGTGAACAACATCAAAGTGGGAGATGTTAGGAACGTTTTAGTGTTCTAAATGTGACAAAGGTCTGAAAAGAGCCCCATGCTATGATCATTACTGCATCAACAAGCAGGTTTGCTGTGATGCTGGTGCAGGGAGCGGCCCCGTTGATTTGTCTCCCCATACACGGATAATGATTTCTCCTGCTGATGGAGGGTCTAACCTTGAGTCCTCCAAGGCCTTTCTCTGAAGAATGAAGAGGACGTGTCTCAGGGAAAATGAGCTCTATTCTGCTCCTGATGGTTATTGTCACTTGGTATGGTATCTCCAAAGATGCATGTTTTACTCCCCGCAGTGAACTTGTCTTTGGTCAAGTAGTATCACGTGGGATGATTTAACTTGAATGCAATTGGTCTGTGCTTCAAGCCACTACCGTAAAGAAGAGTAAAGCTGCGCAGTCCAAAAGTCCGCCGTCACGTTTAAATCACAACTGTCTTTTTTTAGCTTTTGGGTCCATATCCGGAGCGGTCCGCCAGTTAGTGAGCTCTGAAATTAAGCCATTACTCTTGTTTCTTCTCCTATAAACCAGAAATTATATCTTCAAACATTGGCACATTAGTGTATCCAATTATCTTTATAACCGTAACCCAGCACATGAAACTGGAATTTTTTGTTACTGACGCCGACATGCTTTCATTTCACTGAGATTTTAATGAAGCCTGCCACATGTGGAGTGTATCAGTTTTGTTAATGAATTATTACATAATAATTTTGTTGCTGGTTAACTCGAGACTAAGGTCTCCTGAAACATAAAATCGTTAGTGTGCATTTACAAGAACTCTACTGATATTATGGACAAACTTACTTTGAAAAACACATGTTTATCATTGTACAGTTTCACAGTCAAGTGAAGCAACTAACATTTTGGCTCACAGCATTGCACAGTTCATTCTTTACCCATCCTAAAGCTCTTGTGTGTCAGCCAGCTGTACTTTCTAAGCTGGCAAAGACAACCAAATATCAACAAGAAAAGGATATGTTGGCTCAAAACTGAGTAGAAACTAACAGTTCTGTGCCACTTTGGCGTTTGAGTTTGTATTATGAGAGTGCAGTTCATAAGTACACATTTGAAGTTCATATGTATCCCGTGGTCACCACTGTAGCCACTCAACCTCTGATCCTGCTCTGCCTGCATACACTCAATTACAGTGATGTAGTGTTTTACACTGCTACAAGCACCAAAGTATCCCTCCCTTTGTTTTGTTTAGCCCCATGTAAATGTTAATAACAATTGCAGAGAGCAGGCGGGAATTTAAATCACTCCAAAATGATTGTTTAAGCTGCTGCAGTACTTTGAAGCATAGATCTTCTGATGCGTTTTGTTGTTGTTTGACCTATACAACAATCCTGAAGAGCTATGTAAAAGTCTAAGCTATCATTGATTATATTAAGGAGTTGCCTTCTATTACAAATTCCTCCGCCAAAATTTAACCTTCAAGCTTTTTTTTTTGTATTTGTTAAAAGGTGAACTGTGATGTTCTTTTTTGCCAAATGGATCCATCATGTATCACATTTCACGATGAAATTGTTAACATGCAGTTAAATGAATTTTGACTCCATTGTGTGAGTGCAGGGGAAAGGTATGCGGTGCAGCAGAGATAAGACTATTCGCAGGGCAGATGATTGGAGGAGACGCTCACACAGTTACCGTCTGCTGCCGAAGAGAGGACCAGATAAGGACTATAGCTTGCAGGGCTATCTGAGACAGGGCCTGTCTCAGATTTGTTGGATCTCAATGGTTTGCTTTTAAGTGTATAAATATTTGCAACTGCCGGACATTAAGAGGCTTTCCCCGTTTTGGATTTCTCTGCCTATATGGATATAGTTTCTGAAGGTGGACAGATGAAAGGATATGAAGCAGGTGTATGTTGGTGCATCAAACATGTACAACCGAGACACGGTGATAGATGTTAAAAAGCACCACAAAGACTGTAACAAGCTAAATGAAATGATTGGATGGACTCACTATGGTAACTGGGCCACTCAGAGACCTTTGTCAGCATTCAACATATGCACACATAGACTGATGGCAGCAGCTACCATGTCATACCTTTCAAACTGGACTAAACTAATTCACATTCACACTTGTTCACACACCATCACATCACACAACCCCGGGAATAATTTGGGGTTAAGTGTAACACTGAAATTACCCACCAGAGCTTTAAGGAGCTCGTCGCTCCCATAGAAAAAGGGAAGAGCAGTTAGATATTCATGTTATCCATTACTGGGAGGTACTGGAATAACTGTTTCTTGTCTGCACCTTTAATGTAATGACTCGTTTTAAAAAAAAAGCTTCTTTTGTGGCATTGTTTTCTGATTTCTAAGTACTGACTCTAACTTCAATACTGTTTTCACAGACATTACCAGGTACTTCTGTGTTACAAACAATAAATCACACAATGACGATAATATTCAACCAGCAGGAAAAAAAAAACATTAATAAATCATTTAAAAAAGAAAAGACAATGCTATTAACTGGAAAATGTTACAAAGTTAAAAAGAAAAAGAGAAGTAAAGTAAAGAAGTAAAAAATATTACAACAAAAAATTAAAAAATCTAACAAAAGCGATGCGACAATACATGTGATTATCAAAACACTAATACGTTAAACATTAAATGCAGAAATTACTGGAATGTTTTTTTGCCAACAACTCTTTTGATGGGAGATACCTCGGGCAATATGAAATAACTCTAAATAACTAAGTTTAGTGGGCTGACAATAGAAAATGTTAGCCGTTATTTTAAAAAGATTAACGTCTTTATTATGCCTGTGTGATGTTTTAGAATCCTCTCAAGAAACAGACGCTCTCTTCTCTTGTATACGGGTACAATTCCCAACGCTGCACAGGGCAATCGTTTCACTTAGCATCACAGAGGTGTTTTCATTTGATATTGACTGGTTGGTGTATCATCAGGTATGAAGATGAAGTGGGCAACACAAACAAAACTCATTATCATCACTGTTATTTTGTGCTCCTAACCATTCTCTCCTATTTCCATGGGCTATTTCTCTGTTTGCTGCTATCACTCTCAAGATTGAATGTTTTGCATTAAAAACTGGGCCACCTGGCAGCCTGACAAATGAAGGCAATACCATGTTTGGAAACACACCGTTCAACAGTTATTGAAGTTGATAACTTATCATTTGCATTTAGATAAGGAATTCTTACCTGGACTAAATATTTAGCATATAAAGTAGAATTTTACTTTTTTTTATTTTTCTTCAAGCTGAAATGTACTGACAAAAGCTGGCATACAATTTGAGGATGAATTGAATCGAAAGTTTGGCTGGCATTTGGAATTTACCCATGGCAAGAATGTCAGTGTGCCACTTGAGGATGTAATTACAAATGACAAATACTCATTAGGCCTTAAAAAGGACACAAAAAGTGAGCATTTTCTCAGTTTGAATAGACTGTCTTCTGTGCAAACTCAGTGTTTATATGTTGAACTCCAACCATCGTTTCAGAATGAATCATGCATGAATCATCTAATAAACCAATAAGCACAAGCAGAGGAAGAATTGGTTCACATGCTGAAAGGAACAGTGAATATCCAAATGTTATTGTTATTAAAGTTCATATTTCAGTTGCAGCAAGTCCCCAAAAACATTTTTCGGTTTGATACTGTTACGGTTTAGCTTTTCAGCAGGTCATATAGGAACAGAATTTGCCCTTAAAGAACATTTGTGGGGTGGGATATTAGGATTATGGAGCTGATCAGACACACCGGGTATAAGCCATGTTAATACATTGTAAGCTAAACATTACACAGACTGGTAAATTACCACCTGCTAGGGATGAGGAAATTGCTACCCAAGTGAAACTGTTAAAGAAATAGAAGTGCATAAATTGAGATGATTTCAGAAGGAGTAGAGTATGTCCCACAAAGCACTGAGCAACATGTTTATAGTTTCTAACTTGCTTTCTTTCACAAATGAATTCATTTTATCAGAGGATTCTACAAACTAAAATTTTAATTGGAACATTCTGTTGTCTTTATGTCTAAAAACCACTTTATTGATATGTGCATAAGGATCCTCCAAGCTTTATTTACTGAAATTTCAGCACAGGTCAAAAATACTGATAACTGATGTGCATGTTGTAAAATATGTCAAATATATATATATTTATATATTTAGGTAACCCTTGTTGGTACGAAAGGTTATAACAAACATCGGTACCTAGTAACGTGGGCGTTCTCTTTAGTAGTTGCTCTAATCTTCTTATAATGATATCATCAGGTATACACTTAAGTTAGTTAAGGCCTGGTGCATCTCATTCAGACACTAGGGTTCATCTGTGAAATGTTTGTCATAAGTTTGTTTGAAAAGTAGATTACTATGATTTATTTTTAAATAAATTATACAACCTAAGCATTTTCAACATTAGTGTAATGAATTTGTGTTCCCGTGGCCTGTTCTATGGTCCGTAACTGAAAGTCCAGTGTTTATATTTTGGCATAATTCCGCCATTTTGTCCATCATCAATACATTCAGCTAAGGGAATGGCAGAGACCGTGATCGGAACCTCTATTCCTCTACAAACCACACCCCCTGCCTGATTTCCTCTTTTCTGCCGATCATTATGCACAATTATAAAGACCAAAAAGAAAATAAGTTTACTTTTTGGTTAAATTGGAGTTATGATTTTGTGTCAAATTTGAACATGCATTGTTGTTTTTTTTCATTTTTTTGCTGAGATATGTGTTAAGCACCTAAGTGATCTGTGTCAGAGTTTAGTAAATTTAAAATGCTAGAAAAAACAAATGATGTTCTCCTCACAAAAAGAAGCATTTGCTTTAGTACAGTTTTTAAATTGCCTTATTTTTGTAAAAGCTGTTGTTCTTGTGATTTTTAGGACTTTTGCGCAATGGTATCTCACACAAAGGGACACTGACCAACCAATGTTTGAAAAAAATAAGACAATGCAGACAGTTTACATGGCAGGAGATGAATGGACAGGCAGAGTCAGGTAACAGCAAGTTTTTTGTCCCATCCGTGCCGCAAAAGGTTCTTGCTACAGAAAAGCTCCGGTAGCCAGATTTCACATGAAGTAGATCATTCTTATTGCTAGGATAATAATAAACTCAATTAAACAAATCTTGTAAAAAAAGTTAAAACAAACAAGAGCTTTTTTTTAAGATGTCAAAGAAAAGGCAAAGTCAAGATTTCTGCAGACAGCTTGGAGAGTCTTTTTACTGACATATCTGTCAGAAATCGTTTCAACAAAAGCCCTAGGCATCATGCCAGTGATTTGCGCTGAGCATGGGGAATGATCAGATGCCACTTGTTTCTGTTTGGTGTGCTCTCTCATCAGTGCAGATAATATAACGTACATGCATGTGTTGAATGGGCGATTCATACACGATGTCCAACTATTTTAACTTGCTCCTGTTATAGATCTTTAAAATTAAGATCTTACGACTCTCTCACTAGAGAATGCGTTTTTTCAGCTGCTTTTTCTAAATAGCCTTTGAACAAATACACACTTACTAACCTTTTAACCACGGTACACTAATTTGGCATGAATTGCAATTGGTAAAGCATCTCTGAAATTCCCTGTTTTAGCAATACAAATTTTATGGGATTTTAAATATTTTTGCATGCAGTCTGATACAGGCATTTACTTGTTGAGTAGACAGCTCTTACATCTGTTTGACAACATTTCCTCTTCAGTAGTTGTGGTGGACATTTTTGCTATATTATTTATTTTGCTGCTCTCTTCAAAGTCTTTTACATACAGTTTGATTCCTTTTCACCAGAAATATCTAATTATATTCATTTTTTTACCCAAACAGGTTTTCTCTTTGAAGGTGGACAAAAGCAGCCTTGAATAGCCAACTTTCAGTTCTACCTAGATTGAGTAGTTGTGACTCCACTACTGAAAGAATCCTTGACATGCCTGGAGGTTGAAAGACAATGTTGAAACCTGTGGAATTTGTGGTCCACACTGGACCCGTAGACCCTGTGAAAGCAGACCCTTATACCCAAGCAGACCATTATTCAGCATGTTGATTAGTTCAATCTCACTCAATGACAAACTCCCTAAAAAATGTTACTACCCAAGTGAAACTGTTAAAGACATAGAAGTGCATGAATTGAGATGTTTTTAGAAGGAGTAGAGCATGTCTCACAAAGCACTGCACAGCGTGCTTATAGTTCCTTTCTTTAAAAAATGAATACATTTTATCAGAGGATTCTATAAACTAATATTCTGTTGTCTTTATGTCTAATAACAATGTTATGTAATATATATATATATTACATAACATGTACAACATAACACATAACACACACATGTGTGTGTATATATATATATATATTATATATATACACATGTGTGTGTAATTTTAGGTAACTTCTGTTGATATGAAAAATTATAACAAGTTTAATAACTGGGATTTGTTCATGCCACTCTCCCTTAGAATGGCAGCGGGACAATCTTCTAACTACACTCGCAAACTCACTACAGTAGACTTACCACTGGTTATTTTTGGATATTAGTGGAAAGTTCTCCAAATATATTGGTTGTTTTCTTCTTTAGACATTACCCTTTTCTCTCAGCATGTGCATAATAGATGCAATGTCTCTCTCCTCCCTTTTGCTTTCAAAACTCAATATATTTATTATTATGGTTATGGTTTAGTTTTTCATTTACCGCTCCTTATACATAAGCATTCTCTAACCATGGTGATTATTCATTACATGTTTTCAAGACAAGACAAATGTCACTATAGATGAAAACCATTCCATTGCACCATAGTATTGGTTCTCACTCCCCGAGAGCAAACAGTGGTGCATGGAGTACAACAGTAGGTGCGCCGGGGACCACAGGATTGGCCGTTCAAACCCTGCTTGTTCCATGTCGAAGAGTCCATGAGCAAGACACCTAAACCCTGGGTGCCTTTACTGGCAGCACAGTGCTCCCACTGGGTGGGATGGGTCAAATCAGAGAAGAAATTCCCCAAGGGGATCAATAAAGGATACTTTCTTCTTTTTAGCTTACCACCTTGACCAGTAAAGTGTTAAAGACCACGTTTAGGGAATAGGGCTTGGCCGGCTGTGCGTCCCTAAACTAATGGGAGGAAAGGAGCACTCTCACACCAAAGCTAGTGTGGTATAATGAGGCGACCCGGGAACGCTGGTCTTATTTCACGGCTAGCCTCTAAAAAGGTTAGCCCAGCCCAATTAATTCTGCTAGTTAAAAAGGTCAGGGCTCTGTGTTAAAGGGCTTGGGAAAAGCTACACAAGGGCCTTTCACTGCTGCCTCATTACTTAGGCTTCATCATGCTTCATTATAAAGTCGTAGACATTGTTTAAACATGATTGGAGGGATCCAAGAGGCAGACTCGGGCTTCAGTGAAAAGCTAACACAACTTTGAGAGTTTGCCATACGCTGCAGTAGCAGGAAAGCGTTCTTACCCAATAGGGCAAAAGGTGCTGCGGTAAATCTGGCAATAACCATGACAAGGATCAATTTCCTACCAGGAGACAATTAAAATGAACAAAGTATAGTGGGAGTATTGCTTAAAAGTAAGATCACGCCTCAAAAGGATTAAACAAAAGTCCAATCGGTTCACTTTGGGAAGTGCCACGGTGAAAGTATTAGTTCCTATGTTCATATATCAGTGAAATTTCGAAGCCTTTACCATTGTATGCTTTTATGCATCAACACAATTTGTGAATTAAACACAACCATTTTGTATTAGCATAATTTACTTGAGAATAATTTTAATAAAACAATACCCAGAGGGTAAGAGGCTTCTCTTGTTTACTGCATCAGCAGAGCTTCTCGGTGCTGTTCTTTAATAGACCTTGAGGACTAAGGCAGTCAAATCCAATTCCCAACACCAATTACTGTTCTATCGATGTAAGGCCCAGACATAACTAGTAGGTAAGGAATAACCCTGAAATCCATTGGACACAACAGAGTCTTTTCCGTCATCATTTTACTCCCAATGATACAAGCCCTACAAAACACTCCTAAAACACAAATGATTTGAATACAATGTGAACATACCCCTGAGGAGTTGTGTGAAGATCAAAACCCACACACAGAGCTTATCAGGAAAGTTTCAAATGGGTTAATATGTTGTTCACACTAAATGTAAGTAATATTCATTGAGCATATTTTTGAGTGAAGGAATGTTGAAAATCTGAATTCTCTATAGTATGCATAGATTCAGAGAGAGATTGTCCCTTTCTCAACACCTATGACGGCGAGAACGGACTTCCATTTCCGCGAAAATAGACTCTAGAGACGGACTCTGGAGTCCTGACTCACGGGTTCGGGAGAACAGAGAGCGGTCATTTCCGCAATTGGAACAGCAGCTGACTTGATGACGTCACCACGTCAGCTGGTCTTGTTAATACGTTTTAATATAGTTCTGACTGTTTAGTATTTTACTATTATCAAGCTTTTGTTTCATTTTTTTTTTTTAATTAGAAATTATTTATATTATACAGATCATTAAATATATATAATCAGTCATAAAATAATTAGGCAAACTATCTCAATGGATGAGATCACAGTTGTTATACAGTCCAACATCTTTTTAAAGCAGATGAAGAAGAGCAGCTGTAGTTCTGGTGCTGCTGAACTTCACTGGATTACACTGACAGGTTTACCTGAACCTCTTCTGTGTCTCTACATTAATAGTGATTAACCTCATAATATAGTATAATATAGTGATCAATGAGACCACATACCGTAAGCAGTGTTGTGCCTGAACGCGTTCATATTTTGGGCGAACGTGAACTGAACGTACTGTATTAATGCCCGATGAACGTTACTGTGAACTCGTTCATTCTAGTCTCTACAAACGGCACGTTCTTTCAGGTTAACGTTGTTCAAATAGGTTGCCAGATTTCTATTGAAAACACACCGTAAACGCGCCTTAATAAGCAGAGGTGGAAAGAGTAACAAAATGTTGTACTCAAGTAAAAGTGCTGTTACTTAAGTAAAATTCTACTGAAGTACAAGTAAAGTTACAAGTCTAAAAATTTACTCAAGTAAAAGTAAAAAGTAGCTCATTAAAAATGTACTCAGAGTAAAAGTTACTGAGTTACTTTTTAAACAGCTGGGTGGGGTGCGGGATTCTAGTGTAGTTAAAAAAAGACAAGGGAAACTAAATCTCAATCTAGTTGTTTTTAATTGAAGGAAGACCTTTACAAATTAAAGTGTAATAGCACAAATAATAAAATAAAAATAAAAGAGATGGATGATCATCCAATAAAACATATGCCCAGTGAGAATTTTTTTGTTGAAAAGACGTTGAATAGACGTCTATGCCCGACTTTGCAAAATGGTTTAAAAGTGAACGTTTTTTCAACGTCTACAAATAGACGTTGAAAAAACGTTCACTTTTAAACCAATTTGCAATCTCTTTTCAACGTCGGGTCATAGACGTCTTTTAAACGTCTCTTCAACGGATAAATTGCTCGCTAAAAAAGTACAAGTTACACACAGTCACAGTTGTCATGTCAACAGCCCTTAACAAGGACAACACATTTGATTAATTTATATTTATTCAATATAACACTATAACACTTTTCCTATACAAAAATAAAATACATTTTGTGAAAATAAACTATGAAATTATAAGTGCAGCAACAACATGAATCAGTTAGTTTAAAATTGTGTGTTTGTAAACCATTTTTCGGAATTATTGGCACTTCCTTTTTAGATTCTGTAACAAGATCTGGCTCTGAGTCACTTGAACCCGGATCGTGTACCTGAAATCAGCTGTCTCCCTCATCATCACTCAATGATTCAGAATGTACAGAACACCCCTCAGTTGCAGATTCTTCTAGTCAACATGTTAATTCAATTCAAATTCAAATCATTTTATTTTGTTCAACCCAAAATGAAAAATAAGCCTAAGGGGGCTTTACAGACTGAAAACATGCAGCATCCTGTCCCAAAACCATCACATCGGCACAGGTAAAACTCCCTTCAACTGGACAAAACCTACGGGTGAACAGTGGAGGAGTAGGTGTGTACAGAATGAACAACTTAAAGCTGTACAGTACGTTCAATTCCTACAACAGAAATTATTCAAATATTCAGAGTAGTACGCCAGGTGTACGGCAGGACAACTGCAGGGACAAACTCCATCCACAGGAACCTGTGAGGAGGGAAGAACAAAGACTTTAGGGAAAAGGCAAATAAAAAAGTGATTAATAATACATTACATGTCAATTAGCTGATGCTTTTATCCAAAGCAACTTCCAATAAGTAACAATAATAATGATAACAGCAGCATGTGTTTTAGAACCTCATTTAGAGATCGTTTACTTATTACATTATACACAAGATAACAATTCATCTGCAACTTATGGCATTTCTGGAGTAACATTACACAGTACCATACTTTATAATGTTGCTTTAAGCATGCAGTAAGTTACAATGTTTTGGCTAGCTTGTTTACAGGCCACAACTTGTTGAATTCAGCTGCGACATGTGTTTAGGCAGCGTTCTACATGAAATGGGAACGGAAATAATATGATATGGGTACAGCAACACCCTAACGCATTAGCAACACCAAACACACGGAAAATACTCTATGATGTTTACTTTTGGTCCAGTTCATGTTGAACGCTAGCATGCTCCAAGCTAGCTAACGCTAACTAGTAGAGATGAGCCGGATACTCGGCTGAAACGAGTATCCGGTACGGATAAAGCACTTTTGCCGAGTATGAGCATTATACGAGTAATACGAGTCCATATCTGTGCTCGGATTGAATACAAGTCCTCATTGGGTAGCTGTCTGTGTCTGCGTTCTGTGATTGGCTGGTAGTCACAGCGCCCCTCCCCTACACACACATACTGCTTGTGTTGCTATGTCCCGCTCGGTCACTCACACACAGAACTCTGAGAAGTGAACAGCTCTCTGTCGTCAGGTTCGCGGGTCTTTCGTGATAAATTTAAAGGATTTTTTTTTTACTTCGGTTGTTGTTAACTAGTAGAGTTCAGGTAAACGTGGGGTTTATTAAGACGTGGTTCGTAAGAATGCGTCTCTGCCTGCCGGAGTTTTTTTTTACTGTCAGCTGGCTCTCTTCTCACATACACACACACACACTCACACACCACAATAATTAAGAAGGAATGCTTTTAACCGCAGAAATGCGTCAGTACAGTACACTGTTTTCAAAGTTCATGTTTTATATTGGTCATATCCCCTGTTAATAAAGCTCCCTGCGAAGGGTCAATTGCATGCTTAAAAAAGAGCATAACGGTTAAAGCCCAGCCCATTTCAAGACAACCCGACAACTTACGGGGTAAATCCTTCCTACTTCCTGGTTACGCCCCGCCCACTTCCGGGTTAGGCCCCGCCCAATCCGAGTACAGATACGGATACAGATAATTCATATGGTTCAACAGATACTGATACAGATAATGCTATACTCGCTCATCCCTACTAACTAGCTTACCAAAAACAACAGTCTTTCCCGTATCGAGTGGGCAGCACAAGTAAAATAAGTGGTTATAGTTTCAGGTGTGCTTCATTCAAACACTCACGTACTTACAGAGTATTGGGGTCGGTAGCCGTGGTTGTATCAGCCCGTTCACGTCGCTCTTCTCCCGGTGGAAGCGCTGCAAGAACTTGCGCATGCAAGAAAAATCTTAAATGCGTTGAAATTATTATTATAAATTTTGCCGACCAGTTCATTCATTATTATTATAATCTTAATGATATTATCGTCTCTCTTTCAACCGTACGTTACAACATGACACATAATCAAGAAATGTACCCTTTTCTAGCACGTTGATATTTCACGCACTTTTTGGGCGGTTGAAAAGACGTTGAAATGAGGTCGAAACGTCTAAGACCTCATTTCAACGTTGAAATTACGTCTTGTGCTCACTGGGTGGCATGAACTGTGGATTCGGTAAAGCAGGGGCGAGTGTAGTCGCCTACTGCTGCTAACACATCCCGTCAGACCAGGATTATTTATTTATATCCGTTAATGAACTTTTCTCCTCTTGTCACCCTGGTAACCGCTGTCATTACAGACGGTTGCGTCGATTCTTACTGTGAAAATCTACGTACTCCCGGTTTAGCGGCCACGCTTCGTATTTTCATTGGATTTCAGCTGGGTTTGCATCTGTTTTGTCCGTCTCCATCATTCTTGTTTAGCGCGTTCGTTCTCCCACTCATCACTCAATCAGTGCAGAGACGTTAGTTTCCTGGGCGCAGTACAGTAACGCGAGTAAATGTAATTCGTTACTTTGCACCTCTGTTAATAAGTAGCGGAAAAAACACCCGATCTGGCAACACCAGCCACCAGCGTCGCACCGCGCATGCGTCATCAAAAAAGAAATGCATACACATACAGTTGTGTTTATTTTGTTGCCTGTTGCTGAAGTTCTGGGCTATTTGCCTCTCACAAGACAGACGAGCCTGCTCCGATGCATACCCGGTAAAATGGGAGGGGCGAGTCACATCCGGGTATTATGACCGTTCTCGACCAAATGCGGACTTTAGAATTGGAACAGTACTCGGGCTGCGACTGACGTTTTACGAGTCCATGAGAACAAAAGTTCACACAAGAATGCATATTGAGAAAGGGCCATTGTCTTTCATGTATAAAGAGCAGTGCCATCATGTGCCCAAATGAAATGAGAAGCAAATCACATCAACAATCCAAAAGCAGTTAATTACACAAACTAGATGACTGCTGCTTCCAGCAGTACATGCGGCTAACCGTTAGCCAGTTTGATAACTTATTGGTTCAGATTGGGGACCAGATTTTGCCGCCTTCACATCTTACTTCTCTGCTTGAGGGAACTGTCTATAGCAAGACCCTGTGTAATGCTCAAGCAGATCCAAACGGCTCTTTTAAGAGCCATCTACACTTTATTATTGAGCAAACGGGGGAGGGGGGGTGCGCGGACGCTACGGCCTACGGGGGAGGAGGAGGAACCTACGCAGCCTGAAGTCTGCCGTTTTTTACACTTGAGAGACAGACACTCATCATGTCTGCGCATAGACTCTGTATGTAATCCTGTGGTGAGAATCAATCATGTTGCGTTTGGTGTGAACACACCTTCGGCCACAAAACCCCAAGAACGAGACAAAGTCCAACTCTCGCCCCATATAGCCCTGGTGACAAATTCCTTAGAGAAAGTGCCGGCAGAGACCCATTTCTGGCCTCAGACATTTTATCTCTGTACACATCTGATATTCTTGTCTCTCAAGATATCTTTATTTTTTGGACTAGTTTTGCATGTAGGGGAACTTTTTGATGTGCCTTTTCATGTTGAATCACTGTTTTTTTTATCAGTGTGTGAACAGCGCTCACTCCGCCATCACCGTGACACACAGACACGCATGCAAGCACTCACTCTCTTTAGCTGTGTCTCATTTGGTTAGCTGCATCGTCATGAGGACCCAGCCTTCACGGTCTACCTGAACACATTTTTGTCCTCAGTTATGATAATATTCATGATATTACATTTTTTTAGTCGCGACCGGCCCCAAATATCATTTTCAGCAGGCAGTTTAACCCTGGACTGCACTCTGTCAGAAACTTATGTCTAACCTACAGAAGGATACTGACAACCAAGACGATGACATAGGAGAGGGAATTTCTGTTTTATTTTGGTGCCTCTTTCTTTGTCAGCCCTTTTGTCATTTCTGTTCTTGAGTTGGAGGGGAGAGGCTTAAAAAAGTGCACCATGTCTCTCCAACTCGCTCCAGCACCAGCTATGAGGTGCTTTGCACTTCCCAACAGTACTACACATCTATTATTCAAAGGTACTGAAATAAAGCAGTTTGCTTCCTCGATCTCTTAAGGAAAAAATAGAATTGTAGATGAAAAAGGCACAGAAGTGTTGATGATTCCAACGCTTGTGCAATTAAAATCATCACTTGTAAAAGATTCAAAAGGAGAAAAAAAATGCACATTCTCAGTGAGTGCAGTCTCCTTGATTTATTTCTTCTTTTGCTCAGATGTAAGAATTGGATTATTCCTATTGATGTAGCACTTTGTTTTTGGATGAATGATTTTTTTTTCTCTTCATCAATGCAGCAGGTGTGTTGAAGTGACCTTAACTAGCGCCAAGAGAATCACAGCTTTTTTAGAATAATACGGAACTGCTGAAAATTAGTTGGAATCCCATAAAAAAAGATGTCTATAGTCTGTTAACTCATCATAGACATGCAGCTCTCACAAACTATAATAGTAACGAGAAATAAAATTAATGATAATGGTTACAATTTGTAAAAACTTTCAGGGCAAGCTCAGTTTGTTTAATTATTAAAGAAATTTTTTTTCTATCAAGGTGAATATGTTCCTCTTTGTTGAAATTAACATGTCCAGAGGAGACATTACATTCAACTCTCTAAAAACTGAGTTGTTCTTTTTACAAAAAAATGTGTGGATCAGCAAGCGCGGTGAACAGATAAATATATATTCCATGAGTTACTGCTTTTAAGGATTGTGCCACAGGTAGCAGTTGTGTGTCTCAACAATTGCATAACAGAATCAATAATATGTGATCAATGAAAACATTAATGAATTTCCAAAGGTTATAGGTCTTCCACCCCTCTAGTTTTTCTTTGTTGTAAATAGGTCCCATCTATAATCTTTTCATAACAGATAAATCTGGATGAGTCAACAAATAAGGTCTTTTGCCAGGTGTTTTTTGTGTTGGTCAATGGCTTTGACAGTTAATTTGAAATTTAAAGATCCATGTGACTTTTTCTAAGGTACTGTTGTCATTTTTGCAAGAAACTTTATGTTGAATGTCAAATTTGAGTTAAAATGCATTGAGTGTTAAATTAACAATTCACTTTTGCCCTCTTCATTATTATTATGAATCAATATGAAATCATCCAAATGGGAAATTGGAGATCCAGATAATTACAAACCTTAATGTGTGGAAATAAACATAAATAAGCTGCTGATAAACATAGTTCCTACCCAACATAGTGATGACGATGCCAGGTGAGTGCATGGCTGAAAATTAGTGGTGGTTTCAACGGCGTGTAATACGGAGAGTGGTTTATACCCAGTGGTTGTTTCTGCGAAGGGCAGTGGAAGAAATCAAGTGAGTATCACAGATGTTTCACTGATGGCCCTTTAAGAGTTTGGTGGTTTCAGCAAATTCACTAGTTTGTTTTGAGATGCATCACAACAGTAGGTGTTAAGTTTGAATGAAAAAAGATAACAAGGAGATTATTGCAGCCAGTGAGTGATGCGGGTTGGCCCTCCAAGTGGTCGTGGCTGGACGGGCACCTCTAATTGTCAATCTGTTGCTGGCAGTGCAAAGTGACCAAACAACTATCACAGTTGGTTTTCTTATAAAGCTTTTAATGTTGTTAGGGATTTACAAAATGTGACAGTTTCTTTCGAGATATTAATGTTTGTTTTTGAGCAAACTGTTTTCCATACCATACTAACTTTATTTGTTACATCTTACTAGGGGTCAAAGGCCAAAGAGAAAAAATGGGTTTTGAGAAGGGTTTTAAAAACAGATAAAGAAGAGGCCTGCTTAACATGCAGAGGCAAATCATTCCACAATTTAGGGGCAGACGCAGCAAAGGCACGGTCCCCTCTGAGCTTATGCTTAGTTTTAGGCATCGCCAGGAGCAGTTCATCTGACCTGAAGAATGTAAAAGCTCAGAGAGGTATGACGGGGCAAGACCATTTAGGGATTTAAAAACAAATCCTAAATTGAACGGGCAGCCAGTGTAATGAAGCTGAAATAGGTGAAATGTGCTCGTGCCCGTTAAAAGACGTGCTGCTGCATTTTATACCATCTGAGAGACGGGTGATGGATGACCCACCAACCCCCACATAGAGTGAATTACAGTAGTCCAGCCGTGTAGTTACAAAAGCGTGGACTACAGTTTTAAAATGTTGTCTGGACAGAATTGGCTTTATTTTGGCCAGCTGCCGCAAATGAAAGACGCTTGATTTGACAACAGCTTTGATCTGACAGTCAAATTTAAGCTCAGGGTCCACTTTAACTCCTAGGTTTGTGATGCTAGTTTTAATATAAGGTGCCAAGGGGCCCAGATCTACAGGTGGGGTCCTAGTGGTGCCTCCAAAAATCATCACTTCTGTTTTTTTATCATTACAATTTAAAAAGTTCCGAACCATCCAGGCCTTTTTTAGTAGTTTTGAGTAGAACAATTGAGTAGTTGTCCAACAGAGTTATCCTTTTTAGTTTTAAGAGGTACATAAATCTGACTGTCATCAGCATAACAGTGGAATGAAATGCCATACTTAAAGTATGGAACTGAGTGGAAGCAGATATAGAGAGAAGAGTGGAGGACCGAGGACTAAGCCATGTGGGACCCCACACAGAAGAGGAGCAGAGGAGGATACAGTCACCTAAACACAAAAAGTTTGATCCGTTAAGTATGACCTAAACCATTCCAGTGCTACGCCACTGATGCCCACCCACTGTGTCACACTCACCTGCCAGCCCCGCATCTACAATCTGTCACACTCTCCCGCCTTCCACACCTGCTCCGCATCTACGATCAGCCCCGCTACTTAAGCACTGCACTCCCAGCCTCATTGCCAGATCGTTCTTCGCGTCATGCAAGTCTCTTCAGCACTCTCCCTTGGACTAATCTCTCGGTTTCGACCCTGCCTGTTCCCGACCTGTACGTCTGTGCCGCCCCGGTAAGCACCTCAGCCTTTTGTCCCCGACCACCACAGCAGCGCTTGGAGAGAGTCGAGGGTGCCCTCGTGCAGCACGAGGCGCTTTTCACATCCACAATGGCTGAGGTGCGCCAGGCGACAGCCGGCAGCCAACAGGCCAACGCCGCTCGCGAGCAGACGTTAACCGCCCTGCTCGTCCAGATCCAGCAGCTCGCCCTAAGGATCTCACAAACGGCATCGCAGAGCCCTCCAGCTGCACCTCCCGCAGCTGTATCTCCGCCGACTCCCCCCGGCCCCACTTTCGAACCCCGGATAGGAGCTCCGGAGCGCTACGGCGGAGACCCAGAGAGCTGCTCTCCCTTCCTGACTAACTGCTCCATCCTCTTCGCCCTGCAGCCCCACACCTTCGCCTCCGAGGAGGCCCGGGTGGCCTTCGCCATTAATCACCTCACTGGGAATGCCCGTCTGTGGGGAATGGCTGAATGGGAACGCCGGCCCCCCGCCTGCAGTTCATTCCAGTCCTTCGCTGCCGAACTCCGGAAAGGAAGACTGCTTTCAACACACCCACCAACTTTGAATGGAGCTCAACTCATTTCTAAGAACCTGACACAGAGTTCAGACCAGGAAGCAGAGTCTCAGTCTTACACACTTCTCTCCGCTTCCTTCCGAGCAGTCACTCAGCCATAGTGTAATTAACTCTATAGAAACTGTTTCTGCCCCACGGACACAGTTATTTAAGTTAAAGGTAAACAACCGAGGAGTTATATTTAATAACTTAATCAAAGTTAAAAGTAATAATACAACAGTGCAACAAACTAGGAGAGTTAAAGGGTTTTTTTTGAATATTAGATCTCTGTGCTCTAAAGCTGTTTTAGTAAATGAACTAATCTGACCACCATGTTGATATTTTTCGTCTTACTGAAACATGGCTATCGAATGGGGAGTACTTTAGCTTAAACGAAGAAACTCCTCCAAGTCATGTCAATACTCATATCTCCCGAGGCACGGGTCGAGTGGCAGCTATTTATGACTCCTGCCTTTCAATTAACCTTAAACCTAAACTGGATTATAACTCATTTGAAAGTCTGACTTTCAATCTTTCACAACCAACCTGGAAAATAATCCAGCCGGTTCTCTTTGTAATAGTGTACAGGGCCCCAGGTCCTATTCTGCATTTTCACAGTTCTTAACGAGTTTGGTCCTTAAAACGGACAAGGTAATTATAGTGGGTGATTTTAACATTCATGTGGATGTCGATAACGACAGTATGAGGGGCCGTTTAGGACTTAACTACTGAGACACTCTCACACACACTATTGAGACACTCTCACACACACTACTGAGACACTCTCATACACACTATTGAGACACTCAGACAGCATCTCACTATACAATGTGAGAGAATCTCAGTATACAGTGTGAGAGAATCTCAGTTACACCGGAAGGCATCTCAGTTACTCCGGAAGGCGGGAGCAAAGTAGTGGAAAATCTTAGCTAAGAGCAGGTAAGAGCGAGCATTTGAGGGTTATTTCAATCAATAATTTTCCTGATTGAATATGAAGTTGCAATTCCTATATATTTTGATCAGTCTGCAAGCCCTCTTTGTAATTGGCAATCGCGATGACATCGTAGATTTTTTCAAAAGGGTGCTGCGCTGCGTTGAATGCCTACAGCAAGACCCAGGAGAAGAGAGATTTCTTAGAGAGCTTAATGACCACACCATTACTCTAAATTCTATGTTGTCTATGGTTCGCTCCAGGGAAGGACCTGGTGGAGAGACTGTTGTTTTTTTGGAGTCTATATGTTTTTGTTTTAATAGGTTTGATGACTTTAGAACAAGAGGAATTAATCAAGAAAACTGCCTTCCTACGGTTCCACCTACAACCCGTAATGGCCGCCCGTGTCGCCCCCGATATGATTTAACAATTGAGCAATTTAACCAGTGCATGGGACTCTGTTTTAACTGGCAGGGAATTGCTTCGTTTTTTGGAATTAGCCGTCGGACTGTGTTCAGACATAGGCAACGTCTTGGTGTCGGATCTTTGGAATACTCGTCCTTCAACAACGAAGAACTGAAATCAACCATAAGGGAGATTTGCACGAATACCCCGAATGCTGGTGAGAGATACGTTATTGGAAGTCTACGGGCTCGCGGAATCCGTATCCAGCGCTGGAGGGTCCGTCAAATTCTGCAGGAGATTGATCCCGTCGGACGATCATTGAGACGCAGTCAAGCCATTCGCCGAAGGGTTTACAGAGTGCTAACTCCGAACGAGCTATGGTATGTGTGCCATAGGCCATTGACAGGTGTATTCTAAGTTGTGGCTTGCCTAACAATACTTTTTGTGATCCCTGTATTGTTTAATCCTGTAATTCTTTCTTTTATACAGGCATATTGACGGGAACCATAAATTGGTGAGGTGGAGAATGGTGTTCCATGGCTGTGTGGACGGGTACAGTCGCACCATCATATACCTTCAGTGCCTCAACAATAACAGGGCATTAAGTGTTTTGAACCTGTTTCAGCAGGGCGTATCGGGCTTTGGACTGCCTTCAAGAGTAAGGAGTGACCATGGAAGGGAAAATATAGAAGTTGCCCGATTTATGCTGAATAGTAGAGGGTTGAATAGAAGAAGCATGATCATGGGGCGCAGCGTGCACAACCAAAGAATAGAGAGGCTATGGGCAGAACTAAACAGAGTCGTTTCATATTATTTTGCTGACTTATTTACCTTTATGGAAAATGAAGGCATACTTGACTCTCTTTGTGATCTTAACTTATTTTGTTTGCATTACATTTATTTACCTCGGGTTCAAAGGGCAGTCAGAGAATTCAGGAGCCAATGGAATAACCATGGACTCTCTACCCAAGGAGGCCAAACCCCATTGCAATTGTGGCATAGAGGTGTTGTCAGTCATATTGGAAGCAACAACACAGCTATACGTGGTGTGTTTCAGAGTGATGAATATTTAGATACTAGTAATAGAGAACCACTACCTGCAGTAGATAGCAGGAATAATATTGAGGTTCCTGAAAACAGTATTAATGTAAGCAATAGCACCATGCAAGAGATTCAACAATTAATTGACCCATTAATGAATGATGGAAATCATGGAATTCAATTATTTCTGTCTCTTTTAAATGTTTTACAAGCAAGACATCCCAGTAGACAAAGTGAATGATTCTCAGATTTGAATAATAGTATATATTTATATAGCACTTTGCACTGCATTAAATGCACAAGTAAGAATGGTTGGTGGTGGTGACAAGCATGAATAGTCTGTTGATGGTCCAGCACCAATGTGTAGCACGCAACTAGGTGATGCCTGGCTGCTGTGAAGCGCCAAAGCTATCATTGCATCGCAGCAACAGAAAGATGACATCTGAGATGAAACTTGGGGCTTTGAACTTATCACCCCTGGCAGAGCAAACACACTATCCATTGTGGATCAAAAACCACTTGATCTATACATAATATAAAATA